>NC_064415.1:42000833-42310000 GCF_023375975.1 Astyanax mexicanus
ACAGACCTAATTTATGAGTTTAATGAGTTTAAACAGTGTATGGGTTTACAGTGTAGGGAACCAAAGATAGGACCTTAATATCTAAGCTCCAATAAAAACATAATTTTTTTAAGAGCATCTAACTCTCTTCTGCACTTCAGTGCTGTTTGACATATGCAGCTGAACAAGAAATCTGGCCTTCATTCACCTCACAGTGCAGCAGGAATGCAGTAAACAACGTGGATTAGCAAATACTTAAAGAGCTTTAAGAACCCAAGATACACTCAGAGCCGGTTGCCTGAAGGGCCTTGTAGAATGCAGTGCTTGATTCCAGCGCCACCTGCTGGACAACAGCTAAGACAGAGGGATACAGACTTAAGGGTTTGGACATTTTTTAAAGAAAAATTACCAAGAAGACCAAACTCTAATGTGTAGATCTGTTCACACAATGACAGAATCTACAATGTCCAGTTAAATCCTTTCATTTCCAATCAGATGAGCGTCTGACTCAGAGGGAGAGAAGATAAAAACAAACCTATTGGAGCACTTTCCAAATATGCATGGGTCCTGGCCAAGAACCACATCTGCACAACACACGCCTCTGTATTTCTAATAAAGGGCTGTCCTCCTCCTCTATCCTGCATGGATGGATAACGCAATGCATTGAGAAATCCCTCTTAGTGAAAATATTTTGCTTGCTTATACAAACAATATGCCTGGCTATAATACAGTTAGTGGACTGACTTGTATCAACAGAAAGATGTAAGACAGGTGTTGTGCGCACCAAATGGGTTTTTTAACTGAATTTGGATCCTATTACGGTTTGGAAAAAACTCAACTGTACCAAAGTAAAGCCGGTAAAAAACAGGCAAAGTTTATAGATAGATGCCGTGGTTCCATTCCATTTTATTCCGGTATATAGAAATTAAGACAGAAGTGTCTATCGTTCAAACTGATTTTAATCCAGAGGTAATTTTTGGATTCCTTTCACATCTGTGGTTTAATTGCAAAAGTAAGATATGTAATTAAAAACATTAGTAAAAACTACTCAGAACACTAAAAAAATATCTTTTGTTATCTGTCCCCACTCTCTAACTTTACCATGAAATATAATTATTAATTATTATGTAAAGTTTTTTTGTGGGTCCAAATTCCATATATGCTTTAAAAATATATATATTTTTAAAAATAAATCCATAATATTTAAGTTAAAAATACTCATTTTAAGTTGTGTTCCTGGGTTTCACTTATTCCTGTTACCGTAACACTTTACACCATCTGAAACATCTGGGACATTCTACAAGTTACATCTACAACAGGAAGTGACATCAGCTGTTTTTCTGAAGATCATGGGAAGGCCAAAACTAAGTTCCCTTATTTTTTTTCTGTATATTTGATCCTATTGTAACTATAACTGAGGAGGTCATTCTATGCTAAAAACAGGACTGAGTGCCAGTAACAGGAGTGAGTTCAAGTAACAGGAATATGTATTGTCCCCTGGTTTATTGATTAACTAATGTAAATATTATTAGTTTAAAACACTTTTTTTCAATTCTGTCCATTTGTTTAATAAATTGTATTATTATATATATTTAATACATTTCAGGTTTGGGTCTTCTTGAAAGGATAAAAATGGCTTTGCATATTTTAGAAAAAATACAATGTGCATGCATATATAGTATTTTTTGTTATAACTATCAATTATTTGAACATGCAGTCAACCATGTCTTTAAAATAAAGACTTTTTTTTTGTTGAGAAAATCAAAGGAGTTAGTGGACATGCTTTTTAAATGTCACATGAGTTTTGGTAACAGGACTGCTAAAAAAATGTGACCATCTTCGATTTAGAAACCGTGTAAAAATTAAGTAAAGCTGCCTGAGTTTGACCAGTACAGGTTTTGAATAGTTCAATATATGTGTTATTAGATTCAGAGTTGAACGAAGATAAAAAGATTAAGTTTAATTTGGAATAGTTACAAATTAATATTCTGGGTAAAAAAATCAAGTTAAACTGAGGAGTTTATTTAATAGTTGGGTCGGATTTACTGTTTTTACACCTTTAAAACAAACCGCACTAAACTAACTGGACTAAACAGTGCTGATAAGAAAACACCCTTAGAATAATTGACTCATTTGGTAGACCCACTCCATTCTTACAGGACAACAGTCTAATAAACTGTGTTCCAAAGCTCTGTTCCAAAGTGAAAGTAACCTTTTATGTGGGGGAAAAAAAAAACACAAACAAAGAATGTTCCAAATGTATGACCAGTGAGCTATTGGGAAGAAATCTTTACAGATCCTACTCATGACCTGTTCGACCTACATGTTCAAATGCAGCTATAAACTGCCTTCTTAGAGCACGTCCACTGTGAATAATGCATTTAGCTCTATATTGATACAATGTACCAAATGTACCATTACTCTGATTTTTGTCAATAAAATACTGAGATGTATTCTACATATTTACAATTTAACAGTGAGATACACTAAATGGACAAAGGTACAGAGATTATCTTTTATTCTAAAGTAAGAAATATTTGCACTAAAGGAGCAATCAGTAATGAATGTGAGTAAGTGTGAGAATTGTCTACAGCCGTCCAATTTCCAAACACATTTGCTGCACCACCCATAGATCACTGAAGTCATGCATCATTCTGTAGTCCTCGTACGGCTTCCGTAAGCGTTTTTTCCCTATGAGAAAAATGAACAGGGTTTTTAAAAACCCGCCTCTATCACATTCTGTGGTAAATAATCTATTCAGACCTCTGTACGTTTTATTCTGTGTACATTTTACTCATGAACATCTCTGGATCCTCTAATGAGAAAAATGCTAACTTTAAGCTAATGCTACAGCAGAGTGAACTGAACTCCCGGTGCCGCTGCAGAGATTAGCAGGGGACTCTTTTCGGCGCAACACCAGCGAACTCCAGCTTTTTACACACAGCAGAGCCAACTAATAAACTAACTGCTCTTACTGAGGAGAGCTGAGAGTGTCACAGCGTTAAATCACTAAAACAGCACAGTGATACTCCAGAACCAGCTGTAACACGTTTTAACATTTACCCTCTTTATTATGCAGTGAAATAAATGGGTGTTTCTGGTTGGTTGTCGCCTCAGTGAGGGCAGGTAGTTAGTTGTTAGTTGATTATTTGGGTCAGGTGTTGTAATCAGTATAAACTAATGACCGTAATTAAGTACTAAACCCTTTGGGGGGGGGGGGGGGGGGGGTATCTGCCTTTTAAAGCTCTAACACAGACTACACTGCTCAACATCACACTGCTCAATATTACTGAAAGAGTTTTCACCTGTTTAAATGATTTAATGATCCTCTGTGAAGAAGCATAATAATCCAAAACGTGATCTGAGCGGAGTTCACTGGTGTTGTGCAGAATCCAGTCCGGGGTCATTTCCAGACGCTGTGTTGTGACGTCAGTTAAGCATTAGCTTAAACTTAACATTTTTCTAATTACTCCCCTTAAATGATCTGGTAATTCAGATGATCCAGTGATATTTAGGAGGTAAATATACATAGAATAAAACATACAGGGTTCTGAACATATTTATTTACCACAGAATGTGACAAAAGCCAGTTTTTGAAAAGCCCATTCAAATTCCCCATTCACTTGAACCGCTTAGACACGGAACCCCAAATATGGGCATAAACAACATGGCGCCGACTACAAAATGAGGACACGACTTCAGTGGTCTATTCCACCCCAGACCTTCACACAGGTTGCCAGATTGACACACAGTGGCACGCAACAAGTCTTACTCTGTAGCTGATCAATGAGTATACACATTTCAATGTCCAAAATGCCTGTCTTTACTACACTACTGGTGGTGATACATTACCCAGCTATGGTTAGCAACCTTACTGAAGGTCAGTGATTACCTGTTCAGCAGAAAAATAGCCAACTCACCCACTTCCATTGCTGCAGTAAACTGAGTGTTGAAATAGGGGGAATGCCGGTGGACTAAAATCCTAAAGGCTAAATCCCACACAGATTTCTGTGACGTACCGCACAGTTCAAATAATAAAATACTGGCTAAAGCTCTGCTGACACCAGCTATCAGTGATTTAACTCAGCATTGTTTTCTTAATATCTGATGATACATCCTGATCTTGTTATGAGTTACTACAGAAAATATAATCCTTGTTGGTCTTATTGATCACACCTGAATTTCTCAGCGACACGTGAAGACCCTGGGGTAAAATGTTTGGCTAACTTAATTGAGCATGGCTTTTATGAGCTCATAAAACTAAATCAGCTTAAATGAGTATAAATAAGCTTTACTGGGGCCTTTCTTCACATTGTGTTTACTGCCTCCCTCTGGACTCTTACCAGAAAAGAAATAGCTATAGTGCTTTAATGAAACTTTGAAGCTTCATTCTGATGTGCACAGTGATTAACACCTTCAGGGGTTGGAAATACTAAATTTACTGCTTTCAAAGGCCATGTTTTCAGTATGTTCTGAAAATGAAAGAGGCGTGACTATTATTAATAAAACCTGAGGGAGTTAGTGTGGTTAGTAAATTTGGCACATGAACAGGAGAAAGCCTGCCGTGGCTCTGTAGACAGGACCTGCGTGCTTTCTAAAGTGTAGGCTGTACGTCGTTTTTTTTCTCCACTCTCCCATACAATTTTGAGCATTCCGAATGTGAGCTATGGTTTATTAAAGGTTGAAGGTACAACGTATGTGTGATATATATGTCTTCCAAAGATACATACACAATGTCTGCATTTATCTTTAAAAGCTACTGAATTATTTGTATTGGCAACAAAAGTCTGGTTTATCTTTGGGGGAAAGTTGAAATGGTCCAGATTCCTAAAGGTGCCTCCTTCACTTGTACAAACAATTATATGCAAGTACAAACAAGATGGGAATGTCCAGCAATCATACCGCTGAGGAAGTAGACGGGAGAGATGAATGTGCTTTGGTCCGAAATGTACAAATCAACCCAAAAACAAAAGCAAGAGACCTTATGAAGATGCTGCTGAAGCAGGTAGGAGTTTGTCATTATTTTTTCCCTTAATAAATGGAATTATAATTTAAAACTGCTTTTTATAACAGCAGAAAGCTGTTTTTTGAATGTGCACGAAGATGCAATCACTATTACATAGACCAGGGGTCGGCAATTAAGTTTGGCCGCGGGCCAGATTTTTTCCAAGCCATTACATGGCGGGCCACAAGCACTTGGGCGCGGTGGCGGGAGGGCGCTCTTAAAATGACAAGCAGACATTCAAGTGGGCTGATGTGGGTGAAATCTGTGGACTGACCATTGGGGGCACTATTAATGATATACCTGTTTGTTAAATAAAAAAAAACAAACGAATAAAAAAAAAAAAACAGAATAAAGAAGCTAGCAGTTATCTAACAGCCCGTGGCTCTATCAAAAAATCTTTAATAAAATTTTCTGTTTTGGAAAATTAAGTTTCTAAATAAAGAGCATTTTTTGAGACGGACAGTCCGATTTTTTTTTTTCATTATAGTTCAACCTCACGGGCCAGATGTTTCTTGCTTGCGGGCCGCATCTGGCCCGCGGGCCGCCTATTGCCGACCTATGACATAGACCAATGAATGTGGTTGGATGCACACTGCAAACACAAATGAGACCACACCAATTAACAAATGCAAATATTTTTTTTTATAAACATTTTTTTTATAAAAAATGTGCAAAAAAAAACATAAAACAAACCAAATCACTGCTTCAATTAGAAAAACAACACAAACAAAGGAAGCACATATTCAAAAAGTGCTACAAAAGGCACAATTATTTGCCCGGTTTGCCCTATAGATAATTAAAGGCAGCTTTAACAGCTTAACATTGGCTCGTTTAGGAAAACTTGAAATGATAATTAAATTAAACAACCATCTTCAGGTTATTTTACAAAAAAAAAATCACTTAAATATTTTTCTTTATCCAATAGAACATTAAAGTAAACGCCTGAGGCTGAAATATAAGGCAGCACCACAATTCTTCATACATACAAAACAAATCAACCAACCAAAAACATACTATAAACAAATACAAATGATTACCCAGATCACTATGTAATCTGTATAATGGCAAAACCCCTACGATTTCACAGCTCTGTTGAAAAGACCTATAAACAGGACTACCATCCTAAGGCACATCTTTGAGTAACAGCTAAAAAATAAGAAAAACAAAACTACTATTAATGTAGTTTGTATGGAAGCCATGTAGAAAACAAATCCAGCACATAACTGTATTAAATTATCTCTCATTATTCTGAGATATTCCCTTATTATTTTTGAAATAGTTAGTTGAGAAGCCAAATCAATTTTGAAATACTAAAAGTACTTTAAATAACAACATAGCATCTCACTATAATGAATTTGAAGGTCAAAATAATACTAAGCCAATGTAAAGTTTAAAACACTGACCTAGAATCTCAAAATAAGATAGCACTTACAAATACAGTTATTCCAAAAGGAGGTAGAATCTCCAAATAATGAGATAGCTTTTTTTTTTTAAGTGAAGGGAATGGGCTACCATAAGTTTGCAAAGCCCCCCCAAACAGAACAGAATTACTGTTGACAACCATCTCTGTCAACCAAACTTTAAAAAGTTAATGCCTGAAGCTTCCAAACCAAATTCTAGTAAACATTCACAACATCCAGCCCTGCATCAGAGAGAGGGAGTAACAGTAAAGCACACTCCACTGAAGGGGAGTTGGAATATTAATGCAAATCAAAGCTGTAGTGGTGTGTGTGTGTGTGTGTGTGTGGAGGTCACTGTGTCAGTGTGTTGGAATGTAAGTCGTTGGCGTTTGCCAGTGGCAGTGCTGTGGATCGTTGCCATGGAAGAGAGAACGACTCGGATCTCTGCTCAGAGTAAACAGAGTCGTGCGGCCGGTCACGCCAAAACCCACTGATGCGTCCATCTTTTCTTAATAATTAAGAATGTGTACATCGAACAGGTCACAGACGCCCTCGTTGTCATCCAGGTTGAAGTTGTAATCCACACCCGGGTTGGGCGAGAGTCGTAGCAGAGGAAAAACTACAGAGACAGAAATAAATTAGTGCATGTGCAACTATACAAACACAGAGAGACTCCCACATAACCGTAGTGAGGAGGGATTCACAAATCATGCAGATAAGGCTAAGGTGAAGTTTTACACCATTTCCTGGATCCATGTTCAAACAGAATATTTAGACACTCACTCAGTGCTGATAATTTACCACTTACAAAAAAAAGCAAGACCTATAAAAGACAGCAAGGAGCTGCGAAGTCCGATACAAGTAAAAACAAAGCTGACAACTGCTCTTAAATCAAATGTTATCTACGATACTGTTACTGATAGCATTCTACAACAGTTGCTGAACTTCAGAAACTGAGCAGTTCTGGAATTTTAGTCACAGTAAACTCAGTGAACAATGTACCTGCTTCATATTCATATTTGCTGTTTCTTTTATTTCAATTATAATTTTTACATTGTAACTAAATACTGAAGTCATCCAAACTATGAAGGAACAGATAATGAATAATTTAGTAAACTTAAGTGTTAAACAAACTAACATACTCTGTGAAGCATTTAGGTGGCTCTTATCTGGAGTTCTGTTAACTTGCGATTTCATGGGGCGGTCATGATGAGAGCCAGTTTCATCATAACGTTTTTGATGGTCTTTCAAAGTTCTTGAATTTTTTTTAGACGGCCACCTTCACTTCTTAAAGTTTTTTTTTCCTATACTTAGTTATAGAAAAGTAAAGTTTGAGTTATTCCTGCCATAATATAGATTAGAACATTACTCAAACAGAGCTATTTACTGTATACCAACTCTACCTCTTCACTACTTTATACCTGATGCTCTCAAACTCATTAAGAGGAGCAAGAAATTCATGTGATTAACTCTTGACAAGTTCAGCACAGCTGTTAACTGAAAGCCTGAATTCCAGGTGACTCTACCTTATAAAGCTGACTGAGAAAATCCAGCCAAGATGTGCAATGCTGTCATCTAAACAAGAGGTGCTACTTTGAAGATTTTAAAATATAAGACATATTCTAGTTTGTTTAACTTTTTTTTTTTAATAAACGTTTTTCTTCATAATTTGGATGATATTCCTGGATGTCCAAACCTTTAACTGGAACTGCATGCATCTTTGACAGCTGTTCTTTTTATTGTATCAAAATGTCATGATGAACAGACCAGTAGAAATTATATAAAATAATTTAGAACAAAATCTTTCTACTTTGACTTTCAATAAGTTGTCAGTGACCATGACAATAAATACCAATACAATAAACACTGCCATCGAAGACAGTCTATCCAGATATAATAATCCTGATACTTAAGACTCAGGAAATCTGAAAATCTCCAGTACATTTTAATCAATCACTTTCCAAATAACAAAAATAAATCTTTTAAAAGAGTCCTGAATACGGTACGAAAAAGTTGTTGGAACTTTATAGGCGACTTTGGTGAACATGCTTATGGGATAACCTAAATAATCAAGTTCGTTTATCACTGAAGAGGCAGGTACTCCTCTTTCACGAGGGCTGATTTAATCCTGACTTACCGTCGGACGACATAAGTTCATCTATGAGGTCAGCAACACCTGAAAGACACAAAAAACTTTAACATTTAAAGCGTAATAGCATTAGAGTCAATATTATTAATACTCTATTGGTTGGTTTTCTGTCAGGGATTAGACCTAGTCCTAGACAAAATTTTATTTTGAATGGAAAATCTTCATTTAAAATTAGGCCTGATCCCTGTTTAGGAAAATTCCTAAGGTCTGGTGCCTATGTACATGCATAATTTCTTGTTAAATTTGAAAGTTGCATGGATTCCAGTCAATATCAGCAGATTCTCGAGAACAATGTTCAAGAATCAGTGGTAAACTTGGAAATTGCGCCGGGGCTGAATACTTCAACAAGACAACGACCCTAAACACTGCTCAAAATATACTAAAGCATTCATGCAGATGTACACATACAAAGAATAATGAAGATGGCAATTCCAGAACGTTGTATGGTCCAAAATACCTTCAACTAGATGCCAGATTCTCATTGAAAGCTATAGGAAGTGTTTAGAAGCTGTTATTTCTACAAAAGGAGGATCTACTAAACATGGAGGTCATTTTTCTGTTGGGGTGCCCAAAATTTTGCACCTGCCTATTGCGCACTTCCTGTAAAAAAATTAAACTTCATTTCACTTCTCAAATATCACTGATTTCATCTGCTATATGATATATTTAACTGAAATTGCTCATTTGAACAACCAATGATTTATAAAGGAAAATCATGAAAATTATCAGAGGTGCCCAAACTTTTTCATACCACTGTATATGTATTGGATATGGCATAGATTTTATGCAGAAGCATAAATTAATCTCTTGTTTTCCCCAGGGTTTTGCATTGTGCTCCTTTTTTGTATAATCAAAATTATACCAAACTACTCTGTGTCGCTTACTAAGTGAAACACACTAAATAAATAAACTAATGACTGTTAATGAGTTATTTACCTTCTCTTTCCTCCTTCATTTGGTCCATATTGTTTAGTCTGAATAGACTTCCCACATCCAGCATGGACTGCATATCCTGGCCACCAAGCGCCCCATGCAGCTGCACTACTGCCTCACTACCAACCATGGGCTCCTGCATCAGCAAGCACTGGCTTCCAGGTGACTCAGGGTGGCACTCTTAAGATGGGGGAAGAAAACAGCATAAACACTGCAAACATCAGTAATGAAAGCAATTGAAAATTGCTAAACTGGAAATTGCTAAATGTAAACATAAAATGAACAGTTGAGAAAAGACCAGAAGTTTACTTGCGCTATATGAAAAAAACATACACATTTTTCCACTGTCTGAACATGGTTATTACTTTCTGCAAAGTCAAACGTTTACATACAATAAGATGACCATGTCTTTAAACAATTTGAGACAGCCCATATGATAATGTCATGTCTTTGGAAACTTCAGATTTAATTTTATTGGCAACTTTGGAGTAAATTAGAAACACACCTGTGGATGAATGTTTTAAGGTATACCTGAAACATACTGCTTCTTTTTATGACATTATGGGGAAAGTCTAAAGAAATCAGCCAAAATATCAGGAAGAGAATTGTGGACTTTCACAAGTCTGGGTAATCTTTGGGTGCCAATTTTTAGATGCCTGAAGGTGCCTCGTTCACTTGTACAAAAAATTATAGGCAAGTACAAATGAGATGGAAATGTCCAGCCATTATACCACTCAGGAAAAAGACGGCTTCTGGGTCCCAGAGATGAAAATGCTTAGGTTCAAAATGTGCAAAATCAACCCAAGAACAAATGCAAAAGACCTTGTGAAGATGCTGCGGAAGCTGGTGAGAGTGTCTCATTATCCACAGTGAAACAAGGACTGTATAGTCATGGGCTGAAAGGCCATTCTGCCAGGAAAGAGCCATTACTCCAAAAGAAAGCTAAAAAAAACAGATTAATGTTTGCAAATGCACACAGAAACAAAGACTTACATTTTTGGAAACTTGTCCTGTCGTCTGACAAACTAAATTTGAATTGTTTGGCCACGATTACCATCTTAATGTTTGGAGGAAAAAGGAAGAAGCTTGAAAGCCATAGAATACCATCCCAACTGTGAAACATGGGGGTGGCAGCATCATATTGTGGGGTTGTTTTGCTGAGGGAAGACTGGTGCACTTTACAATATAGATAAGCATCATAAGAAAATAACATTATGTGGCAACACTGAGGCAACATCTAAAAAAATCAGCCAGGAAATTAAAGCTTTGGCGTAAATGGGTCTTTCAGTTGGACAATGACCCAAAGAACACCGCCAAACTGATTACAAAGTGGCTTAAGGATAATAAAGTCAATATTTTGGAATTGCAATCACAAAGCACTGATCTCAATCTTATTGAAAATGTATGGACACAGATGAAAAGGCAGGTGTGAGCATGGCTCAGTTACACCAGTTCTGTCAAAAGTAATGGGTCTAAATTCCTACCGACTATTGTGAGAAGCTTGTGAAAAGATAACCAGAAATGTTTGACCCAAGTCGTAAAGTTTAAAAGCAATTGTACCAAATACTAATGAAATGCATGTAAACTTTTGACTTTAAAGAAAGTAATAAAAATGTCTCAAAAATAGCTCTCTTATTGGTTCAACTGTACATAAAAGTGCAGCAGTGCCATACAGCAAATAACTGTTTACCATATGGAGTGAGTTAGTTTAAAAGCTTCTCTAAAACCACCTTTTGAAACAGGACCTTGATGCATCTAATGCATCAACATTTTAGAATCAAAAAGCTCATAAGTTGCTTCAATTCTTTTCAGGATTATAATTGCTCTATTCTGTGATTTATGCAAAATATGTAAAATATCACTTTAAACTGAGGGGACTTTTTACCCATATGAACATCTGGAGGACTGGAGGAGGGTGTGAGCTGGATCTCAGGAGATGCTGGACTCTCCAGCTGGCTGTGCTCCAATCCGCAGGGGTCTGACGAAGAGATGGGGTATCTCTGCAAACCAGCAGGTGTGCTGGGCGGAGTGGGCATGGCAGACACGTCGTCCGGAGGCGGGACAGAGAATACAACAGGCTTAGAGCCGCTCGTCTTCCTGTTAATCAGCATCACCTGGATAGGAGCCGAGTCACTCCGCAGATTCACCTGGTATCTCTTCTGACCATTATGAGACTAAAATAACAGAAGCAACAAAAACAAAATGGGAACTCCAACAACAGTTTTTTCTTTTTCTTTCTGTATTATTGTACACTGGTTACAGCTTACCACTTCAGGAACTGGAACCTCTAGCTGTGTCCCAGCAGGAGCCATTACTGCCAGGAGAGTGTCGCCACTGAACACATCACATATGTCCTCGTGCGTCACATAATTATATGTAACCAAGGTAAAGGAAAAATACTTGTAGAGGACAAATTAACAAAAGATAAAAGGACCATCCAGACTGTTATCAACAACAAGTCCAAAAGTCAGGGTCTGCCATGGTAAGGGGTTGTTGGTGCACTTTTTGATAGCAGTATTAATACAGAAATGTACATTAAAACCTTAGAGCAACATATGCAGCCTTGAAGTCAACATCTTTTCCTGGAAGTTGCATGCATTGTCCAAAAAGATAATGTAAAAATCACACTTTACAAAGGCATGGAGAACTGTCCCCATTGGAGAACTAGTTGAGATTTCTGAAGCGTAAATTTGTGACAATGATCATCCCAGTCTGTTTAAACACTTTAAGATGGGTTTGCAGAAAGGTTGAGACAAAATAACACTGCAAACACTTAATTACTTGGAATTTTCTGTGCCAAAAAAGCATCATCACAAGAAGCATTGCGATGGAAAAATTGAGACTTTTTCTTCTTTTTATTTCGTGTTATTAATTTTTTTTTCCAAATATTGAGAGAAAATCAAATTGTGCATCTAGAATCGTGAATCAAAATGAACCGTGAGCAGAGTGCATTGATTATTACTAGGGGTGTGACGAGACACTAATATCACGAGACGATACGAGACACGATACTGGGTTACGAGGACGAGACGAGATTTAAAAATAACATTTTTAAGAAAACTTCAAAAAATTAAATTGCTTGAAAATTAGTTTTATGTGACAAAATCATATAATGCACACTTAACAGACGGGTCTCTCTCACACATTGATTTTATATGAAAAAGAAATAGAAGAAGAGGAAGAAGAATTAAAATTAAAAGTAAAACTTTTCTAGGTCTTATATAGTGCAAACCACAACCAGTCATATTAAGCCTATGGTTAGTGTTTTTTCTCCTAAATTTCTTGTAATTTAACTATGCATAACCATAACCAGTCATATTAAGACTCTGCTTGAAGTGCAATTTACAGTATTTACTAGGGCTGTGAATCTTTGGGACAGTAAGAGCACTGTCGCGCAGAGCTTTTTAACTGTACCGCGGAGCTCACGTACTGTCGCGTGGAGCTCACGTACTGTGCCACGAGATCTCGTCACACACTTTCCGATTAGGAGTAGTAGAAGCCATTTTCTATAAATCTTGCTTTACTTTTAGCCGTTAATGAATTTTAGAGCTAAACAGAGCCTGTGGGAATAAAATTCAAAGGAGAAAAAGAGTGTGGGTTGAAATCCAGTCCTGAAAATCATTCATAAAGTGAAAAGCTTAAACTGCAGACTGGAAAAACAGGACTCTCAGTAACGGCACAAAGCCACTGGTGAGCAGTTACTCATAATTAGATGTGATTCACCAAACAATAGTGCTGAGATTACACCACTTCCTGACCTCTTAAGGGTGGGGATTACCTGAAACAGCCAAACTGCCAGGACAAACTTAAATCTCAATTACTAAGAGATAGCCTAGATAAACATCTCTCTTCAGCCAAGTGTTCAGATAATGGCATGCACAAGCCAGTGCAAAGCTTCAGCTACCCACATTATTTCACAACATCATGCCCTGACCACATGCAGAGAGAAACTGTTGAGCAAGAGTCACACTGGCATGAACATACTTGTTAACTCACCAAACTATTTTTTTTATTTTTAAACCAAAACCACAACATGGATAAATGTATCTACGGCTGCATGCATCTACCAGGATACAGCACTGTTTTGGAATGAAACTTGTTGCCAGAGCTGACTTCGAAGGACAAGTAAATTATATATTAAAATTGTATGCAGGAAGGCTTGAGGTTTTACTTAACCAAAACATTGTTATGCACAGAGAAATTGGCTTGCCTGAAGTAGATTACACACAGAGGGGCTGGCCTTGTTAGCACCATGTTCTGCAAAATGTTTTACAGTCTGTAAGTGAATTATCCCTAATATAAATTTCCTAAAAATACAGTCTCAGTACTGGACAACATCCTCTGGATGAAGAAAAAAAAAATCAGGTGATTTAAACAGTTTATCTAATTTCAGACTCTGTGATTAATTAATCTAAATGAATCACATTCATTATTAAAATATTTGAAACTTTACAATTTAATACAATTTTTGCTGATGACAAAATAAATGAATGAATGAATGAATATCTGGCATAGACTTAAAAGCTCCCTGTAATAAACATCAGTCAGTAACAGCTGCAGTAACACTAGGCCGATTTTTTATAGTTTGTTTCATGTTTATTCGCATAAGAATTACGAAGAATTACAGAAAATAGTCACACATGGCAGGTTAGTTTGCAGAAAAATCTATACTACTTAAATATGTCTTAAAGAGTAACTACACTCTAAGACATTTTACTTACATTAATAACTGAAATATGTTGCTCTTTATTAATAAAATATACCAGCCCTGTTTAAAAGTGAATTCTCAGCCACACTTACTGGAAACTGCTAAAAGGATATCTGTTGCTGTTGGGGTCTTCTTTCAGATGTTTGAGACTCTGCTGTAGAAAAACTTTCTGCATGTCCAGTTCCCTTTCCTGCTTCTCCAGTTCAGATATCTGTGCCTTCAAAATCTCCACCTGCTCCAAGAGCTCCTGTGGCTGGCAGTCTGAACCTTCTCCTCTAGACAACAAAACAGAGTGCATTACTCTAAATTCAATCTACAAAGGTGAGAAAATACCAGCTTTTATCTAATTTTTTTTTTTTTTTAAGTGGGTGGTGGGATAATATTTTCATGCTTTTCCACTCACTTCCATTGGATGGTGTTTTTGGTCTTTTTCTCGATGAGTCCAATCCCTTCGAGAACATTTGTGATATCATAGATTCTTCTTTTCTGTTTGACAGCCAAACTGTCTGCAGCCTGCAAAATAAAGAGGAGGCGAAACAAGTTCACGTTACACCAGAACAAAAACAGCTGGTAGAACAAGAGATCCCAGCGTGAACTTTAGAGGCGGATTAGCAATTCGGGTTAGAGGTAGTTCAGGACAAAAGAGGAGGGGGAGGGGGCACAACAGGAGACATTTAGTTAAGAATGATCCCTACACCTGCCAGAAATGAGGCATTCATCATTGTGTACCATTTACTTCTAAAATCTACAATAATCTAATAAACACCACGTCTTTTAAAAGATCAGATTAATGACTTAATGCTTTAAAATCATCAAAATTGAGGAAACAACCAATGGAACCCATTAGGTATCAAGGTAAAATAATAATAACAGAGATTTAAAACATTTCCAAGGTTAGTACACAGTTTCCTTCATTTAATAAATCTCTGAATTTAACAAGCCATCCCCTTAATTTATGCAATTTGAATCCCTCTTTAACAATCTGTTCTCTCCATTTAAAAAAAAAGTCTTTTATCCTCAATTTAATATATTAATGTCTATAATTTTGCAGATTGTTGTAGATAAAAAAAATGCCTGATTTTGATTGAGTGCAGTTGATTATAAAAAAAATAGTTAGCTAATGTTTTCAGTGTTAAACTAAACTAATCTCAGCATTAACTCTCTCAGTTAATAAACTGAACTCAGCGTTAATGCAGGGTTAACCCTCTCAGTTTATAAACTGAACTCAGCCCTAATCCAGGGTTAACTCTCTCAGATTAAGAACTGAACTCAGCCCTAATCCAGGGTTAACTCTCTCAGATTAAGAACTGAACTCAGCCTTAATCCAGGGTTAACCCTCTCAGTTTATAAACTGAACTCAGCCCTAATCCAGGGTTAACCCTCTCAGTTTATTAACTGAACTCAGCCTTAATCCAGGGTTAACCCTCTCAATTTGTGAACTGAACTCAGCCTTAATCCAGGGTTAACTCTCTCAGTTTATAAACTGAACTCAACCTTAATCCAGGGTTAACCCTCTCAGTTTATAATCTGAACTCAGGCTTAATCCAGGGTTAACCCTCTCTGTTTATAATCTGAATTTAGCCCTAATACAGGGTTTACTCTCTCAGTTTGTGAACTGAACTCAGCCTTAATCCAGGGTTAACTCTCTCAGTTTATAAACTGAACTCAGCCTTAATCCAGGGTTAACCCTCTCAGTTAATAATCTGAACTCAGGCTTAATCCAGGGTTAACCCTCTCAGTTTATAATCTGAACTCAGGCTTAATCCAGGGTTAACCCTCTCTGTTTATAATCTGAATTTAGCCCTAATACAGGGTTTACTCTCTCAGTTTGTGAACTGAACTCAGCCTTAATCCAGGGTTAACCCTCTCTGTTTATAATCTGAATTTAGCCCTAATCCAGGGTTAACCCTCTCAGTTTATAATCTGAACTCAGGCTTAATCCAGGGTTAACCCTCTCAGTTTATGAACTGAACTCAGCCTTAATCCATGGTTAACCCTCTCAGTTTATAATTTGAACTCAGGCTTAATCCAGGGTTAACTCTCTCAGTTTATGAACTGAACCCAGCCTTAATCCAGGGTTAACTCTTAGTTTATGAACTGAACCCAGCGTTAATCCATATTTAACTCTCCCAGTTTAAGAACTGAACCCAGTGTTAATTCAGGGTTAAGTCTCTTAGTTTAAGAACTGAACACAGCGTTAATCCAGCATTAATTATCTCTCTCTGTTTAGGGACTAAACCCAGCGTTAACTCTCTCTGTTTAAGGACTTAACCCACCGTTACCTCTCTCTGTTTAAGGACTAAACTCAGGGTTAACTCTCTCTGTTTAAGGACTTAACCCACCGTTACCTCTCTCTGTTTAAGGACTAAACTCAGGGTTAACTCTCTCTGTTTAAGGACTTAACCCAGCGTTAACTCTCTCTGTTTAAAAACTTAACCCAGCGTTACCTCTCTCTGTTTAAGGATTAAACTCAGGGTTAACCCGCTCTGTTTAAAAACGTAACCCACCGTTACCTCTCGCTTTTTAAGGACTAAACTCAGGGTTAACTAGCTCAGTTTAAGGACTTAATCCAGCGTTAACCCTCTCTCTTTAAAAACGTAACCCACCGTTACCTCTCTCTGTTCAAGGACTAAAGTCAGGGTTAAGTCTCTTGGTTTGGGAACTGAACACGGCGTTAGTTCATCTTTAACTCTCTCAGTTTATAAACTAAATTTAGGGTTAAATTTACCACTTTTAGGTCGAGTACTCCGTCCTTCGCCTCCTGCAGCAGAGTCACGAACTTGATGGCGAGCAGACCCAGACTCTTCTCATGGCGGCTGGAGCCGAGCGGAGCCGACGGGGAGCGACCCGAGCAGCTCATCCTCACACACCGCCGCCAGCCGGCTGACACACCGCCCGCAGTAACACCGACACACCGCCCGCACCGCGCTCCGTAACTCACACCGCCCGGGTTAACACTAACACCGCCCGGGCTGAGGGCAGGTCAGAGGTCTGGTTCTGGGTCCGCGGTGTGTATGTGGGCGGGGGGTTTATCCGCGGGCTGAGTGAGAAACTCCGCTCCTGCTGTTTGTTTGGTGTTTTTTTTTTTTTTTTTTTTACCTCAGGGCTAAAACTGCTCCTCAGAGCTCAGGGATTTTAAATGAAAGGAAATGACGTTTTGTTACCGTTACCCTGGCAACCTGTTCAACAGTTAGCTTTGACCCTTTTTATTGAATTTTCAAAATTAAAATGATGTAAAATACAGTAGAAAAGTGGGAAATAGTCAAAATATATAAATAAATACAACTAGGGGAGAAAAGGTGAAGCTACTAAATTTTAAATACAACTAAGAGTGAAGGACTGCAATAAAATACACACCTACAAAAATAAACTAATAATTAAATGATCATATTAAAGAGGTTTTATGGATGAATGCAAGTTTTGTATTGGTGTTGGGCTTTGTTTATCAACATTAATACTCTAATAAACTAATAAAAACAGGGTTTGCATTTTTTCAATTTACCCAAAATAGGTCAATAAACTGCCTGCCCAATAAAAAGGTCACACACTTTAATATTTTGTTAACCTGCCTTTAACTTTAATTGAAGGACGCATTCACTGTGGCATTGTTTCATCTCAATGAGGTTAAGATCTGGACTCTGTGGTGAACAATCCATGTGTGAAAATAATGATCTAATATAATAATGATCTAATAATGTTCCCTAAACCACTCTTTCACAATTCCAGCCCCATTAATTCTGGCATTGTCATCAGGGAAGAAAAAATCCATTGATGTAATAACCTGGTCTATATTCACTATATTCAGGTAGTCAGCTGACCTCATTCTTTCAGCACATACTGTTGCTGAACCTAAACCTGCAGACCAACTGCAGCATCAACCCCATATCATTTACTTTTTTGGGGTGGGGGGGCAGGCAGTGTATCATTTATTCAAATGAACAAAATGCAGCTTCAGATTTTGACAATATCAGGGCATTCATAAATAGAGTTTAACCTGTAAGAGCCCGGATCCACCTCTGAATACTGATACTGAATTAAATATTTATTTAGATAAATTGAGTGAGCAGCTAATTTATGTGTATTTCTTATTGTAAGAACATGTTTAAAATATTTATGTAACAAAAATTACAATTCTATAACCTGTATTTTAACATTTTGTTCTAAAATGGTAGAAACAGAGCTGAAGAAGTTAATAATACAAGTTTAAAAGGAGCTAATTTTATCTCCAGCACTAACCCAGCTAACCAATTCTGTAAATAAGGCGAGATGAACCAACACACTGTGCTGTAGTGATGCTCTCAGGATGTTCAATAAAACAGTTGCTAAACTGAAGGACAGAGTGCTGTAAGAAAATTTTCACACAGCTTTTAAAGGGTCTGTGACGCATAAATCAACATGGGCTCTTTTTTACTTATTTTTAGATACTTTTTGTTATGTTTATCATTGGACAGCTATGATATACAGTCTCAGATTTTGCCACCAACATATCATGGCATTCAGAAGAAGATTTTAAAGAGTTACCCTCCTTCTGTTCTCAAGAAAAGTCAAGCAACAACATTTTTTTAAATTAAATTCTTTAATAATCATAAAAAAAAAAAAAAAAAAAGACTGCTTAACAATCCTTGCATTACAATGGCATGCAAAAGTTTAGGCACCATAGTAAAAAAAAGCAGAAGGTTAAAATGTAATTTTTTTTTATATACAGATATTAGTGTTGTATTTTACTTTTGTTTGCAATGTTAAAGTGGAAAAAATGAAATGTATACAGCTACTCTAAACAGCTGCCTAATACTTTGTAAATGAAAATAACTGACCCACACAAAAGGATATCAAAGCATTTTCAGGTAGCCAATTCCTAAAGACCAAGAACACTTTGTGAACTGCTCATAAGATTACTAGAAAAGCAAATCAAAAATACCGGTTTGACTGAAAAATCACATTAGGCCGATTTAGCAGACTCTGGTGCATTGCTCTACTCTAAAGCAATATCTGATGTGATTCTGAAGGAGGAATCATCGAAAAAAGAAAAGAAAACAAGACCAGTGCATTTTGGAAACAAGTTTGTGTTGTGTTGAAGTCAGTGGACGAGGAAGCACTGATT
Organism: Astyanax mexicanus; assembly: GCF_023375975.1. Lineage (NCBI taxonomy): Eukaryota > Metazoa > Chordata > Actinopteri > Characiformes > Acestrorhamphidae > Astyanax > Astyanax mexicanus. The sequence continues at coordinate 42,020,109 of NC_064415.1, forward strand.
GTAGAAGGAATAATTATCTTAAGTACACTTTAAAATCCACAATGGCCTTATATAAAGAGAAACAAGCTAAAGGGTTATCCATGGTCCTCACAGTCCACCGACCTAAACATCAAATATCTTTGGACAGACCTCAAACAAGCAGGGCAGCAATAGGACAAGAGTATCTCTAAACTAGACTTTGTACAATAAGATGAATATGTCCAAACAAAAATTGTGAAACACTTAGCTAAGCAAAAAATTGCATTGACAGGTCCTGACCAATGGTGCCTAAACGTCGTCTACATGCCATTGTTTACCTGGAATTTAGCTCATATAACAAACTTAAAGAATAAAATAATAATAATTTGAATAAAAAAAAAAAAAAAATCTGACATTAACTGACAATAAACAAGTTTAAATAAATATTTTATTATAAATATAAGTAGATGTTTGTAAAAGAAGCCTTTCCTAAACTTGCATTAGACTTCAGACAAGTCTTGCCCAGACTGACGAGGCACATTTTGACAGTTATTTTCGAGTTTAATCCATGAAAACATTGCATACATAGCATGTGTGTGGTTAAAAGTCTCTAAGAACACTGGTGAGACGTCTCATTTTCTCTTCCATTGCTCTTTTATTGCTCTCGGTTTCCTCCAGCAGCTGCCTCATCTCTTCCTCCACCTGGAACACCTGCGGGAAGCATGACAAAACAGCATCAGCATAATCGGATTACAGTACGTTCTTTTCAGATCTTGGTATTCAGGCAAGACACAAGCATGTCATAGTTTGCAAGCCAAACCTGTTTTTTTTTTTTTTTTTAAGAGATCTGAAGTCCTATTGTATTATACCACTAATTCTGTGGTATTCCTTTTGCTGTTCTGCTAAAAGACCATGTGTGACCAGGCAGAACATGAAAAGGTAAAAAAAAAACAAAAAAAAAAAACAAACAAAGGGTTTTCTGTGTTTCTCAGTTTTGGCCCTGGAGGTACCCTACTCCGTACAATTTTGTGTTTTCCTTCTCGGAAGTTCTTTCAGAGTCTTAGTTGGTGTGTTAAAACAAGGAAATTCACTAAATGTACAGGGCAGGGTGGAACTAGAATGGAAAATATCTCTATTACAACATATTTCTTCATTTCAGTCAATACGATATAATTCCAATATCGATATGAACAGTGTAAAAGCCACCATTCTTGGAGTACGTGATCACATAATGATAGAGTTGGGACACATGGTACAAATATTATATCACAGTATAAAAGACATTTTTATGATTATTGCGATATAATTCCAATATCGATATGAACACTCTCTCAGACCTGCTGATGCCTATAACACTATTTTTATAGTTCTACCCTATTTTGCACTAGTAGTTCATTCACTAGTTAATTCATCTACTGTTTACGTATCTTTTGCACTGCTAAATTTAAATGATTATATAACTGTGTATTTGCACTTTCTGTATGGCTGACATCAGTAATCCTCACTTGATGCACATCAACTGGTGTTCACTGTCTATTGTTCAACTGCACTACCTCCATTCTCCATTACACACACACACTAAAGACTGTACTTTTACATTGTACATTCTATTTTTTATTTGATTGTATTTATATGCATCTTTATATCTTTATATTTTATATTTTTCATTCTATAACTTTGTGTATTATACCTGCTGCTGGATGTCTAGAATTTCCCCTCGGGATCAATAAAGTATCTATCTTTATATCTATCTGAACAGTGTAAAAGCCACCACTCTTGGAGTACGTAATCACATACTGATAGAGTTGGGAGATATGGTACAAATATTATATCACAGTATATAAAGACATTTTTACGATTATTATATGATATTGCTTTTTCATGCAGAGTACAGTGATTATTATTTATTCTTTGCTGCACATCATCCAATTAAACCTGACCTGTACACTCTCTGTAATGAAATGTACAGTTGGTGTTCTTTAAGTACTTATATCATTATGCTTATTGTTGATCCAGTATTTTTTTACAGCACAATTAGACCATCTTTTAGTGCATTTTGACTGTGTTAAATATCATGATACATATTGTAAATAAAAACATCTTTTAAGTACCATTACAAACCATTTTCCCATACCATCCTGCCAGCCCTATCTGTCAGTGTTTAAGAAAAAACAGTGCCATATTTTATCATAATATTGACAATGTCCTGTTATACTGTCCATCCCTTTTAGGTGACACAAGTACAGTTGTAGTTATAGTACCCTCTGATTGGCCTGCTCTATGTGTTTCTGTTTCTCATTAGCCAGTTGTAGCAGCTCAGCCTGATGGGAGGCCTGCAGAGATTCCAGTTGTCTACGGAAAGCATCATCCACGGAGTGAAGCTTTTCAACAGCTGCCCTAAACGACAAAAAAAACAAACAAAAAATTTTATCAAGAAGTCTTTGTACAGATGAAGATTGCAATATCTGGATATGATTGGACCTTTTTGCTCTTACTTATGTGCTTGGGAAGCTTTATCCCGTTCATCCAGCAGCGCTCTCTCCTTGGCATCGAATCCCTCCTTCATACGTTTCACCTGGCTCTCCAGCCTGGTCAGCAGATCTGCCTTGTCCTGCCATTTTCGGCTTGAGGCACTGACATGCACAACAAAAACAACACTAGTTCTAAGTTCAGTTCATTTTACTTTTTTGGTGAGATATTCAAATAAATACTTTTTTTCACACTACAAGCTAGAAATCACTATACGTTCTTTGAAACTGCTCATTGTAGACATTTGCTCATGACACTGCAATTGTGGGTTTCTTACCAGGTGATGAAACTTGCAGTTCATTCTCTCTCTCTCTCTCTCTCTCTCTCTGTGTGTGTGTGTGAAAACAGTAATTTCACTTGGGTTCCGTGGTCTCATTACAGTTCCAAATGAACTCTGGAGCGCTTCACTTGTGGTGAGAACGTGATCCAGATATTAAATATACTCATTTTATTTGAGCTAAACAGCTGATGAGGTGCAGTTTAATCCGATATATTAGCCACAGAACACTTTTTTTATTTCCACAGCTATAAACTCATCTACATCTGCGCTGCACGTCCCACTGAAAACACTGCGTTTGAAAGGAGCAAATTATCAGCGTTCATTGTTAAAGCAGCTTCACACTGCACAGATATATGCGCTGGAACATCCTCTCGCTATATTTACTTTATGGCTCCCACGCCAGACAGCTCTGACCAAACCATGGTTTATTGGTGCGCATTTTGGTGCATTTAAGTTTGTGCCTGTGTGAAACCAAACCAAACGAAGGGGAAAAAATGCTCCAAGTAAACATATTTATCAACTGAGCCGGACCATGGAAACCAACTACAGGTGTGGAAACTCTCTTAGACACTCCTTCCTAGCTGGTCCAGAATCAGAGACAGAAGCTCATCTGTTGCCGCACAGTTTGTGTTGTGTCCCCCTCTAGTCCTTCATCAGTAGGCACAGAATGCTTCCCACAAGACACTGTTGGTTGAAACTTCTCAGTCCAGCAGTTACGCTCAGGTGTTTAAAAACATCAGCAGCACTGCTGTGTCTCATTCACTCATACCAGCACAATGCAGACTCACACCTCACCACCATGCCAGTGTTACTGCACTGCTGAGAATGAATTTTCTAGGCACTACGGTGGCTTAACAGCAATTTATATGTCAATGCTGTATGCTGTGGCCTACGCATATCCTGCACTTAGCTCGAAATGTAACTACATAACGCAAACAGCAGCAGCTGTGATCCACTGAGCTTACACATTAAAGTACAGAGCTGAACTGCTTGAATTCTTGCACCAGGAGTGGCATAAAGTTATCCAAAAGCAGTGTGTAAGACTGGTGGAGGAGAACATGCCAAGATGCATGAAAACTGTGATTAAAAACCAGGTTTATTCCACCAAATATTGATTTCTGAACTCTTAAAACCTTATGAATATAAACTAATTTTCTTTGCATTATTTGAGGTCTGAAAGCTCTGCATTTTTTTGGTATTTCAGCCATTTCTCATTTTCTGCAAATAATGCCAGAATTTTACTTGAAATTTTGGAGAAATGTTGTCCAGTTTATAGAATAAAACAACAATGTTAATTTTACTTATAGCTATAAATAGCAAAATCAGAGAAACTAATTAAGAAACTAAAGTGGTCACTTTATTTTTTCCAGAGCTGTATGTGTGAGAATGTGTGCAGGACTGTGTGCCCAGATATGGATTGGCACACAGTGCTAGATCAACTCCTCAGTACCCAGCTAAGTCCTTCAGGTGGACTTAACCGGTTGTCACATTGTGAGCAATTGGCTGCCGCTTCTCAATGCTGTGTGTGTTGATGAGCACTGAATATGAATGGTTGTATGTAAAACATTATTGTAAAGCATCCTCAGGTTTCTAGTAAGTGTAATGTCCTGCCCTGTGGTGGTTCTGTGGGGTCCTGAGCATTGCAGGACAGGATGAAAGAAGGACAATGAAGTATTCATAGAAACAGAGAGACTACAGTCTGTAATTACACAACTCCCAAATGCTCATATATGCCCAAAAAAAATGAATAAGGTTTGTAGAAGCCTTAATGTTATGCTTGTTTGGTGTGGTTTCATAGTGTGTACTTTTTTATATAAAATCTAAAAATATTTTTTATTACATACCAAGCCATAAGCATGTGGAAAGCTACCTGTATGCTTGTTTGAGTTCATCCATCTCAGACTCTTTGTCAAAGAGCTGCTGTTTAAGCTCCTCTTTCCTGAGGGTGAGCTTTTCAACAGTGTCTTGGAGCTCAGACACAGAGGCCTTTTCTTCCTCCCGCTGCTGCTGGAATCTCCTCTGGGTCTCCAAGTTTTCCTCACGCAGTGCACGAAGCTGCTCATCCCGTTCCTGCACTGCCTGATAGAAGTAACAGAAATAACAAGCCGTTTATTTTACAGTTACAATGAACATACAGCTCTGGAAAAAATTAAGAGACCACTTCAGTTTCTGAACCAGTTTCTCAGATTTTGCTGTTTATAGGTTTATGTTTGAGTAAAATTAACATTGTTGTTTTATTCTATAAACTACAGACAACATTCCTCCCAAATTCCAAATAAAAATATTGTCATTTAGAGCATTTATTTGCTGAAAACGAGAAATGGCTGAAAAAACAAAAAGATGCAGAGCTTTCAGACCTCAAATAACGCAAAGAAAACAAGTTCATAATTATAAAGTAAAAAGAGTTCAGAAATCATTATTTGGTGGAATAATCCTGTTTTAATCACAGTTTTCATGCATCTTGGCATGTTCTCCTCCACCAGTCTTACACACTGCTTTAGGATAACTTTATGCCTGCACTCCTGGTGCAAAAATGTAAGCAGTTCAGCTTGGTTTGATGGCTTGTGATCATCTATCTTCCTCTTGATTATATTCCAGAGGTTTTCAATTTAGTAAAATCAAAGAAACTCGTATTTTTATATATTTTAAGTGGTCTAGTTTTTTTTTTTTCCAGAGCTGTATATTTAATATATATATGTCCAACTGAACTTCCCAGTAAAAGACAGTGAAAATCACCTCTTTTAGCTTGCGGATTGTCTCAGTCTGATCATCCACTATCTTTGCTTTGATCCTCAGCGCATCATTGTCCTTCTCATTCTGCTTCTTCTGGCTCTCCAGCTCAGTAGACAAAACTTCAATTCTGGCCTCCAAACGTCCTCGGTCCTGAGCAAGGGATGCACCTAAAATCAACAACAAATAATAAATAAATTAAATAGACGAAAAAAAAACTTACACAGAAGAAATGCATCCTTTGCCATTTTACTAAATAAGCATGATATTGAATTTCTGTGTCCACATTAATTGATAATAAATACATCATTTTAGGAATAGTTATTGTTTAACTATTTTAAAACAAAATCACTTTATAATCAGTAATTAAGTGAGTGTGGATAAATACATTTAAACTGTAAAGACAGACCATTTATTAAGTGTACATAGCCATTACAAAGTCTGAGATTATTTACTATATACAGTAAATACTGTCAATAGTTTGGACACAACCTTTTTCATTCTATATGTTTTACTCTTCTTTCTATGTTTTTTATATTGTAAATTTAATACTGAAGACTATATTAAAGCTATACAGGAACATATGCAGAAATATTCTGTAAACAAAATGTGTTAAACTAGAATTTGTTTTATATTTTATTCTTGTCTAAGTACCACATTTATCTTTAAGGACAGATCTGCACACTCTTTGTTTTTTCTTGGTAAAGTCACCTGGAATAGTTTTCTCAGGAGTTTTTGAAGGTGCTGAACAATAGTTCCTGCTTTTCCTTTGTGCTGTGAAGCCCCAGCCCATCCCAAATCACCATTTCAGTTAATCAGGTTTAAATCAGAGGATTTTTTTTACTGTTTTCTACGTAATTCTACATGTGTCTAATAAATTAAATAAAGAAATACAGAAATACATTGAATAAGAAGGTGTGTCTAAACTTTAGACTGGTACTATATCTTGTCTATAATCTAAGATTAAATTGTGGCATTCTGTTTAGTATTGTAGTCTAATCTATGTGTATTAAACTGTCTCTTTTCTTAAATAATTTTTTATTTCCCCCAGGCCTGATTTCATATCTGATCTAATATAATTTAGCATAGAAATATACTTTATATAACCTTCTAATATACATTCCCTCCATTTTTACTGCTCAATTGGGGGTACCTTGCTGGGCCAGCTCCTGTCCCCAGAGCCTCCTCTCAGCTCGAAGGCCTTCTATAACAGACTCCTGTGCAGTAAGTTGGGAGATAAGTCTGCTCTTTTCTTTTTTCAGGAGCTCCAGCTGCACATTCAAACGCCTGTCCTCCTCTGCTCCTGCCTCCAGTGTCCGAACTCTCGTCTAAAAAACAAAACCACAGTTAAAAAAACACACAGATCAGAGTTTCTAATGATGAAAACATGTAAAATGTCTTCTTACCTTTAATTCAGTTACAGCGTCGCGTTTGGATTTGATGAGTTCGGCTATTCGAGCTTTCTGTTCTTTCACCATAGATGTGAGCTCCTGCACCAGAGAGCCTGACTGTTTCGCTTTTGCCTGAGACTCATTCAGAGCTGCCTTCACCTCCGACAGCTGAGCAGACACAAGCTCAAATCCTTCCTTTACCTAAACACAAGCAAGAGCACACACACACAAACAAAAACACACAGGTACATTAAATGGCAATCCATAGTTTAAAGCTCAGTATTCACTTAAATGTGGCCTAGCCAGCTAATTAGCAAAGACCAGCTAATTCCAGATGTCTGCACAGCCTCAGGTCGGGTTGACTATTCTCTCAGGCCAATCAGCATTCTGCAAGGTTTACACATAACATTGTAGTCCATACTAAGTTCCAGGTACCAAGTGACAAATTATGACTAATGGTGTAGATACCATGCAATGGAAACGCACACTGCCCGGCCAAAAATATATATAATTAAAAGTCTCCACCTGGATTTAAGTAAGTAAACGATGTGAGGTTGATGCTGCAGTTGGTCCGCAGGTCTAGGTTCAGCAACAGTATGTGCTGAAAGAATGAGGTCAGCTGACTACCTGAATATAGACCAGGTTATTCCATCAATGGATTTTTTCTTCCCTGATGGTACGGCCATATTCCAAGATGACAATGTCAGGATTCATGGAGCTGGAATAGTGAAAGAGTGGTTCAGGGAGCATGAGATCATCATTTTCACACATGGATTGTTCACCACAGAGTCCAGAACTTAACATCATTAAGAATCTTTGGGATGTTCTGGAGAAGATTTGTGCAGTGGTCAGACTCTATCATCATCAATGCTGCTGCAAGATCTTGGTGAAAAATTAATGCGACACTGGATTGAAATAAATCTTGTGACATTGCAGAAGCTTATTGAAACAATGCCACAGTGAATGTGTGCTGCAATCAAAGGCGTCCAACGAAATAATAGTGTGTGTGACCTTTTTTTTTTTGGACAGGCAGTGTATATATATCTGATTAACGCTGACAATCTAAACAAAGCATGACTAGTTTGAAGTGAAATAATGAAGATGTTTTTTTCTAGGAAAATGTGATCATGCTTGTGACTTTACCACTTCCATAATCAATAAACTGTCCAAATGCTATTCAAACACAGACACTTGCACTGTGCACTGACCCCAGATTCATCAGAAACTCTGCTATGCCTGACTTAATCTGCACAAAAGGACCAAATGAATTTAGACACTGTAAATAGGGCATTACACAATAAACTACGATACTGTTGTAGGAAACTCTTCAGAACTTGGGTGTTATTATTTTTACTGACCAGGCCAAATCCAACATGTTTATCAAGTTTAAATCTACCTCTTCTCAAAGTGACAGTAGTGCTCTGCCAACTAACTGAAGCATGTCACAACATCCTCTGGGAACAGAATGAGCTCAGTTAGGTCATTAGTGTTTGGAAATATAATTCTATGGTTAAAAGAACAGTTTAATATAAAACATATTTTAATAGTTTAAAATATCTATGAAAAAATCTATATATTTGAACATCTGCTCAAAAACTTTAACAAAAAAAATATATATATATATATATATTCTATTTGCACTACGGTGAAATTACTGTTTTAAATACACGTAAATATAAATTTCATGTGAGTATATCTGGATTTTACCCTAGTAAGGTTTTTAAGCATGTGCATTCACACCTGGTAGTTGAATGCATATATAGTTAGTCAAACTGAATTCCATTACTGTGTGGGACAAAAGTTTCATCACTGTGCTGCAATTGGTGTTTTGGTTGTACTGGGCAGAGTTTTAGTTTCAGTGTGTACACTGCTATAAAACGTGACCTAAACGGGACCTTAATTACTCAAACCACTCTCCTGAAATTATCTGACTGACTGAATTGGTATTCTTTTTAACACCAGCACTATTTGGTCCGGTAAAAACGGACTTTGTACTCTTGGTGCGGTTGGTTTGAGTAGGTGTGAAATAAGTAATCACACTCAGTTTCTGACTAAAACAACCGCACCAACCCGCTAGAGGAAGTGGTCTCGGTCGGGTCCCAAATGAACTCTGGAGCGTTTTACTTTTTGTGAGAATCTGATCCGGCCTAAATCCGACCCAACTATTATATATATATTTTATCGATTAAATCGAATTTACCGTAAAGGACGATGTGTTTTTATGAAAATCGATTTTCTCTTAGCCCCTCCCTCCCGCTCGCACCCCCACCTCTCCCTCCCTCCCTCCATCCCGCATGCACACCCCGCACCTCGCGCACTCCCTCCCTTCCTTGCGCCCCTCACACACACACACACAACACAACACAACACAACACAACACATGTGCCCAAGAACTAGCTCCGTGGTCTGGAGTTGGTTCGGTTTTGTGGCGTCGGACGTGGATCAAACAGGTCCTAGCTGTAAGGTGTGTTTAAACCGATTGCTTCTAAAGGAAGCAGCGCGACCAATTTATCTCTATACCTTAAACAGAAGCGGAGTGGGAGAAGTGCTGCTCCCAATGGAATGAACGCAGCAGCAGCAGCAGCACTAGCACACCATCCAAAGTAAAACAAGCAACTGTCCCTGAAACATCGTCCAACCGTGTACCAGGTTCTGTATGCACTACAGTTTATGATTTTTTGCATATTCATGAGAAAAGATCATCTCTTTTTTATAACACTCGGCACTTATTTAAAAGCTTTGTTTTGCAATTCAAGCCCAATGGGGAAAAGTCTTTATTTAATAGCATATTAAATTGTATTTGTTTTCTATTTTGTAAGTTTTATCAAAAAGGGCACCATTTTATTTCTTTCTATTTGTTTTTTGATGGTGTGTTTACTTATTTATTTATTTTTTAAGTTTGAGGGTGCATTGTGTCATAAACCAAACTATGTTGGAGAAAGCTTTCTAAAGTTACTGGATGTTCTCACTGTTTACAATTGTTTTTTTTTTTGCTTGTTTCTGGTTGCACTTTAACCACAAAGAGGACATTTAAGTGAAAACTAAATAAATAACAACTAGTTTTTAAACATTTCTTTATCATCATTTTTTTCTTAAATCAAAGTTTTTCTTTGGGCCATATCGCCCAGCTCTACTACAGCTATGAACAAACACTGGCTCTATGCTGCTCTATGCTCTAAGCTGTTTTCACACTGAACGCCACATGTGCAGCGCTCATTGGTTGCTATGCGGTGCAATTTTACTACGTTTACTATAAGACATCCTATTGAAAACACAGCAGCACATTTTCCACATTCAGCTTTCCACAATATATATACACACTGATTTGGAACAGCAGACCTTCTTTCTATATTTACTTTCTTATCCCGCATCAGAGAGCTCTGACCAATCAGAGGAGATCGGGTGCTTGCATGGTTTATTGGTGCATATTTCAGTGCGTTTAGGTTTGTGTTTGCGAAAAACAAACCAAATCAAGGGAGACAATGCCACAAGTAAAAAAATCAGCAATTGTTCCAGACCAGAGAAGTGAACTACAGGTATATTATTGTTATTAGCATTGTGATCATTATTATTATTATGGTTATTGCATTTACCTTCAATTATTCTACAACTCTAATTCTTTGCATGAATGTCACTTTTGCTTATTTTTTACTGTGTTGATCTGGCCATTTGAAGGTGGGGAAGGGTGGCATGGGGAGGGGTATTGGAGGGTGGGGTTATGGGGTCAAACGGACAGGGGTAGCAAAGTGAAATATATGATTGTCTTCACTTTCTATTCCTTCCTTCTCCTTTTTTTCTCCCCTCTTTTTATTACCCTGCAATGTATCTTTATAATTCATCCTACTTAAAATGGCAATAAACATTTGATAAAAAAAATAAAAAATACTAACAGGTGTTAAAAAAAGCCTATAAATGAGCCTTGGATGTGTTTACTATTGTATTTTATGTGGCTTGGGCATATTCAAAAATAATCCTGATACTTAAGATAGATAAAGTGACCAGGACAATGGGATCACAAATAAACATTATGTACATAAAAAAATGATGTTGATAATTTATTAAAATTGTATTCATTGCTCATAATGCAGTTTATAAAAGTGCATAACTTTAAAACAATCATCACATGTCTGGTCTTATCAATTTATCAGGTCAATATTAGTGTTAATACCCTTTAGACCTGCCAGGCCTACCTCAGAAAAGCGCTTTGCTTCAATGGTGAGAGCCATGCGAAACTCATCCTCCAGGCTGGTATACTGCTGACGGGCTTCAGACAGTTTCTGCTCCATCTCAGCATATCTCTGATTGTGCCTCTGCTCCACAGCCGCCACCTCCTTCCTCACGGCCTCCCGAAACTCAGCCCCACCAGGAGCCAGCCGTGTAGACAGCTCTTTCCTGAGCAGAGGAAGTGGTTTAATATAAAATGAACACAATTACTAAAATGCCTAGTCCACCAAACATATATGGAGTGTGAAGACTGCTGCTTTAGTTTTGTAATAAATGTTCAATCTAATGTATAATAAGATGTGGGTAATGGTGAGGTTCACACCTGTGAGCCTCCTCTCTGGAGGTCAGCAGCTCTTGCAGTTGTTGTAGTTTGTCCTTATGCTGCCGCAGCGATGCCCTGAGTATGTCTACCTCTCGCTTCAGAACAGCACACTTGTTCTCCAGCTCCTGCTTCCTCTTCATCTGAGAAAGGAACATCAGTCAGTGCTTCCAGTACGTCTTTTATTTTTTCAAATTAAGTTTAGTCAAATATAGCTATGTAACGTGCATTAATTACTAAAATTAAAATTACTAAATATTTTATTAAAGTATTTCTCATTAAATCTCAATTTTGTTCCCCCAAAATTGTAAACGTTAAATATAAGGCTTAAAACTATACTGCAGGACTATATATATAATAGTGATAATAGATAGAATCGTAGGTTCAATATTTACCTAGTGCTCGCTCGTTTTGAGCTTGTCATGGGCTGTAAACTAATTAAAGATGCTTGTTGAGTGATCGAAGATGAGTCACAGATGCTTGGCAAAAATATGGCATGCTAAATATCTGATCCAGTCAGTGACTGTGAGTCAAGAGTTATGACTAGCTACAGCCAATGGGATCCGTAGAAAGAGAGAATCACATGTCAATAACACGTCTTTGGCATGACTAGAGCCATTTATGGAGTCTGACCACTTTCTGTTGCCTCGTTATAACATAATATAATTTGAGAGAGGTATCTCCTTGGAAAAATATTTCAAGTACCCGTACGAACCCTGGTTGAAATGTACTGCAAATTTGGTCTTGGGGCCTAAATGTTTAGCTGTCCTCACCAGTAGCAAGTACAAATGGAGGGCATGACAAAAAATAATTGTGATTAATCGAACAAATAATCGGAAGATTTGTCCACTACTAATAAACAGCCAGGTGAGTCTGAGATTTCCCACATGGAAAAAGTTTTTGCAATTTGTGACAATGTGTCACTGATCAGTCATGTAGTGTGAAAGACCCAACACCTGAAGGACACAACAACTGATTACAGCACAAACAGTCTAGTGTGAACAGCAAATAATTTTAATGTACACATTAGGGATGCAAATGATTTATCGACTTTAGATTAATTGTCGATCAAAAGGTTGCTCGAACAAAATGTATTACTCGCGATTAATCGCTAGAGGGCACTACTGTTGTAACTTGAACAGAGCGTGAGAACGATAGGTGAACAGGGTTGAAAACAAAATGAAGCGGGCGAAAAGAAGTGCAGTGTGGGACCATTTCTACTTTGTTAATTCAGGCAAAGAAGTCAAATGTTCTCTGTGTGATGCGGTACTGAAATACAACAGTTCCACTAGATCACTCAGTTATCATTTAAACACCGTCACAGCTATATAATATAATATAATACAATATAATTATCTTAATATAATATATACTTTTTGAACTCAGTGTTTTAACTATTTAGCTGGTATTTTTAAAGGCCCTATTGAAACACTGAAATTCAGGTGAAAAACGCCACTTATCAATTAATCGAAAGTCGATCGATAAGATCAATCAACTAATGATTAATGAATTAATCAATAATTTGCATCCCTAGTACACATAGTAGTTTGAAGAAAAAAAAAAACACTCCACATGAACCCATTACTTAGAGCTCCCTAATGTCTGAGCAAACCAGAAGAAAACTCACTACACTTTACAGTCTGGTGTTACCTCCTCAGCCTTCTGCCTGGCCCTCAGTGCCTCTCCCTGCGACACGCTCTCCTCCAGGCAGCGCAGCGCCCTCTTGTGCTGGTCCTCTCGGCTGTGCAGGAGCTCCAGCTGTTCAGCTGAGTTCTTACACCTTTCCTCCAGCTCCTCCACCCGAGCCTGAAGTGCTGCCCGGTCCGAGCGCTCCTTCAGCAGCAACTCCTTCAGTCTGTGAGAGACAGTGGACGATGATAACACAAACCAGAAATTTAAAAGCAATTAAAAGTTTGAAGTGAAGAAAAAAAAAACAAAAAAAACACCTCTTTACAATTGATGAGCCTCTATTACACTAAATAAGCTTCTTTATAGAGTTTTAAATCTGTGACTTTAAGTCTATCATTTTTCCCATTTAATTATTTCATTTAACAAATGAATAATTACACCCCTTTACAATACCTGTTGTATTTGATTATACTTCCAATCCATTAAAATAAAATTCATTATGGATACTGACAGTTTGTGTTTATCATTTCATGTTGCAAAAAAAAGTGGAACTTTTAAAACCTGAGACTAGCCTGGTCCAAAAATAATTTTACTAGGCATTATTTATTTTAATAATTGTAATAAACAAAATGATTGTATGTATTTAATGCCACTATGTGCTACTTTTAATATAATAGCATAAAAATATAAATGCACCCTTTTAAAGAGCAATGCCATTTTGTTTATTAAACATACTTAATATCTTAATATTATTATGTATGCATTATATATGATAAATCAAACAACTACAAAATAAAAATGATTTAACTTTGTTTTTAAACAAAGTTTTTTATTAGTATTTTTGCTGATGGTTAGGTGCCAGATGTAGGCTCTGGTCCTGCACCACTAGAATAAATTATTATTTAATGACTTATCTATAGCTATAGTTATTGTCCCTAAGAAACAGAGATGGAGCAGTGGTGCAAATAGTGCACATAGTTTAAAAAAAAAAACACAATGTACTATTTAGATCAGATTTTTTTTAGGTTATGTTGTGAGAAGTTGTTGTATGATAAACTAATAATGTAATTATCATAACTAACCTAACATGTATTTAAATTGCTCACTTAATAAAAACTAAGTTTTCCTCAACAGTTTCATGCAATATGTTATATTTTTATTATATATTTATTATATGTATATTTTATCATATGTTATAACTTTCAAACCATACATTCCACTCCCCAAATCTAAGACTTCATATATGAAAAAAAGCTAATGTGGTTAATGACCTCTAGAAGATTAGCAGTAGTGATCTAGCATCATTAGTGAGAACAGACATGAGTCGAGGGTTGATGGATGGGCTACTCCAGACATATGCCTGTTAACACGTCTTTAATCTGCAGCCTAATTAAGCATGAGCCACTAGAGGCCAGCCCAGCATGCGGATCATCTTCTTCATTCAGTGTCCACATGGATATTTTCAGTTTGATCTTTTTAAGGTCAGTGAAGCTCTGAATTATTCTAAATCATTTAGAAATATTTTCAAAGACCAGCAACACAGCTTGATGTTATAGTGAAATTACACTCAGCAGCCATGTTTAATGAACCAATAGCCTTAATATTGTAGATCAGTCAAGACACATTTAAATACATTAGGATCGCTTCTCAGCACTGCTATCTGCACGCAATATATTGTAACATATGTCAAGTAAACCCAATGCAAATTATTGTATACATGCCTGAAATGATATTAGGTTGAGCTGTGAAATAGGCTGAAACATTTGCACTGGGTCCTTAGTCCACATTACTGTAATTAATTAAGTAATAATACACAAGAGGGAGTGCTATAATGTGTAATATTGGCACTGCTGTGCTGCTGTCATAGGCAGGAGGCTGCAAGCCAATCTGTTTGATTATAAAAACTTTGTGAGTTAAAATAGTTCCATTGCTGCTCTGTTTGTAGCTGCACTATTTGGCTTGTAAGCGCTGCTTTGTTGCTATGTTAGCTGTATGTGGAAGAGTAAGACATGGAGAACTTTGGTTACAGTGCATAACCGGCTGAAAATGGCAATCATGGAACACTTCTCAGCCAATCACATTGCAGGGATGGAACGAACTGTGGTACAATAGTAGTTTAATACTATTAATAAACTATAGAATAAGGCTATTGGTTAATGTTTGTTAAAAAATCTCAAAGAAAAACATGAATTTGGAGAAAAGGTCCCAAAACATTTCCAAGGCACAAACATTAAAGAAAATCTGGATTTAAATAAAAATAAATTTTTTGGCTTTCTTTATTTATTATTTTTCTAATAAAATCTTCAAAAATGAAAGTTCACTAAGGGCCAATTTCTGAAACAATCCCTTCTTTTGTCCAAAATTAACACACAGCTGCCCAAACCACATACACAACACGTCGAATGTCTTACATTTCTGGATAAAGTGAACACTTCACCCAAAGATTTTTAGGTGAGCACCCCACTGTAATTTACATTGTCCTAGATAACAACAAACCTGGACAGTCGTGGTCCCTCCCCCTGCTGATGGAGAATAGGTATGGTGTGTTGTGTTGGGGAAGATGATGATTTGGGGAGTTGTTGTAATGTAGGGAACTGTGTTTTGAGTTTAGTTAAAAGTGTTTTTTAACCAGAGAAAGAGCTTATTGCTTTGTTTACCAGGTTAACATATTAGTAACATTGTTAATTTGTGCTACAACTACCAGTTTTTGGGTCTAAGTAAGCACAAAAAAAAACAGTAAAACATTGTCCTTCAGCTCATCTATTCTCTGACCTGATTACTATAAGGCCACTTAAAATTCTTTCATTTACCCAAAAATCATCAGTGCGCCTTATAATCTGGTGCTCCTTATGTATGATTTTTCCAAGTCAGGTTGTAAGGAGCAGTAAAACCATTCTGCTGAAGTGCAGTGTTATACAGCAGTATTAGCATTAGCCATTAGTCTTTGGCCATTCAGTGGTGAGTATTATCGCCCTGTACCCTGCTGGTAACCACGGCTAGCACTGCTGGAGCAGCATTAGCCACTAACCACAGCGCTAGCTCTTTTGCTGATTAGAGGCGAGTGTATCGGACTGTAGCCTGCATGTTTATTGTGTTAAAACAAGCTACGTGGAAGGAACCGCTAGCTGATAATATCCTGGGGGTTCCTCAGTGTAGCTAATCAGCTAATCAGTAGCAGTTAGCGGGTAATGCTAACGCTCCAGCCTTTAGTCCTGGAGAAATTTGGAAATCTAAGCTTACTGTAAATAAAGGGAAGCACTTTACTCACCCAAATAAACAGTTTTCAGGAGAGAAATCTGTGTAAAACTAACATCTAGTGCTCGTCTAATTTGTCTGACTCATGTGACTTGTGTGAAATGCTTTTGTAAAAATTACAGATTTGTTTACTTAACTTAGATTAGCTTTACAGGTCTGCTGAACTAGAAGGAAATTATGGTGACACCCCCGTTCCTGACTAATGTCGCATAATGCACCTTATAATCCGGTGCGCCTTATAGTGCGAAAAATACCGCAAGTCCCTTCAGCTTTATAATTTATAGAAATGCATGTGACTCTACCCATTTCAGAAGATTTTATTAGATTTTATTATTAAAGCCATAGGCTCCTCACCGGTTAGTTGTGTGTAGCGCCATGCTCTGGAGATCTTTCTCCTCAACTGCTTGCATCTGCAGACCTTTCACCTGCTCTGTGAGCCTTTTTACAGCCTGCTCTGCCTTCCACCGCCGCTCCCGCTCCTGGTCCCGCTCCTCCACTATCGCCTGCACACACACAACAAAGACAGCTTTTATTTTCACAAGCTTATTCACATTCCTCAGCTCGACCAATTCAGGATTTCTGGAGAACACAGCGAACTGCCAAAAACACATTTGCATACTCTGTATGTCTCCTCTTCGGTTTGATGTAGGGCTTTGTCAGGAGTGGCTCGGCCCGCTCTAAGGCCTTTCTTCCCTGAGGTCGCCGCGTCTGTACATCCCACGCTCTGAACATTCACCCTTCGCCTGGAGACAGCGGCAAGCTTTGAGCCCCTCCGCTTTTGTGCATCTGTTTCACTGGAGAGAAATCAGACAGACACCATTCCAAACAAGTGTAATTAATGAAGCGGCGTAATACTAAATTACACTAAAACAAAAAACGGTGTGTTTGCAGGCTTCTTTGTAGAGGTTTTAGAGTGAAGATTAAACTAAAATAGCCTGAAAACAATTTAAATACATTCAAGACCATGAACGTAAACACATTTAAGCATATGAGAAGCTCTATTTATACTAAAGCCATTTTGCCTGACATTAAAATGTTAACAGTCTTACATTTTAATGGCCCTTTTGAAGAAAAGGATAAATCCCAACATTTACGATTTGGCGCACCAGTAAATCATCATTAAAACGCAGTAAAAGAGCAAGTGTCACAATGTTTGCTCCAATGAAGCAAAATGAACTGCAGTTGAACTTGTGACAGGGTAATCATTCACATCCGAGAGTAATCTCCAACAGGGAGGAGCAAAGACAATTACTGGACCAGATTAATTACAGGATCAGATCGAGGGCTTTTTCTCTATGCATGAACACATCCTCCTATGTCCTTTGAGAGACTGCAGTTACTAATGTACTTCACTGATAATATGCTGTAGTGGAGAGTTAATGCACCTGTCTGATCGTTTGCTTTTAGCCTCTTTTACCAGCTTCTGTCCTGCAGTCTTTCTTGGGCAAGGAATTCTTGAGAGTCGACGATTCTCTTTTGCGCTGTCGCACTCGCTCTCTGATGTCTGATCTGTGTCCCTTTTTGCTTTCTGTACCACAGACTGAGAAGCTACATTTGCATCAGGGACACTGCCTGCTGGAGTCTGTAATAGGACGAAAAATAAATACATTTATTAAGTGCACAAAGTTGTTTTTTGAAATATTAATAGAAAACATTTTTGGTTGGAGTGACTAATGCTCAAATGCTAAAGTTTTATCTCAACATGTTCTTTCTATGATTCCAAACATTTACTAGAGAAGTATAAAACCTCCAGCACTAAGCTGTGGATTAGTGGAACTGTGTGCTCTAAAATGATGATGCGCCATCCAGTAGGGAATGAGGAATGAGGTGGAATGTGATCATCCAACTTCACTAATGTTAGTCACTGAATGCAATAAAAAAAAAAAAATAGCAATGCTTCAAAATTCAGTAGAAAGCCTTCCTTGGACAATAAAAACAGTTACTCCAACAAAACCAATACAAACTTTTTTATTTTATTTCAAATGTAGACATGTGCACACTGGTGGCAGATTGTAAAGAGTAAAAAAGCACATTCCCACAGTTCCCACAGTAGGATTACACACCAGGTAACCGCATGGTCTCCATCCACATGGTTGGGCACACCTGGCTTATGTCCCAGCAGCACTGATCCACAGATCACTGCTCTTCATCCAAAGCCATCTGGAGGCCTTTTCTGCTGCTTTCATGGCAGCCCTGATGGCTCTTCTCTTCGCAGCATCTGTTATGCCCAGTTGCGTGTAGGCCTTGAGCCTACAATGAGCGCATAACAAACCCTTTGCAACCCACTTCAAAGGGTTCACAATTCACTCTCCAGCCTGCGCTCCTGTACTTCTCCACCAGCTCCTGATACTTGGATCACTTCTGTTTATTTGCCTCCTCCATGCAGTCCTTCCAAGGAACTGTAAGCTCCAGTAGGAGTATGTGCTTTAAGGACGCAGACAGAAGCATCATGTCTGCTCTCAAGGTGGTTGCTGTAATGTGGTTTGGGAACCTGAGCTGACTGCCCAAATTAACTTGCAACTCCCAATCCGACACAGCTGTGAGAAGTCCAGGTGGTGGTCTGACTTTTGCATGGGGCTGCTCTCCTGCCCTGACAAAAGTGATGCCCTTCTGTTGGCGGACATGCTTGGTGTCCATGGTTCTGGAGATGGTCTCTGTGATGGTCTTCAGGACCTGGTCGTGCCGACATTAGTGGCGTCCCAGCCCAAGGCTGTTGGGCAGCTGCTTAATATGTGCTCCAGAGATCCACTACTCTTCAAATCATCCGTATATGAAGTTATCCATCCAATAAATGTCACATGCTCTTACTAAACTTAGTAATTAGTAATAGGGGTGTGTTTAAAAAAAACGATACTTCGATTTAAATCGATCTTCATTTGAATGATCCGATATCGATTCATATAAACCCGAATCGATCTTTAGAAATAGCACATTTTCCCTGTTTATCTCGCAAGACCACCCTCGAGAGCACCGCCCTCTGGCTGCGGTGAGCTCACTCAAATGATTTGTTCATTCAAACGTATCTTTATCGAACGACACGACACCAGTGAGCTGGAGCAGAGGAGTAGCACTGCGGGGAGTTTCTGTTAAAAATGTACGTTTTTTTTCTGTATTTCCACTCAATGCTGCCTGTGTTTATCAAACTAGTGCATTTAACACTGTTTTAAGTTGTTTTCCAGTGTTGTTTTCACTTGAACGGCTAAATCCAGCGTTAGCTTAGCGGGTTAGCCAAATCACTGGTTAAGCTAATCCCCCTTTAGCCGTGTTTCCTAGCCTTATACGGGGCCGGCACGCTAAACTAGCCCTCCTAGTGGCCGCTCAGTGTAACAGGTAATATCGGTAGATTAACCTGTAACTGAGTGAATTAATGCGTAAAAAGTGGAATTATGGTCCTGTTATCCGTGAAGTGCTGTTATTAATTCAGATTATTTTGTCCCCAGGGATGAACGTGATTACCGGCCGAGGAAGAGGCTCTCATAACAGCCGGGGAGCTGAACTCCAGTCAGACCGGCTGCTTTTCCTTTGAATTTAATAAATTTTACTCTCTTTACATTTTTCGTTTCGCTTGTTGTGTTTTTTTATTTTTTATATCATCACATCTGAACTCGTGGGTCTGTGTAAATTTCACACTTTTATTCACAAATAAATAAGAAGTTTATGTTTTGGTTTTATGTAACTAAAATGTCAGTATATATGTTCATACAGCGTCGTTAAAAAAACAATGGCTTCCAATGCCTCATTAATGTTCTGAATCATAATTTACACATGTAAACATTTGAGTAAAGTGGCCTTTCCAAACCTGTATAGAGATGTGAAGCACGGTGTAGCAATTAACGAAGTTACATTAAATGATATTAACAGAAGAATGTAACTGTTGTGTTAAGTTTGAGTGTTGTATAATTACAACATTTCATATTCAAACTACAATTTTTATTGTAACTGAAATTTCCCTACATTAATCGATTTTGAATCGAATCAGGACCTTCTGAATCGGATTCGAATCAAACTGGGAAATCATTGACAATACCCACCCCTAATTCGTAATGAATTGCATGGTATAATAATGTGCACAAGCAAGCAACACAAGTCTTGACCTCAAACATTATGTAAGTGCTGGTTATTAGTAAAATCAATCAGATTTTAAGCAGGGACATTACCAAACCTGTTGTCCTCCACATCTCAGCATGGGCTAAATCAATTAAAAAGTCCTTCGATAAGCTTTTTAAAACAGCAACATGATTAAGGCTGCATGCTGCTTTGCATAACAGTGTCTGCTAAATGCCATAAATAAAAGAGTCTGGCCTTGAAGAAGAACAGCAGGACACATCTGATCTAGAGTTGTCCGGCTATACCTTGTGGAAGAGCTGGGACACCTGCTGTTCTAGTTTTTTAATGCGGAGCTCATTTGTCCGGTTCTCTGAGGTGAGGTCTCGTCTGTGAGGGCTGAGCTGAGGTCGTTCTTGCGAAGCCATTTCATCGGGCGTCCCCGAAGCTCTGCCTCGGTGTCTAAACTGAGTAAGAACCTCATCAATCCGTGGAGTGGGGAGAGGAGCATCTGGCTGCACCTATGTCACAAAGGAGACTAATGAGCCTTAACATATATATATATATATATATAAATAGCACCACTGCTACTACTCCAAATATCAATTTCACCCTTTCCTTCATTTTATTATTTTAAAATAATATACACCTACTTACATGCCTACTTGGGTTGTGTTACCATTTAAATCTGACATTTAAAAATGTGGGTTACCTGTGGTTTAATATTTAAACTTAATTATTGAATGAAGCAACAAATAAACTTCTAAAATCAAATCAAATAATTTGAACATGCTTTTAAATAGTTACTACTGCTAGTGAGTTGGACTCGCCAATTATATTTCAATCAAAATTATTTAGCCAAAAATGTAAAAGAAAAAAAAAAAAAAAAAAAAACAGTTCTGATTTCATTTTCAGCCAAATAAGTAAAAATACTAATTACTTCTTACTGAACAATGACTATTTTTGTTTGTTTTACAGTAGCAGTGACAGGCCCACACCCCATTCTCCCAAAGCTGGCACTCTGCAGAACTGTGTATATTTATAATTAGAAAAGCACTGCTGAGGTAAATTTGTGACTAAAATTACACAGCTGATTTAACTAAAAGTATGACAAGCATAGCACTGCTAAGGTAAATGTTTTCTGCTTGGTGGTGTATCTGGTTGGTGAACGCATCTCGGCTATCTGACTAATTAATTTATAAGTAATAAAAAAAAGAAATAAATAAATTAAATCGATATTGACATTTTGTCATCTTACAATCCCAAACTTAAATGTATTTTATTGAGATTTTAAGTGATAAACCAACACACAGTCACACATCATTGGGAAGTGGGTGAAAAAGACACATGGTTTTCAATATTTGAAAAGTGTTGTGTGCAAAAGTATTCAGCCTCTTTTACTCAGGACAGGTGGGAGAATCGGTTCACAGGACAACTACATTGTGCACTCCACAATTCTGGCTTTTTTGGAAGAGTGGCAAGAATAAATCCATTGATGAAAGAAAGACATAAGTTTAACTTTTTGGCATAAAGGCAGAGTGCTATATGTGGTGGATAATTAACACTGCTCATCACCCTGAACAAAACATCCCCACTGTGAAACATGGTGGTTTCAGCATCATGCTGTAGGGAGGCTTTTCTTCAGCAGGTACAAAGAAGCTGGTCAGAGTTGATGGGAAGATAGATGGAGATAAATTCAGGACAATCCTGAAAGAGGAAAACCTGTTGGAGGCAACAAAAGACTTGAGACTGGGAAGGAGATTCACCTTCTAGCAATACAGCCAGAGCTACAGTGGATGGTTTAGATCAAAGAATAATCATGTGTTAAAATGACCCAGCTAAATGAATTTACGAATTTAGCCTGACCTAAATTCCACTGAGCTTCTGTGGCAAGACATGAAAATTGCTGTTCACAAATGCTCTCCATCCAACCTGACTGAGCTTCAGCTATTTTGCAAAGAAGAATGACCAAAATCTCTAGATGTTCAAAGCTGGTAGAGACAGACCCCAAAAAAACTGCAGGCGTAATTTCAGTGAAAGGTGCCTTAACTATCAGGGCTGAATACTTTTGCACATCACACTTCTCAGATTTTTATTTGATTAAAATTTTGAAAACCATGTATAATTTTCATTGTATAAAATCTCAATAAAATGCATTTAAAGTTTGTGGGTGTAAGGTGACAAAATGTAAAAACGTTCAAGGGGTATGGACTTTATGAAAGTTTTGCAAGCCAAGGCACATCTCTATTAATGAATGGTGCTTTAATTAAAAAGATAAAATAGGCACCATCTCAGTGTTGACATTATTGTCTGCGGAAATGAGAAATTCCACAAAGTCTTCCAGGCCAGGGACATCCAGTGGGCTCTCATCTCCTGAAGGGACCCAATTCCCCAGCCTGTCTTCTCCATCCAGAGTGGAGATTTGCTGCAAGGACTGCAGGACCATCTCTCTGTAGCCTACAGAACAAACAATACACAGCATACTGCTTAAATAACATGCTGGGGATATAATGTTTTATGATTGTCTATGATGTGAACTAGAGGTTCCTTGTTTAACCACTAGATGGAATTGTAGCACACAAAACTGCATAGAATCATTAAAGTGTCTGATATGTGTTTTTCTCCATTTCTGAATAAAACACACATACTTGTAAAACAACAAAAACTATTCTAATATATATGTATTTGAATCTGATTGAGAAAACTATAAAAAAAAAAAAAAACATCTTTAAAGTGACCACAAACCAGGAAGACTGCAGACTGGATTATCCACACCGTCTCTACGGAGAGTCATGTCTCTCAGATTTCGCAATCCCACCATGCACTGCAGTAGATGGTTTATGTTGTCCAGATGGTTACCGTGAAGCTGGAGATGCTTCAATTTGTATTCAGTTCCATGAAGATATAATAGGCCTGTGGACATACAACACTGTGACATGTACCAACACCTATACATGCATAAGTCGGACAGTAAGCAAAAAAAAAAAAAGCGCTGAAGGTCAGTAATGTAGCTGCTGGGTAACTAGTTAACTCTAATTGAAACTGCCATTTTAGAAATGTGTAATTATGGTTATGGGACGTGGCTTCATTTAGTGGGATAACCTCTCTGGCCACACTACATTCATTATTCAGGAATGGATTATAGACCATAATTTTTACAGTTCTGCTCTGACCTCCAAATTCCACAGATTTCACTCCAATTGAGCATCTTGAGAATAGGCTGAAAAGACAAGCCTGATATACAGTCAGTGGCAAACAATGTCTTGGTGCAAGGTATTATACTGCATCTCCAGAGCAAGCTCTTTTGGCAGTGCATGAATAAATCGGGTTCAAGGCTTAAATAAAACTAAACGTTAACTTACCAGTGAGGTCATTTATTTGATTGTAAGACAAATTGAGCCGTGTGACATTTGTAAGTCCATTGAGACCTAAACAAAGGGATGTGTTTAACCATCATTGCACTTAACATGGCAAAAAAGCACATTCAAATAATTTAATTTATAAACATATTTATTACTAAACATCAGAAACTCTTAGCAAGTTTTACCTTCCACCTTGGTGATACTGTTGCACGACAGGTTTAAGGTGCGCAATGATGTAAGTGCACCGAGGCCCTCAATGCGAGAGATGTGATTGGACGAGAGGTCCAGGTGTCTTATGTGCCATGCTGTTGTCAAACCTTCAATCTTTGACAGTCGATTACAGTGGAGATTTACAGATGTGATGCTGGACTTTAATGGAACCTCTAATAAACTACAAAGAAACAACAAACACTTATGTAATATATGCAGAGACCAAGTCAAAAGGGGTGGCCAGTTCCAAAGGGAGGAGGAAAAGAAAATGCAATTGCAGTATAATCACATTGGTATTGGGATTAGAGTTTAGATTGTCTGCCCAACCTGATGCCCAACCCGAACTTAGGCCAGGCCAGGCCATATATATATATATATATATATATATATATATATATATATATATATATATATATATATCATAATAAAAAGTGTTATAATCACGCAGCACTGACCTGCCATTTGTCCACAACCGCAACTGCAGCTTTCCACACGGCTAAAATGTAAAGCTCTGCACGCCGGTTAATCACTACACTACACCACACTGTGCACTTTAGAATTTGTCTAATTAGGTGTACCTGGCCGCCAGGCAAGACAAAAGACCTTTGAGGCAGAACTCTGGAACTTTGCTTTTACAGAACTCTGGTTTAAATCAGGCTTATGAGTTTATAGGGAGGGTTGGGTCAGGCCCGGACAAAAACGTGAATGGACTCTGGTAGGGTCTTTTTTGGGCTCAATCTCAATCTGCACAACAACCTTTCAAAACCAGAGCTAAACACAACTTAGTCACAACAATCTATGCACTTTTATTATATTACACAATTTCAGTGGGCTCAGATTAACACACAATAAGTTTACCTTGAAATATCTTTATCTATTAGGCAAAGCTCTCCAACAGCCATGACCTGTAGGGAACCTGTTTGAGAAAATGACAGAGAAGACAACCAGCATTAGTGAAGTGAAAAGCAGCCAGTCATTAAATAACTCATTGCTAACATATATTCTTACACTTTTTTAACAGCAAACTACTTACTTCTGACTTAAATAGCTTGAAATATCATCTGCAGGACAATCACAGGTACCTGTGTAGCCACATGGGTTATAAACTGAAACAACCGGCTAATGAATAATTACTGGGCCACTTATGTGAAGTACTGAGGACTGTTTTAGACATAAACAAGACTAAAATCATCAGCTGGAAAATCACAGGTAGCTTTGGAGCAACTTATTAAGCTGTGGGAACGACATAATCGTGGTCACATATTATTATATATATATCTATTTTTTACATGATGTCACCCACCTAAGAGGCTCGGTCTGAATCGTGTAGTCACCTAAAAAACTGATAAATATTGGGTCATTAAAGAGTACTATGTAGCTAATTAAACTGTGTAAATAAAGGTTTATATAGCAGATATAAAAAATATACCTATGCTAGCAAAGATAATAAGCTACAGACCTGTCTGTGAAACACAGCAGAGACAGACCTGTTGGTCAGCCAGGTTAGCTAAGGTAAACAGCGAGCTCTCTGTTTGAGAGACGCGTCGCCAAGGCAAATAAATCAGAGCTCTGTGTACAGAATAGTTTGGCTATTTTAGTTAGTTAGCTAGCTAACCTAACTAGGTTAGATAACCTAGCTGGCTATCTTAGATTGTGTGTGGTTTACGTCTTATTGTGTCTGGTTTAAGACGAAAACAAGCTTAAATTTAGATGTTATGAGCGGTGGGACATGCTAGCTAGCTTTCGTACAGCATAAACAACTAACGTTAGCTAACCAAGCCTCAGCTAGTTAACCAGACACTCTTCATCTGTCAGAGATGACAAATGCAGAGTAATCACCCCATTGCTAACAGTTTAGCTATGTGACCTAACGCTAGCTGAATTACCTAACTATCATTCATCTTTATCTAATGTCAAGTTACCTAACGGTAGCTAAATCTACAGGTGTTCTCAGAGCTAAACAATTCAGTTGTGTAGTTAAGCTAACCATCTATCCTCTAGATTAGTCTGGATAAATTACTATAGCTAGCTATAATAACGTTAGTTGGCTGGCTGCGTTACCTAACGTAAGGTTAACTAACCTAGATTAACGGGCTAGCTATATTTGATAGCTACAACTGTCAATATTAACAGGCTTTCTGTGATAGCTAGTTAGCTAGCTATCAACGTTTCTATAAGTTATCTATTTATCAGGCTAATTATGTTAGCTATTGTTTAAAAGAGTAGTTAGCTAACGTTACCTTAGCAAGTTATCAGTTAGCCTCACATTTTTCAAACTAAAGCCTGGCAGGTCTGAGGTCAGCTCTTCTAAGTTATTTAACTAACGCCAACTAGATTAGTTTAGCTGGCTAGCTGGCTTATCGTTGCCAGTGAGTTTGAGATTGTGACGAGCAGCTAACTTAGTTAGCTTAGCTTAGCTAGGGTAGACCATGTTTTAACTCTGTCTAAACTGTTAGCTAGCTTAGCTATCCGGCTAACTAACAGCACAGCATCAGTCATAAAGGTTATAAAGTGTAACTGACTGCATCACTAAAGAGTAAATGATGATTAAAGCTGGTTTACCGCGCTCTGTGTGATGAACTTCGCTCCGCTGTTCTCTGAGATCCGGACTCTCTGTGTTGTTGTGAAGGTTGAACAACGCGCTCCTCGAGGCGGGTCCTCCTCCTCCTCCTCTTCCTGTAGTGCAGTATAAAGGCCGGACTCGGGCGCTGCGGGTTCAGGCAACTCCTCGTTAGTATAGTGGTGAGTATCCCCGCCTGTCACGCGGGAGACCGGGGTTCGATTCCCCGACGGGGAGAGCTGCGTTTTTTTCCCAAACTCGAAGGTGATTTTTAGGTGAAATTTACCCCAGGAAAAATTATTGAGGCTTAATCATAAAACTGATTGAAGTGTAATCTTTTCCTTGGATGTTATAGGCTTTTATTTTCACATGGCACTGACTATGCTTTCCATTAAAGAGCACAACTTTGTTATACATTTTTGTATCATGAAAATAATGGCGTTATATGAGTATTAATTTTTTTTTTCTTTCAACTAAATATATATTCTATAGAAAGAAGTTTAATTACTCCACACACAATTTACACTATCTTTTTGTTAATGTGTAATTAACATCTTAAATGCAAAAAGCAATGTATTATTAATAAAATAAAATTTCTGACAATATAACTGTGCCCTCCATCCCTCAATTTTTTACAATTAATTTGAATAATTTCTGTGTTTTTTTGTGTATGTTAATAATACTGCAATAATAAAGGCCTTCCCCAGGCCAACATAGCTAGCTAAAATAAAAGGAAAGCGAAGAAACCTTTTTTTTTACATTTTAAATGGACATCCTTCATTATTTATATCTTTAGGATCTTAAGAGGTGAAGATATCATACAATAAACATTTTCATTTAACAAATTTAAAAAATGTAAAAAAAAAAATAATCAGGTGCAGCACATAAGCTGCAGATGATTTGAACATGGTTAGAGAGGATTTAAAAGGTCTTATTTAAACCTTTTTGTAATAAGTGGTGGCCCCATGGTCTTTCCATATATATATATATATATATATATATATATATATATATATATATATATGAATTTTGTGGATATTGAATTTCGAAAATACACTTTTTTCAGTTGTATTAGTTTAATCAAATGTCTATATTTATGAATTATTTAAAAAATAAAGGTTTTCATGTGGGGTACTAATATTTTTTTTAAGACAGTTACTACTACTCACTACAGGCAATGTGCAAAGTAAATTCATACAATAAACATATCCAATTTGTTCTGTGCAATATTCGTCTATAAGTTATTATGTGTATTGTTATTGAGTATACTGTGTATATATATATTATTTTATTCTTCTTCTTGTAAATATTGTTCTCTGCACATTGGTGGGAATCTGCACCCAAGTTTTTCACTTACATGTACACCTGTACTCTAAGACGTGACAATAAAAATCTTGAATCTTGAATCAATGGACTGAATACATATGCATGCCCAGTACCATAGTATCACGCCATTTAGCTGTTAAATATGTACGTTTTATAAATATTATCTTTATTCTGAAACAGGAAACTAATTACAAAACACATATATTTTGTAGGAACCTTTATTTTATAAATGCTTCAATTCATTTTTAGGTAGGAGTCATATACAGTTTTAGATGCATAATAGTGTGTCCAAAATAACCTTCTTAGCATATCATGATAAATACTCAAGAGGGCATAATGAAGAATATTTTATTCACAGTTGTTTAATAAAATGTTCAAAGTGATCATTCAGCAAAACACTGAGCAAAACACAACAGTTAAATAATTTAATAACACATGAATGCATACGGGTACATGGACATACTGGCACATACGTGTACAAATGTTGTTTGTAGCAAATTAAATACATACTGGTTTGTTTTTCAGTTATAAAATTGAATGGTACTTATGTATACAAAATGCTAGTAAGGAACACTGTTGCAAATACAACCCATATCAAACTCCATGATGTGGTGCTGTTGTTTTTCTTGAGCTTGCATATTGCGCCAGCCATACGTTCTTCCAGGATTAGAAGAGCAATCCTTCTGAGATGAAAAGACTGTCATAGGGGTCTTCAAATGCTCTTAAAAAGTCGGCTTAAAAATTCCTAAAGAAAAAAAACACATTATTATCAGTTCTATCTAGGCATTAACAGGAACATTTGGACCAACCTAAGCATTTCTTTACACTTGAAAGTCCAGACCAGAGTCTGAACCAAGGTTTATGTGTTTATTATACAGTAGTTGGACAAGGAAACTGAAACACCTGGTTTTAGACCGCAATAATTTATTGTCCCGACAGACAGTTCTGGTGGAAACAGGAGAGTTGAGGTGCATATTGAATTCTGCCGTGATTTGGGCAGCCGTGGTTTTATGTTTTTTGGATACAATCCGGGTTAGCACCCGAACATCCCTTTCAGACAGCTTCCTCTTGCGTCCACAGTTAATCCTGTTGGATGTGGTTGGTTCTTCTTGGTGGTATGGTGACGTTACCCTGGATAGCGTGGCTCTTGATACATCACAAAGACTTGCTGTCTTGGTCACAGATGCGCCGGCAAGACGTGCACCAACAATTTGTCCTCTTTTGAACTCTGGTATGTCACCCATAATGTTGTGTGCATTGCAATATTTTGAGCAGAACTGTGCTCTTACTCTGATAATTGAACTGTCACACTTACTGTCGCTCTTACTGGTGCAATGTACAATTAATGAAGGCTGCTCCAATTTAGCCATGAAACCTCCCACACTTAAATAATAGGTGTTTCAGTTTCATTGTCTAACCCCTGTATATAGTATTCATTGGGTCTGTTTTTGGTTAGTTTTGGTTTTATAGTGCAGTTTAATGAGCCAACAAAATAACTTTACTACATCTTATGGTATCAAGGTCAGCTCCTGTTTTACAGCAAAAAACGAACTGCTCCAGAGTGCATTTGGGACCAGACCAAGATCACCTCCTCTCAGTGTGGTTGTTTTAGTTCATATTAGAACCAATGACGGTATTCACACCTTCGGAAATGAATGATAAAAATGTGCAGGTGTAAAAATATCCTTAAAATCAACTACAACTTGACTTCAAAGAAGGAAGTCCACCAAAAAATATAAATGAATTGTGGGAAATGTTCTCTGATTGTCTGGTGTACATTTTAGATGCTTTTCCACTACAGACTCAATTGGTTACTAAGGCCATATTGTACCATTCTGCGCCAGTGTGAACCTGTTAGCCTGGTTTCCATTTGCAGGGCTGCTTAATCTGGACCAGGAAACAGGAACCAGGCTCATCCAACACTACTAATGAGGTGTTTACCATGATTCATCAAAACACCATGTTAGCAAGGCCAACAACCTGGCTCATCCAACATCGCTAATGCCACATTAGCAATGCTAATTTTTATATATTTTATTTCACTATCCCGAACTGAGCGTGAGCAATGATGGTGATGAGGATCAACCAAAGATTCCAGCAGTGTGTTAGGAATAGTGGCAACTGGGCTTATCCAATGTTGCTAATACAGCATTAACAATAGCGGTAACTAGTGCTGGGCTATTATGGCCTATAAAATTATCTATAATTGATTTTCGATTATAATTGATTTTTTTCTTACTTACTAAAAATCTAAGTATCACTAAAACCATGTTAGTAATGTCGGCGATCAGGCAAAATACTCCCAAAATCTCTTACCCTGCCTTCACATTTGCAGACGATTTTTTTCTATTTTCTCCCCAATTTACACGGCCAATTACCCAACTCACTCATTAAGACTCCCCAACACTAGGAGGGTGAAGACTAGCACCTGCCGACACTAGCACCTGCCGACACTTGTGAAGTCAGATTCCGCCTCTTTTCGGCTGTCGAGTAGCATCACAGTGCACTCGAAGGAAAGCACAGCGACTCAGTTCGGATACATCAGCTCACAGATGCCTTGTGCTGAGCGAGATCACCCTTTGGAGTGATGTAGAGAGAGAGCAATTTCTGCCCACCCAGAGAGAACAAGGACAATTGTGCTCTCTCAGGGCTCTGGTAGCCGATGTCAAGCTACATGAACAGGATTCGAACCTGCGATCTCCTGATCATAGTGGCAGCACTTAGCCCACTGGATAACTCGGTGAAACAAGCTAGCTACCTATCAAGCCACCAACTGGACTCATTCATGCTTAATTGTTCTTCAAACTGCCCCTGTATTTGAGCAAATGTGCATCATATAAAACAGGAAAGGAATAATACGTGGTTATAATCCTCTCTGTTGTGTTCAGAAACACATTGCTGGGGATCTGAACGAAGTATGGTAGGAATAAATGGTTAACAGAGCAGAAAGTGGGAATCTCAGACCTCTGTGTCTGTGATTGGTCTGAAGAATTTTTTTTCAGGAAGTCAGTGTACAATGTCGCTTCAACATGTCATATTTAATTTTCAAAAAATCTCAACTTCGTTTGCCACTTGTCCCTCTGTAGCTTTTTTTTGCTTGATGCTGTGTCAAAGCTGCAAATCGCACCCTACCAAAGAAAATGAATGGTTGCAGGTCGTTCTGTCACCTGCCAATGTGAACCCAGTGTAACCATGCAGAGAAAACTGGCCCCAGCCTGGTTGGTAAGCCTTCTGTGCTCAGAACCATTTGGCCCCACAGTGGAAAAGCAGCATTTCTTTCTAAATTGCACATTTGTGGCGACTAAAGAACATCAATTTTGCAGCCACATGCAGGAAGTTTACATAATGGTCTTTCAGTGAAGGACAAGGGCAGAACACATCACTCTAAATGCCTCAAACTGCAGTCAGAGCGAAAACACTACGAATAACGGGCCATTGGGGAATGATGGGTGTAGTAAATTATGCTGCACAATGACAGCCTCCACCATCATTCTCTTTTCCCTCTTCCCCTTCCTCCAGTGCATTAAACAATCACGCCAATGTCGAAGGACACACCCTGCAAGGCACCCTCCCCAGAACAATTTAATAGAGACTGACGAATAAATTGAGCATACCAACCGTATTCAGTTGTCCACATCAGATGAGAGGTTTTCCATCTACAGTTAAAAGAATGTAGCAATTAACGTCACTTACAACAATGCAGCTTAATTTCACCCCAAATGCATCTCAGCGATGTCACAGATAAAAGGTCCTCTCGCTCTCAGATGGGTTGAGTGGCGCCTCACCAGTTTATCATTGCCTTCGTCATCAAAGTCATCATCGTCATCATCATCTTCATCTCTGTCTGTCATTTCACCGCACTCTCTCTCCAAATGCGCCCCGCGCACTTCCTCTGTGGAGCGACGGGCTGTCTCATTATGCAGAGATGGATAGACATCATCACACTTTCTATGGGAAACTGAAAATAGAAAGCAAAAATGAGAGAATGATGATGATGCAGAGAAGCTGACAGAGAGAGAGGACATGAAGACAAAAGACGCTTTATTCCACGGCCAGCTACAGTGCTGGGTTCAGAACCGTCTTTTAATCACTATTCTCTGTTGGGAAATCAGAAATATTTTATAGAATGTTTTTTAGAGAAATTGTTAGTTAAAAAAGTTAGTACGCAAACTGATCCACAGAATCTAAATACAGTCATATGAAAAATTTGGGCACCCCTATTAATCTTAATCATTTTTAGTTCTAAATATTTGGGTGTTTGCAACAGCCATTTCAGTTTGATATATCTAATAACTGATGGATACAGTAATATTTCAGGATTGAAATGAGGTTTATTGTACTAACAGAAAATGTGCAATATGCATTAAACCAAAATTTGACCGGTGCAAAAGTATGGGCACCCTTATCATTTTATTGATTTGAATACTCCTAACTACTTTTTACTGACTTACTGAAGCACAAAATTGGTTTGGTAACCTCACTGAGCTTTGAACTTCATAGCCAGGTGTATCCAATCATGAGAAAAGGTATTTAAGGTGGCCAATTGCAAGTTGTTCTCCTATTTGAATCTCCTCTGAAGAGTGGCTTCATGGGCTCATCAAAACAACTCTCAAATGATCTAAAAACAAAGATTGTTCAACATAGTTGTTCAGGGGAAGGATAGAAAAAGTTGTCTCAGAGATTTAACCTGTCAGTTTTCACTGTGAGGAACATAGTAAGGAAATGGAAGACCACAGGGACAGTTCTTGTTAAGCCCAGAGGTGGCAGGCCAAGAAAAATATCAGAAAGGCAGAGAAGAAGAATGGTGAGAACAGTCAAGGACAATCCACAGACCACCTCCAAAGAGCTGCAGCATCATCTTGTGTCACTGTGCATCGCTCAACAATAGAGTGCACTTTGCACAAGGAGAAGCTGTATGGGAGAGTGATGCGAAAGAAGCCATTTCTGCAAGCACGCCACAAACAGAGTCTCCTGAGGTATGCTTTGTGCTTTTGCTTACCTCAGGCAACTCTGTTTGTGGCGTGCTTGCAGAAATGGCTTCTTTCGCATCACTCTCCCATACAGCTTCTCCTTGTGCAAAGTGCGCTGTATTGTTGACAGAGGGTGCAGGTAGGACGAGGGGCGGGCGCAAATGCAGGTAAGAACGGGGTAAATAAATGTATTAAACAAAGAAACAACCAAATAGTAAAACAAACACCGGAAAACATAAACAAACAGAGAGGCCAACAAAACAACCAAACTAAACAAAATAACAGGAAAAACAAATAAGAGAAATAAACAAGAAAGTAAATGAGAAGTAGAAATAACTGAGAAACGCAGAATAATAAACAACAAAGACCGACGAAGGAAACGCGGAAACACTGGGGTATAAATACACAAGAAGGGAAACAGGGGCTAGGGGGCGGAGCTACAAAATGAACACAGGTGAAGGTAATGAAACACTAAGGAACACGGGTCACATGAGAGACACAGGCACAAGAAACAGGTAAACAACCAGAGAAACATGAGAACAGACAGGAAACAGGCAAAGGACGTGACAATAAAATTAGTTTTACACAAATTTCTTTCTTTTTTTACACATTTGTGTTCATTTGATTCAAATTAATTAATACGCAAGTGATTTACTTAAACCAATCCATATACAGTAACAAGTCAACAGTTTGGACACACCTCATTCAATGTTTTGTATTATTTTGTTATTTTATGTATTTTCTATATTGCTGATTAATATTAAAGATATGAAAACAATTAGGGGCCACACATGGAATTACGTAATAAACAAAACAGTGTTTGGCCTCCACAATCTCATGATCTAAACCTGATCAACTTAGATGGTGATTTGAGGTGATTTAGGATGAGCTGGAGCTTCACGGTGTGAAGGAAAAGCAGCAACTATTGTTCAGCACCTCCAGGAACTCCTTCCTTCAACACGCTGAGAAAACTATTCCAGGTGACTCTCCCTCATGAAGACACTGAGATTGAAATACCAAGAGTGTGCAGATCTGATCTGTCCTCAAAGATAAATGTGGTATTTAGAAGAATCTAAAGTATAAAACATATTCTGGTTTCTTTAACACTTTTTATTTACAGAATAATTCTGCATGTGTTCCTGTATAGCTTTAGTCTTCAATATTAAATTTACTATGAAACAAATCACACACACACAAAAAACAAACTGAATGAAGAGGTATGTCCAAACTTTTGACTGGCACTGTATGTGATTCAAATGAAACGGAAACCTATTCCTACATCTTTGAATTATACAAACAAAACACTGTTCCCATTGGCTCCTGGGACCATCTACTTGCATACTGCGTTCCTTTCCCACATTTCCTCGCCATCCATGAGCAGTTATTCAACCCAGTTTACCTTCTCTTGTGTTATTTTTCCGTACATAAGGTAGTACATCTACATGATCCAGTGTTGTGGGCTGTAAGAGCAAGTTACTCCTTTCTCTGCTGCAGAAAGTGGCTTTATGTTGGCTAAACGCCAGAGTGATCACTCATGCTAATTTATGTCATCAATACCTGTTACATGACAGATTTATGTCTCATATCAGTAAGCTGTGTTCCCAATTCTGTTTAGATTTTAAAATGAGAACCTTTAATACTCCAGTCTCAAGTCCTGGGTTTTGTTCTTGCTGGAAGGCACAGTTAATGCTTTAATTGGCCAGTTAGCACCACACCTACCAAAAATTATAAGTCAACATAAATTCAGTGCAGTTAACTTAATTCCTTTAATAAACTGTTCTTAATTCAGTGTGTTATTTAAGGTCAAATCATTTAACTTATTAACACTTAAATGGTTTAAGTTGACTTGCCTCACACTTAAGTTCCTTTAATGCAAACTGTTAATTAGAATATTGAGTCATAATTATTGAGACAATTAAGTCAGTGTCAGGTGGGAGCAGGAAGGAGACGTGAAGAGACGTACAACCATGGACGAGGAACACAGGAACAACTTATACACACAGAACGGGACAGGAAAGAGGAAACACCTGGGACCGGGTAACATGGGGGCGGGGCTACAAATGAGTAACAGGGGAAGAGACACGGGATAAACACAGGGACAGATCAGTAAGACTAAAAAAAACAGATGAGAACATGACAGTCAGACAATTTGATTCAGCTGTGTGTAAAGCCACTGTGTTCATTCACTCCATTAACGTGTTTTAGAACGTGATTTGTTAATATGGTATAGACAAACTTTCAAATTCAACTGCATGTTTCCAGCTGAAGTATTTTTTTTTTATTGGTAAGTGTAAAGTGTAAAAAAATAATCAGGTATATTGTATATGATGCCATGAATAAAATGTGGCACAAAATAATTTACTTCGATTATATAATCTGTTACATGGAGTGGTGTTGCATTATATTACTCAGAAGCCCCTAGATCAGGGGTGTCCATGCGGCCCGTTTCCTTTTTTGGAGCAGCCCGCGAGGTATTTTAGAAATAGAATGAAAAAGCGTCTAAAAGCGGAGAGGGTGCGTATTTCTAGCGCAGACAAACGGGGCAAAGAGTCTAAAAGCGGAGAGGGTGCGCATTTCTATCGCAGAAAAACAGCCCAAAGAGTCTAAAAGTGGAGAGGGTGCGCATTTCTAGCGCAGAAAAACGGACCAAAGAGTCTAAAAGCGGAGAGGGTGCGCATTTCTAGCGCAGAAAAACGGACCAAAGAGTCTAAAAGCGGAGAGGGTGCGCATTTCTTGCGCAAAAAAAACGGCCCAAAGAGTCTAAAAGTGGAGAGGGTGCGCATTTCTAGCGCAGAAAAACGGATCAAAGAGTCTAAAAGCGGAGAGGGTGCGCATTTCTTGCGCAGAAAAACGGGTCAAAGGGTCTAAAAGTTGCCAGTTTACATTAAGAGACATCATGAAATTAAACATCAATTTGAAAAATCTTAAGAGAGTTAGTGAAGTAAAATGGTGTGTAAATGAAATAATCAGGTAAAAAGTATTATTTAAAGTGGTATATTTCATTATTTGTTTTATTACAGGGTGTGGCCCGTGACTTCAAATATGTTTCTCCTTCTGGCCCCCAACAAAAAAGTTTGGACACCCCTGACCTAGATTAAACATATGTTTGTTCTAACAGAGATCACAACTGTACATGTATTATGGTTCAGGTATATGAAGCAGGATTACAGTTACTACAGGGGAACTGATGGATAGTTTGAGAAACACCATTCTAGCTCTGCTGATTTTCCAATATACACTTATAAAACAGGTTCCACTAGTCAAAGAACCCCTTTTTAATACTACATAGAATTCTTCTTGCTAAAAATGTAAAATAAATAAATAAATAAACAGTGTTTTCAGACACCACTCAAGAGTGGCACACTACGATGTACCATACAGTGAACTGGGTCACGTTTTGGATGGAAGCTAGGTCTAAAAAGAGCTCAGTCAGTCGCTTGGCCGTATTTCAGTCACACTGTTATAAAGGCAATAAAACACTGTCAGAATGATGGTGTTCCTGCTAGTGACATGAGTGGCTTTCACTCTCCACTTCATAGCCTCCATTTCTCCACCCCTCACCTGTCTCCACTAAATGCTGCCTCTCCATCTTCTCCACCCAGCCCAGCAAAGAGTCTATCTTGGTCTTGATCTGAGAAAGCTCTCGCTTGATGGTCAGCAGCTGATCCGACTTTACTATGGAAAAATAAAAGTTGATGGTAGAACAAGTTGACATTATGTCCTTTGATATACAGAGCTGTGAAAAAATATTTGATTTCTTTTGTTTTATTTTTTTTTGTCATACTTACATTTTTCACATTAGCAAACAAACTTTGACATCAGAAAAAGGTAACCAGAATAAATATAAAAAGCAGTTGTTAAATTATTATTTCATTTATTAGGTGGAAAGAGCTATCCAAACAAACCTGGTTCTATGTAAAAACAAATAATTACCTCCATTAATTAACTGTGTTTAACTAAATATTTTATAAAGCTGAGTTCAATTTCACTAACCTGTTTATTGCCAGACCTGTAGAATCAATAAATCACTAAAATTGAACCTGTAGAGTAGATCTCAAAAAGCAACACATTATGCCCTGATCTGAAGAAATTAAAGAACAGATAAAAAAAACAAGGTAATTGATCATCTATCAGTCTGAAAAAGGTTATAAAAAAGTTTCTCAGGCTTTTGGACTTCAGCGGCAATATTATTCACCAATGGAGAAAACATGGAACACTGGTGAACCCTTCAAAGAGAGACTGGTCTACTGAACTTACTCCAAAAGGGCATGAACAACTCATCCAGGAGGTCACAAAAGAACCGAGAACAACATCTAAAGAACTGCAGGTCTAACTTTTCTCAGTTAATGTCAGTGTTAATGATTCAATAATAAGAACGATATTGGGCAAAAATGCTATCCACATGGGAGTTCTCAGGCAAAAAACACTGCTGAACAAAAAGAACAGAAAGGTTTGTCTCCCATTTGCCAGCAAACATCGTGTTGATCCCCAGGACTTTGGGTAAATATTCTTTGGACCTATTTGGCAAAATTGGATCTTTTTGGAAGGCATGAAACTAAAACATAGTTTCAGGAAAAAGAGCATCATACTGAAAATAAAACATGGTGGTGGTAGTTTGATGGTCTGGGGCCTGTTTTGCTATTTTATGACCTGGACAACTTGCTGAAATTGATGAAAACATCAGTTTATGCAGCAGCACAATGATCTGAATCACACCAGCAAGGCCACTTCTGAATAGATGAAAATAAAAATGAAGGTTTTGGAGTGGTCTAGTTAATGTCTGATTGAGATGCTGTGGCATTATCTTAAACAGGTGGTTCATGCTTAAAAGGCCTCCTATGTGGCTGAATTAAAACAATTCTGCAAAGATGAGTGGACCAAAATTCCTCCAAAGGCTCATTACCAGTTATTGCAGATGCTTGATTGCAGTTGTTGCTGCCAATGGTGGCACAACCAAGTTATTAGGTTTATGGGCAAATACTTTTTCAGTTAGAACAAGGTTGGTTTGGATAGATTTTGTTTTTTATCTTAACCCTTGTGTGGTGTTCGGGGTCTGTGGGACCCGTTTTCATTTTTCATCAAATGATACTAAAAATATATTTTTTCTAACTCAAACTCATTGGCATTGGCTCATTTTTTGTGAAAAACATATATCAAAACACATTTTCGATAAACACACACTGTACACCTCCCCACACACATTTATATTACACACAGTATGTTTGGCCAAGGGCTAATAAACATTGCTTCATTTGTAAATTTGAAACGAAACAAATTTTCTACTCATATCTTGAGTTTAATTCATTTTCTTTTACATTTTATTAAAAAACGAATAAAAAAAAGAGTAGCACTTTTTGAAAGAAATGTAACATAAGAAAGGTAAAGGACAAATATTAACCATGTAAGCTGTTTATTGCTTGCAATTTAGGTGAAGCAAGCTGAATTTTGCTGAATTAAATACAAGTAACAAAGTAAACGAGTAACAAAAATATGAACACCACACAAGGGTTAATAAATGCAATTATCATTTTTTTTAACTTACCTTTGCCTATTATTAAATTGTGTTTGTTAATCTGAAAAATATAAGTATGATAAACAAAAAGAAAGTAAAGAACTGTACAATAGTTATTTTCTTCACTTCCCCTGAGTTTGCCTGAAATATCCATGACATGCTTTTCTGAAAATACCTCAAGGATTTACTCTTTTCAGAACATCAACTTTATGAACATGTTCCTTAAAGTGAAACCTATACCTCAATCTTTTCACAATAGCTAGCTATCATTTACTTCACCTTAAGTCATCTTCCTCTCTTCCTCTCTCTCTCCCTGCATCTACACTCTGCATAAAGCTGCTTGGTAATGTGATGTGCTGGACAAACCCTTAGTGCTGGAGCAGGAGGAGCTGGAGCTCAGTGATCTTGTGTGAGAGAAAGATGAAGAGCCTCTGGAGGGCGGAGAAGGCTTCAGTCTGCGTGTTGAGGGTCCTAGCACACGGGAGCGCTTCACAGGGAATACGGCCCGAGGCGGAACAGTCACCCGCCCGTGAAAATCCAGCAGCCTGGAAACAGAAAGAGACACACCGCCCACCAGACCATGATATACCTGTGATTTAACATGATATAGCTCTGTGAAAAAAATCCACTCTACACAATTTTCAGTTCCTATACCCAAACACAATCCATCAGTCCAGACGTGTTTATTTCTAAACCGGTTACCAAACTCAAACTACACTAAGTTGTTAAGTACCGTATTTTTCGCACTATAAGGCGCACTAAAAGTCCTTTCATTTTCCCAAAAACGATGTATACATTTTACCAGTCAAGTACTAAGCAGCAGTAAAGTCACTCCGCTGAAGTACAGCATTAGACAGTAGTTTCAGTTTAGTTCTTCAGCACTGAAGCTGAGCAGTATTAGCATTAGCCACAAACCACGCTAAGCGCTAGCTCTTTTGCTGTTCAGAGGTGAGTATTATCAGCCTGTAGCCTGCTGCTAATTCCAGCTAGAACTGCTGAAGCAGCATTAGCATTAGCCGCTAACCACACTTAGCATGTCGGGCAGGTACTCAAGCACCCTCCGCCCCCCTCAGCATGTGCCTGCTCTAGGGTCCTGTTGCTTTGCCTCTAGCCTTAACATGTAACATGAGGTTTGGTTTGGTATAGAGACATACAGGTTCTGTATGGCATCCTAGGGCACATTTTCTCTCAGATCTTATAGCTGGGCCTATAGATCCTGCACACTTATAGGTCGCTGAAGCTGGTATCCAAGCTGGTGCCATAAATGTTTAATTGACAACCAGGAAGGCCAAGAAAGCTTTGCCATTTGGCAAAGACATTCCTTGAATATGTATGCTGAGTGTGAATGTATGCAGAGCTAAGAAATGGCAATTAGGAGCCCTGCCAAGAGAGGCAACATTTCTTCTTAGATGTTTAAGCTTCTTGTTGGCTTTTAGTCCAAAATAGCTCAACATGTCTTGGCTAATCAACTGTAATTGGGGGAGAAAAAAAATTGGTTAATTTTTCATGAAACTATATACACAGTATTTAGTGGTGGATTAAGGTGATTGGGGCCCCTAGGCTACACTTTGAATGGGCCCGCCATCCGAAACACTTCTACACACACAAAAAAATGTGAATGACTTCATAATATTCTGTGATTAATTATAATGTCACATCCTGGCCCTGTTCTGTTTCTGTCCTCCTTCCTGTGCTCCTGTTTATCTCTGTTTATTTACCTTTTTCCTCCTTGCCTGTCATTCTCCCATGCTGTTTTCACCTGTGTCTCATTTGTAGCTCCGCCCCATCGTTACCTGTCGTCAGCTGTTTCCTGTTGTCCGTCTGTATTTGTAGTCAGTGTGTTTCCTGTTCCAGAGTCCATTCTTGTACGTTTCACGCCTGTTAGGTTGTAGGTTTTTCTTTTTTTCCCCCCGTTCCTATGTACTCAGTGTTTCATTGCTTATTTTGTTCTCTGTTTTAGTTTATTGTTTGTTTTGTAAATAAAATTACTCGCATTTGCGTCCATCTGTGTCCTCTCCTTGCTCCTGCTGCCACTCCTGACACATAATTAAAATCATGATTTATTTTTTAGGCATATCTCAGGGTATTTTGAGGATTTTTAAATTAGAATATTTGAATGTGCTGAGTTTAACTGAGAGCTTTAATACAGGATAGAAATGCTAGTGTAGCTGCATATTTTACCTTCAACAACCTGGAACGTAGGTCCGTAGATAGCTTGTTGGGACAGCGCGAGCAGCCACAAGCACACTCACACAGACAAACTCATCATTCTTATCATTAATAAGGTTTCTTACTGAGCGCAAAGCTTGGTGTAGTGAGGCGGGGCGAAGCAAGGCGAGGCAGGGAGGGGCGAGGTGATTGGGTGAATGTTAATTAATTTAGAAAATATGGCAAATCAGTGGGCTCTAATCATTGAATGGGCCCCAAAGCTGCAGCCTAGGGAAGCCTGTGTGTTAATCCACCCCTGACAGTATTATGTGTTTATCTGCAACATAACTGATTTTGCTAAAGAGGGTGCAATAAACTGAATTTTATATACGAGCTTTGTTAAAAAGACACCAAAAGTCTTTGATTTCGCAGCGCTTTCCGCTAATGAGGCATCAGGACACACTGGTGATAAAGTCAACACACTGCCGAGCAGGTTGCATGACGTTTTGTGGCCTAATCATCCCTCCGTTCTTTCCCCCATAAGACAGAACTTCAGAAAATGACTAGCATAATTATCTCCCCTTTCCTTCCATAATTATTGCGTAACGGCACCCGGCGGGTAGCGCCTGTCGCCGCAGACAGATTTATTTTCCGGCATGGCTCATAAAAACCCTCAGTCCCTGCACAAAGCAGACACAAAAACAAACACATGAAAATGTCAGAGATGGGATGGACGCCCCATACCAACTCCCAGAGCCATCTGACATTCAGCCACCACCTCCCGGGAGGACTGTATAGCCGGCATTAGACTGCACAATGAATAGTCCTACAGCCAAATAAAAGCCACATACATTACCGCTATCATCGCCTATTTCTATTCACCTAGGTGTTTTTTATGCCGCACCTTTTCCTTCTTTTTTTCCGTCATGCACAAAAGGATGGGGTGAAAGAATGAAGAGACAGAAGCACCACACCGGTGACATTTCAAAAACCGTGTCATAGCAA
Organism: Astyanax mexicanus; assembly: GCF_023375975.1. Classification (NCBI taxonomy): domain Eukaryota; kingdom Metazoa; phylum Chordata; class Actinopteri; order Characiformes; family Acestrorhamphidae; genus Astyanax; species Astyanax mexicanus. The sequence continues at coordinate 42,061,561 of NC_064415.1, forward strand.
TACATCACATAAAAGAAAATACATCGAATAGGTGGCACAAGGACACATCATTGAAATGACTGAACAAGATGTACCCATTCGCTCAAAATGTGCAAGACTGTGCGCACCTCTGTACATCACTTCAGGTGAATCAAATATTTTACATGAATATCATTACTGCCACAAGTGTTCTGAAAGGTAACACTGTAGCTAATTCACTGCATCACTCTGTTGAAGTGCCAGCTTGAGTTTATAATGCCAAGCATCGATGGGTTTTTGAAAATGGCTGTAAAAATACAGTACAAGGTAGTAATCTTAATATTGTAGACATATAGACCCACCTGCCGTAGAAATCTTCCCTGTAGAAGTCGTAGTCAAACCCGTAGCTGCTGTGATAGAAAACATTCAGTCAAAGCCAAGAAATGTAACAATTTTTTGGAAAAAACAGCTCATTTTCGCACTTGATGGCAGCAATGCATCTCGAAAAAGTTGAGACAGAGGCATGTCTGCCATTGTTTAGAATAATAAAAAAATGTATGTAATAAAACCTGTATTAATATGTAATAAAGCATCTATTAGTATGTATCAAAGCTTATTCTCTATTACTGGGTAATAGAGCCATCTATTACTGTTTTAAAAAGTGCATTGCAATGTAATTAAATATCTATTACTATGTAATAAGATATATATTCCTATGTAACAAAGCCAATAATCTGTTACTAGCTAATAAAGCCTTACTAAACCTAGAACTCTATTGCTACGTAATAAAGCCTTTATTACTAGGTGATTGAAGCCATTAATACAAGGTAATAAGGCAAAACCTCTGTTACTAAGTAATAATCATGCAGCTATTACTAGGTCATTGAAGCCGATAATATGAGGTATTAGGCAAAACCTCTTTTACTTGGCAACGAAGCCTCCATTACTAGGTTGAAGCCTTGAATATGTAATAAGGAGAACCTGTTTTACTCTATTACTAATATCAAGCAACACTTCTATTACTAGGTAATTAAGCCTCTATTACATATACATAAAGCAAAAGCCCTATTACTAAGTAATCAAGTCATTATTACTAGGTAAATAGTCTCTTTTATGTAATAATAAAGAAAAAAATATTATTTTGTAATAAACCCAAACCTTTACTACTATGCAATGGAACCTCCATTACTAGGGAATAACATGAGTGCCAACATAGACCTAAATACAAATTCTTACCTGTACAAAGCTGTGAGGGGCCTCTTCAGTCCCACTTTTGGTCTGTAGAGTCTGTGTTCTCCTGCCATGTTGATATCTGCAGGAAAAAAGCCACCAGGAACGCTAGGTAAGATTCAGACTGAAGCTAGTGCTAGAAAAAAGAATGACAGCATGATTTGGCCCAGTGTTTGCTACACTAGTCTTGCACTGGAGCGACACAGTTAGTGTAACTAACAAGTAATGGAAGTTTATACTTTATTGGTAAGCATTGTGTAAGCTGCACACATGTATTATCATAGACCTAAGTTGAAAAGTTTGTTTGTAATGGTCTGTTTTAAAGAGAGCAGGGTATTGTGTAGGGATGGAAACTACTTAAAAGCACTGAATATGATTTTAATCCAATACAAAATTCAGAAAATATTTTCATAGAGTTCAATAGCTTTCCAGTCTGTTTGTGCACAGGGCAAAAAAGGCTAATGTTCATGTGAAACAAACACAGTGGCTCAAATCAAGAAACAACCCAATTACACCCAATCAGCAACAGTGGCAAGTCAGAATCAGTGGAGACTTTATAGGCTGCTTGGTACATGTTAAATTACTTATACTGTCCAGGAAAGTTGGTCAAAAAAGGAAGAATCTGACGAGTAAAAGCTGAGGTGAGGGCAAACAATGAGGCATTTGTATGTTGGACTTACAAATGCTAAAAGGCACAAAAGGGATAAGGGTATATATCTGCTCAATATATGAGTAACCCTTACTTCTGAAGTCTTAATTTCTACTGAGGAAAAAGTTAGGACACTCCATCCCATCTGCTAAAAGCTGGTATGTCCCCCTTTGCTTGAAATAAGATATCTAATGGAACTATATCTGGCATCGACTGGCAGAAGGTCTTTCCCACTCCTCCATGCAGAATTCTTTCAACTATGTGATGTGTGACTAGCATTACTAGTCACACATCACATAGTTTGTGAATAGCAGTGGGTATGTAAATTGATCATGAACTGTTGCCTCAGTGTACAGCTTGGGAACTCCCACAGCTGTATAAGTTATGAGTTGTTATCTTGTGAGTGAGGCTGAACACTAGCCAGAATTCTCATGGCAAGGCAACATGAATTATGGGAGTTGGAGCAAGGCCTAATTGTGGGTGTCAGGTGGATAAAGACTTCCATTTCTGAAACTGTGTTTATTTACAGTCCTTAATTCACCGAGTCACTTGTGTACTGAGAAAAAAACATATACCATATTTTTCGCATTATAAGGCGCATTGAAAATCCTTTAATTTTCCCAAAGAATGTGAGTGCGCCTTATAATCCAGTACGGTTATGAATGAACCAGTCAGGTTGTAAGGAGCAGTAAAGCCACTCTGTACAGCACTATAAAGTAGTTTTAGTAAAGTTGCTGCTAACCCAAGCTAGCACTGCTGGAGCAGTATTAGCATTAGCTGCTAAGAGCGCTAAGTGCTAGCTCTTTCTCTGTTCAGAGGCGAGTATATCGGACTGTAGTCTGCGCATATACCATGTTGAAACAAGCTACGCTAGCTAATGTCACCCTAACTTTCTGGAACTCTCAGGGTTCCTTAGTGTAGCGCTGTCTGGCAGCATTAGCCGCTAACTGCGGCTAGCACTAGCGACTATTGGCTAATGCTTATGCTCCAGTTTCTAAGCTTACTGTAAATAAATCAAAGGGTTTTACTCAACCAAATAACTAGCTTTCAGGAGAGAAATCTGTGTAGATTAACATCCAGCGCTTGTTTGACTTTGAAAAAAAGTTTTTTTTTTTAAGAATTACAGTTTGGTTTACTTAGCTTAGAGTTTAGTTACCCACCCACCACCAGCCAGCGGCGAGACATGCTGAGAAGGAAAACATGGCGACACCCCTGTTCCTTACCAGTGTCGCCTACTAGTGAGCCTTATAATCTGGTGTGAAAAATATAGTAAGTTACCCACAGTGGTAATGTGACTGGAGGCATCTGGCTAGAATTGTGTGAATCGTGTAAACAGACAAGTGACTGGCAGAGACTTCAACACTCAGTGCAGGAGACTCCACACACATATATCTGTCTCCATCTCCATCTCTTAATATTGCAGAGAGATGATAAAAGGAAGATAATTTTTGTTATATTTAAATATTTTTAAAAGGCCAAGATTATGATGGAGTGTCTTGGCTGGTTTTCTCATCAATGTTTCACACTGGCCTCTGGGGCAAAACTAAAAAAGCAAACTTCACAAACCAAACGCATCTTGGCTGATCAGCTACATTGGGGGCAAAGGGGTAAATCATTTTCACAGAACAATCTCTTTAAAGGTTTACAGGCCAGTGCATGTACAGCATGCTAATGACAGCCTGCACGGCAGCAGAAAGCAGTTGGGGGTGATTCCAGACACATGCATCAGCCTGCTGTCTGAGTGACTGATCGTTCAGCTCTCTCTCATCACAGACAGAGACCATATCACGGTTACAGATTCTGCGTCTGAACACACACACACACACATACAGTCACTGCAGAGTGCTTTTCGAGGTCGCTCGGCGCATCCTGCAGACTCAATCACAGCTCACAGCTTTAGCTGCTCTCCTTTCCAGGCGATTTCAGCCTCCACTCTTGTAATAACAGACAGAACTGAAAAACATCCCACTGTTCACTGGCATCCTTTACCTGAGAACACTTTAACATGTACTAGAGGTCAATAGCAGAAAAATGAACAAAGCCTAAAAAGCTGCAAGAAACTGATGAATGGAGGACTACCGTCACATGGCAAAAGCAAAAGTGGCCCAAATCCAACTTTTGTCATCATATATGGCATAGATGGGATATTTGTATGGTGGTGGGAACTGCAAAAACACACTTAATCTGACTTTTCACTAAAACGTAAATATTGAGCCTCTTTCAATTCGATAAGTATTTGCCTGGTTTTGTACACAAACAGTATTAAAACATCATTTTGGTTTTATTTGAATGTTTTACTTAAAAATCTGGCCTGGCGTGCTGATCCTGTAATTGGTTTCGGTTTAATATACTTCTAATCAACTTCTCTACTGGTGTTACTTATTGTAGTTTAGGACCTGACTGTCAAGCATTGGGATAACTCTGGACTTGAGTATTTGACTTTTGGATCTTGACTCAGGGCTGGAGTGTGAAGATTTGGGGCTTGATTTGGAGCTTGAATGTCAGAACTTTGGGCTTGATTTGGGCTTGAGTTTTAGAACATTAGATCTTTACATGGGGCTTGACAGTCAGGATTTGGGTCTTGACCCAAGGCTTGAGTGTGAAGACTTGGGGCTTGAGTGTCGGGACTTTGGGTCTTGACTTGGGGCTTGAGTGTAAAGACTTTGGCCTTGACCCAAGGCTTAATTGTGAAGACTTGGGGCTTGAGTGTCAGGACATGGATCTTGACTCTGTGCTTGTCAGGACTATGGGCTTGATTTGGGGCTTGAGTATCAGGACTTGGATCTTGAAGTGGGGCTTGAATATCAGGACTTGGGTCTTGACTCTGGCTTGTGGTGTGAAGAATTTGGACTTGGATCTTGACATGGGGCTTGAGTGTCAGGACTTTGGGCTTGATTTGGGGCTTGAGTGTCAGAACTTGGGACTTGATATGGGGCTTGAGTATCGGATCTGTCTTGATTCTGGGCTTGAGTTTTAGGATTTGGGTCTTGACTCTGGGCTTGAATTTAGGCTTGACTATCAGGACTTGAATCTTGACTCTGGGCTTGAGTGTAAGGATTTTGGTCTTGACTAAGGGCTTAATGGTGAGGACTTTTGGTTTATTTGGGGATGAGTGTAAGGACTTGGATCTTGACATGGGGCTTGAGTGTCAGGGCTTTGGGCTTGATTTGGGGCTTGAGTGTGAGGACTTTTTCCTTGACACAGGGCTTGAGGGTGAAAACTTTTGGTTTAATTTGGGGCTTGAGTGTCAGGACTTGGATCTTGACAGGGGCTTGAGTGTAAGGACTTTGGTCTTAATTTTGGGGCTTAAGTGTCAGGACTTGGGACTCAAGGCCAGATCGGGGTCTTGTTTCTTTTAACTTATTGCTTTGTTCCCACCTCTGGTTTGGGCCACTTCTATATGTGGTATTAAAATCCAATACATATCCAACTTTCAGCAAAGCAACTTAGTCTGAACAGCCAAATTAAAATGAATCAGAGACGAACAAATGCATAAGATGAGTTTAAGTGGTTTAAGTGTCAGGACTTAGAAATTGACTTGAGTGTGAAGATTGGGGCTTGATTTGGGACTTGAGTTTCAGGATTTGGGTCTTGAGTGTCCTTAAATGCATATTTGCTGATAAGTCGAGCTGTCAGCCACTGGAATTTGATTGATGCTGACAAATATGAAAGTGAAACTTTATGTTGTTTTTTAACCATGAACAATGATAGTCACCACATAGTCATCACAAAGCAGAGGCATGTATTTAGCAACAGGCCGCTGTCACAGAGCTTATCAACAATTTTTAACTCATCACTGATAGGATGATCCTAGAGATTTGGTTAAATCCAATCACACTATATGGATGGTTTATGGATATGCATAATGGATGTATGGATGTACATATTCATTTTAATACAGACAAATGCAAGGAATCAGTCACATTCCTTTTTTTTCTTACACCTGCTGTATGTAGTCAAAGTGTCTTATATACTCATGGTCCTAGTGATTTAGAGCTTCAGGCTATGTATAAGCTTTTATTATAAAACTGAAACTATAAAAAAACTCTTGCTATAAAATAGAAAGTGCAGAATTTTAATTAGCTCATAAAGTCAGGTTCACACCTTCTCAGAAAAAACAAGGCATGCTCTGACATTCAGAGCTGTGGTGTCGAGACGCAAATGATGAGACTGTTATCCTGCAAAAGCCATTATAACACCTTCAGGATGACTGACATCAAACCACCTTTGGTTAGGAAATGCTGTTCTAGAATGCTCTGAAGCATGTTTTTCTAAAAAAAAAGAAATAAATGAAAGAAATGTATTATATCATCCTGAAAAGCGCCATTTCTCCCCCCTCAGTTAATGGTTAATTTCTTGTTCCTAATTAATCTTCTGGTTCATAATCGTCTGGTACACAGATATTGTGCTTGCCATGCCTTGTATTTTTACTTCACCTTCCATCAAGCTCATGACAATAAATACTTATCTTATATTTTAAATAAAAACATAAATAAAGGTGGGAATTGCAACAGCACCCATGATACAATCTCATCATGATATCGGCCACAATGTGATAATGTTGGTTATGAGGGTGCAAGTGGACTTTGAAGATTTTGGGATTCATTGGCTCTGAGGGTTAACATGGACTTTTCCATTAAAATGGGAGATTTTACAGCAGTGCTATTTAGTCTAATTAAAACAGACTAATGAAAACAGTAATCACACTTGGGTTTGGGCCAAACAACCGCACAGAACCTATTGAGAGGAGGTGGTCTTGGTCCAGGCCCAAACAAACTCTGTAGCGGTTCATGTGTGGTAAGAAAGTGATCCAGCCTTGATCCGATCCAATTATCAAATGCTATCATCATGCTTGAGCTAAATGGCTGTTCAGGTGCAGTTTAACCTGATATATTACCCAGATAATTAAACCAGATACAATAAACACTCCAAGTTAATGAACTCGCTAACCATTTTTGGACCAAATGATGAGTGATTACTTGCAAAATCTGGGCACAGAGCCAGATGCAAACATGCAGATTAAAACTTTAGGCATGGATACATCTGCAGCACAGAGCCTCACCCTAGTGTGAGACTTGGTGACAGAAAAAAAGCGTGTGAACTCTTTGGGAATCCTTGGATTTGTGCATAATTAGGTCATTAAATGTTTTCTGTCTTCATCTTCAAGTCACAACAACAGACATACACAGTCTGCTTAAACTAATACCACACCAAAAATTATATGTTTGCATGATTTTATTGAACACAACATGTTAACATTTACAGTGAGGGGTGGAAAAGTATGTGAACCCCTAGGCTAACGACTTTTGTAAGAGCTAATTGGAGCCAGGATGTGATGAGATTGAATGTGTTGGTTAAAGCTGCCCTGCCCTTTAAAAAAACACACCAGTTGTTAGTTTGCTGTTTTTAAGAAGCATTGCTTGATGTGAATCATGCCTCGTGAATCATGCTCTCAGAAGACCTACGTTCAAGAATTGTTGACTTGCATGAAGCTGGAAAGGGTTACAAAAGTATTTCTAAAAGCCTTGATGTTCATGTGTCTACAGTAAGACAGACGGTCTACAAATGGAGAAAGTTCAGCACTGTTGCTACTCTCCCTAGGTGTGGTCGTCCTGTAAAGATGACTGCAAGAGCACAGAATGATCAATGAGGTGAGGAAGAATCCTGGAGTATCAGCTAAAGACTTACAGAAATCTCTGGCACATGGCAACATTTTTGTTGACAAATCTACAATAAGGAAAAAAAAATAAACAGGAATGGAGTTCATGGGAAGACACCACGGAGGAAGCCACTGCTGTCCAAAAAAACATTGAAGTTTGAACACAACGTTTGAAGTTTGTAAAAGAACACCTGGATATTCCACAGCAGTACTGGCTACATATACTGTACTATGGACAGATGAAACCAAAATTAAGTTGTTTGGAAGGAACACACAAAGCTATGTGTGGAGAAAAAAGGCACAGCACACCATCATCAAAACCTCATCCCAACTGTGAAACATGGTGGAGGGAGCATCATGGTTTGGGGCTGCTTTGCTGCATCAGGGTCTGGACGGATTGCCCTCATCAACTGAAAAATTAATTCCCAAGTTAACCAAGACATTTTGCAGGAAAACTTAAGACCATCTGTCCTCCAACTGAAGCTCAACAGAGGATGGATGATGCAACAGAACAATGACCCAAAATATAGAAGTAAATGAACAACCAAATGGATTCAACAGAAGAAAATACTCCTTCTGGAGAGTCCTAACTAATTTAGAGAAAAAGTTGGATATAAAATACAAAAGGAATTTTAGTGCTTTACATTGATAACATGATGAATGGCACAAAGATAATCACAAGATCATTATGATGTACATTATTTAGTTGAAGAGATATTTATATTATTTTTTATAGTTTTAGAATGAACAGAAACAGCGTCACAGGTGTGTGAAGGGAATTTCCAGCCAATGGGGATTGAGCTCTGTCGTCATCAGTCACTGACACAAACAAGCTAAAAAAACAGACTGTTTCAAAATAAAAGTCATTAATGCAAGTACCACAAGTACAAACCCACTCAGAGCTCATGCACATCTCGAACCAGTCTAGACAATGTTTTACCACCATTAGCATGCTGGCTGTTATTAAACATGCTTTGCTATAAACTGGTTAAAACCTGCTTTGCTATAAACTGGTTATTTTAGATCAAATGTGATTTCTTGTTCATTTATTTGTTAGTTTGTTAATTTGTCATTTGTATTTATGTACTAAAATAGACAGTACACAAAATTTTCCATATTTAAAAGATTTAATCAAGATCTCTTCAACCCCTCAACTTATTCACTTACTGTATGCATGTACTTTCCTCTTCCTACCAGACAGAACAGTCCCTTTCCCTAATGAGGGCCTAATTATCATATATTATGCTGTATGTTTTTTCTCTCCTTTTGCTTCCCCATGATGTAACTGAGACACTGGAGCGTGCAACTGTTTGCAACAGTCCGTACCCTCAGGGAGGACCGTCACATTCACTTTCAGTGCAGCGTATCATCCTGCTGCGTCATACACACACACTCCCTGAACCCACAGCAACTTTGATCCGCCTGCTTCACACCAAAAAACACCCATTAAAACGGAGATGCTTTTTATAAGAGTTACTGCTAATGCAGTAAATCTATAATCTGACATTACATAATACAGGACCCAAAGACAATAACAACAGCAATGCTGCCATATTAGTCATTTATATCCTAGTGAATTGCATAGAATTACAGTAAATACATGATGCAGGACAAGTTGTATTTGTATGAGTAGCACTGCATAATATATTGTTTTGGCATCGTTATCACAATTTGTGTATGCACAGTAGTCACATTGCATAATGTGCAAAGTCTGATGCAATGCCAAGTTATGTTTAAGATTTTCTGCTGCTTAATACAAAAGGAAAGATTTACACAGTTCTCACTCACCATGATACATCTATAGATTATATTTGCCCACTACCATTTATTTCACTCCAGTACTGGATGTGCAGAATGAATTACACTGTAAAAATCAAATGTTGAGAAATCGCAAAATTTTAAGGCAACTTGCTGCACAAGATTTTTGAGTTTTGCGGCCAACTCAAACTCCTACATTTTGAAGAAATCCAGCTGTCAAATTAAACAACATCCACACAAATCTGGATGTTTTTAACCTCTTAAGCGCGAAGCCTATTATTACCAATTTCCGCCTGAAATTACATACTCACATTTGAATAATTGTATGAATTAAGGCAATTTTATGAATTAATATCACTTAGAAGCCACAATTCATTTACACACTTTAATTATTCAATTGAACATGTAAAGGCCAAAATATGGTAAAAAAAAACAGGACATTTTTTAGGCGCTTTTCAGATTTTCTATTTTAATTTTTATACACATAAAATGAACTATTTATATGGAAGAAGTGTTTTGGCAGCTCTACATTTTGCTATAATGTGTTTACAATCATCATATAAAATTATAAACTGCTCCCTTTTACTGGTTTCATAATGTAGAGCTCTGAACCTGGTATGGTCCTTTCTTTCTCCAAAGGACTGGAAACTTTATATGAATAAAAACTACCACTTTTATAACTCATTTTGCAGTAAAGAGGCTGTTTTTGTATGTTTTACTCCTATAGAAACAGAAAATTGCGGTGTCTCTTCAACAGAGCTCTGCCTGCCCAGTGGGAACTCTCTGAGAGTCAGAGTCTGTGGCCGACCAGCCCCCAGCTCGCATTTTAGCTGGCAGAACTCGGCACCTGGTTGGCTGACAGAGCTCAATTACATATCAACGTGTCCAGTAGCCTTTGCTCTGTCAGGAAGTAGGCGGGACTTGGTGGAGCCTTTAATTTTTTTTTTTTTCTGCCTTTCGATCAAATATGGACGTACGAAAAACACAAATGCTTATGATTCATAATTATCATAAGCAAGGCATATTTCGCCCTAAATGTTTATTTCTTGAAAGGAGGTACAGCTAATTCAGCTAGATAATCGAAAAGCAGAGATTCTAAGCTTTAAAATGACATATTGGGTGTCTATATTGAACCTATAATTATTCATAAACACAGACAGATATTAAATATTATTTTTTTCTGGCCCGCTGGCGGGCCAGGGTGTGTTAAGAGGTTAAAAGCAAAAGTTATTGTCGGTGTAGGCCTGTCATGATAACTAATGAAAATTGTCCCAGTATTTATTGCAATAATGATTTTATTGTGTGTGTGTGTGTGCACATGTGTATAGTTCAGTTCTGTCTCTGTGCGTTGAGAAGTCTGACTGCCTGGTGGATGAAGCTGTTGCAGAGTCTAGTAGTGGAGGCTCGGATGCTCCTGTATCTTCTGCCGGACGGCATCAGAGCGAAGAGTCCGTGTGAGGGATGGGTGGGGTCGTCCACAATGCTGTTGGTTTTGCGGATGCAGCATGTGGTGTAGATCTCAGTGATGGAGGGAAGAGAGACTCCGATGATTTTCTCAGCTGTCCGCACTATCCGCTGTAGGGTCTTGCGGTCTGAAGTGTTGCAATTCCCAAACCAGACGGTAATGCAGGTGCTCAGGATGCTTTCTACAGTGCCTCTGTAGAACATGGTGAGGATGGGGGGTGGGAGATGTGCTTTCCTCAGTCTCCGCAGGAAGTAGAGGCGCTGCTGGGCTTTCTTGGTTATGGAGCTGGTGTTGAGGGACCAGGTGAGGTTCCCTGCAATGTGAACACCGAGGAACTTGGTGTTATCCACAATTTCCACAGCAGAGCCGTTGATGTTCAGCGGGTGGTGGACACCTGGAGCTCTCCTGAAGTCAACAACCATCTCCTTGGTTCTGCACCAGTCCGTCAGCCACTGCACCTCCTCTCTGTATGCTGACTCGTCGTTCTTGCTGATGAGGCCAACTACAGTTGTGTCATCAGCGAACTTGATGATGTGGTTTGAGCTGTACTTTGCAGTACAGTCATGAGTCAGCAGAGTGAACAGCAGTGGGCTGAGCACACAGCCCTGGGGGGTGCCAGTGCTCAGTATGGTGGTGCTGGAGGTGTTGTTTCCAATCCTGACTGATTGTGGTCTCTCAGTCAGGAAGTCTAAAACCCAGTTGCAGAGGGAGGAGTTCAGGCCCAGCAAGCTCAGTTTTCCTATCAGATGCTGAGGGATGATGGTGTTGAATGCTGAACTGAAGTCGATGAACAGCATTCGAACATAGCAGTCTTTGTTGTCCAGGTGGGTGAGAGCCAGGTGGAGCGCAGTAGAGATGGCATCGTCTGTTGATCTGTTTGGACAATACGCAAACTGCAGAGGGTCCAGTGAGGACGGGAGCTGGTTTTTGATGTGCCTCATGACCAGCTTCTCAAAGCACTTCATGATGATGGGAGAAAGTGCAATGGGACGGTAGTCATTAAGGCAGGACACTTGAGACTTCTTCGGCACAGGGATGATGGTGGTCGTCTTGAAGCACGTCGGCACGATTGCAGTACTCAGAGAGATGTTGAAAATGTCCGTGAGAACATCCGTGAGTTGTTCTGCACATCCTCTGAGCACTCTGCCAGTTATGCTGTCTGGTCCTGGGGCTTTCCGTGGGTTGACTCTGAGTAGAGTTTTCCGCACATCAGCTGAGGACAGGCACAGTACCTGGTCGTTTGGAGGAGGTGTAGTCTTCCTTGCTGTCATGTAGTTCTGTGCTTCGAACCTTGCGTAGAAGGAGTTCAGTGCATCTGGAAGGGAGGCATGACTGTTACAAGCAGGGGAGGGTGACTTGTAGTTGGTGATGGTCTGGATGCCCTGCCACATGTCCTGGAAGTGGGCGTGGATTTTCTTTGCGTAGGTGCGCTTTGCCTCTCTGATCCCCCGGGAGAGCTTGGCTCTAGCTGTTCGGAGGCCAGCCCTGTCCCCTGACTTAAAGGCCTTGTCTCGGGATCTCAGCAGCACACGCACCTCTGCAGTCATCCACCGCTTCTGGTTGGGGCGGGTTGTGATGGTTTTGGAGACAGTAACATCCTCAATGCACTTGCTGATGTAGCCAGTCACTGAGTCTGTGTACTCCTCCAGGTTGATGGAGTCATCAGAAGTAGCAGCTTCTCTGAGCATGTCCCAGTCAGTGTGCTCAAAACAGTCCTGAAGAGCAGAGATGGCTCCTGGAGGCCAGGTTGTAACTTGCTTCTTCTCTGATTTGGCACGTCTGATGAGCTGTCTGTATGCTGGGGAATGTTAGTATACACACAATCGAGCAGGTTAGCTCCACGGGTTGGAAAATCCACATGTTGGTGAAAGCTGGGCAGCAGAGCCGGGTTGACGGGTTGCCTTTAGGAAAAGTCATAAAATTTCAAGTTGGAAAAAGATAATTAATAAGGTATTTTTTTCTACAGCTAAACATGGTAACGGGTCACTTTTGACCTGCAAGACAACACAAGGGTTAAATAAAGCTGACATATCAGCTCAATCACGTTAACGGGATACCTTCGCAAACTCAGTGAATAGAACGGATTCAAGTTTTGGAGTCACAAATCGTCCCTCTCTGGTGAGAATGGGTAATTGCACCGAGCGTGCGGAGGAATCATTTTAAACTGGGCGGGTGTGATGCCGTCTCCTTTCAGAGCGGATGAATCCGATTCCAGGTTATGTTCAATCAGAGAAAGAGAGCACGCTCAGTCAGAAACTGCTGAGGGAAATGTCTTCAGAGAGAGTTATTATATACGTTTGTCAGTTTTGTCAGTGTAAATGAATGAGCTACTGAGTTTCCCCTTCTGAAGTCTCCATTGCTCCACCAGCTGCTCACGTTCAGTAAAACTGAGCCAGATCCTCTTTTAGAGGCTCTATATGTGACGTACTGTAAGTACGTAAAAACACGTGACATGGCCAGAAGAACTCCCATGAAAAGTGACCCGACTTCCCAGTTTTTAGAATGAATATATGAGCAGGCATATTAGCAGGGATGGTTGTTCCAGCACACTGATACCATTAAACACTATATTTTATTCCTTCTCCACTCAGAAATGCTTCTGCTCTCAGATAAAAAACAAAAGAATACAGACTGCCACTTTAAGATATATGGATCACTAGTCACCTGTGTTGATAGGTAAATAAGTGACTAATTAAACACATGTTTTCAAAGTGAATTTGCTGAAAGTCTACATTTGGCATGCAAAAAAAAACAAAACAGAAAGTGAAAGTAAAACTGTTTTTGACGTGACCAGAGGACCCCCCCGAAATCGGGCCGAGATTTTCCACCACATTCCTCGGGTCGGGTCGCATTGGGCTCCGGAAAATAGTCCGAGATGTAGGCAACGAAATAGCGAAAACTGAAAGTGACAAAACATTTGTGTTAACTGAATCTAATAAAAAATATAAAAAGTAATTAAAAGGAAAAAGCGTATCTAACTGGAACTGTATTGTTTGTTTATAAAACTAACTAAAACAAACTGAAATTACTGATAGAATACCCTCATTTTCGTGTTTAATTCATTTATAAGCGCTGTTGTACAGCGGACTTGTACAGCGGGCGGTGTTGTGGCGATTCTGTTTGGGAAGCGGAGTCGGATTCAGCAGGGAGTCGGATATGGCACAGCAGCAGCAGCGAACGGCACCTCGTGGTCCGTGGCGTTTGTTCTCGTTTAACCTCCTAAGACCTGAACTCTTGCATGGCATGCATTTTTTATTTCTCTTTGCTATGTGGGCTAATTGGCACCTGATTAGTGTAAAAACAAAGAATTATCTTTTTACATGATGTAGTTTCTTAGAAAAATGATGTCCACATATGAGGACTTTAGTTTTATATTTCGATAAAACACAATGAAATCACAATTAGTAATGATGTGCAAAACATTTATTTTATGCCTGAACACAGCAGCATTTTTTGCCTGAGTGCAAAACAAAAGTAGAAACAACAATTGTGCCCCTCTGAGCAATATGGATCATTTTAAGTGCTGCTTCAACATGAAGAAATAACAAAGAAAAAAACAAACATTTTCTATTTAGTGTTCATTTACATTTCTGAACAATTGCATTAACATTGCATGAAGCATGAAACATTTGAAGTGCTGCTTCAACATGAAGACAAAGTAAAAAAAAATTAAATTTGTATTTACTGTTTTACTGTTTTTTTTTATTTCTGAACAATTGCATTAACATTGCATGAAACATTTGAAGTGCTGCTTCAACATGAAGACAAAGTAAAAAAAAGAACATTTGTATTTACTTTATTTGTATTTAGTTTTTTTTTTATTTCTGAAAAATTGCGTGATGCATGAAACATTTCATTTACGTTCCAATACTGCTACTTGAAACTTTTTTCCCTGTGGGAATGTGTTTACACTTATGTGTGAAATGCTGTGTAACAGTTGCGATCTCCCTGTAAGCAGAGAAATACCTTGCATGTAACACACTGCACTCGAGTTTTCCCTGAGCAGCCTTTTGCTCTGCAGCGCGCTGCATTCTTCATGTTTACCATCTCTGGCAGATGTGCATTGGCCCTTCTGCGGAATGAGACATGGGGCACTGCCTTCACTGGACGCTTTTTCCCTTGGAATAACACGACTGGGTCATCCTCTTCTGAAAAGTCAGAGCTGTCATTGGCATGCTGAGCCAAGAATGTCATGGCCACTTCCATTCGAAATTCAAGGAACTGCATGATGTTCTTTTTTAGCGTGCCACATACAGTCAGGTCTTTGCGGTACAGTAGCCAGCTGTTGGATAAAGCCAGATCGGTAAAGTGCATCAGCATCCGCAGTGTCCATTTCTATGTACGGCCACTCATGCGATAGTAACTCATCATTCTATCGGCAAGGTCAACTCCACCCATCTTGGAGTTGTATTCACGGATGATATTTGGTCGCGAGATGGTCACATATTGTTTCAGCTTTTTGTTCCATCTCTGGCAGTTGTCTTCTGGCTCTCTAGCATGAACAGAAGACATCATCAACACTGGTTTATTGTCATACCATTTCACCACGCAAATCTTTCCATCCTCAGTGGTAACTGAGTACCTCTTCCATCCTTTTTCATTGTTTTGTCAGTTGGTAGCTTCTGTACTGCTGCATTGACCCGATTCTTCATAACTGTACCAGTTACATGCATCTGCTTCTTCATCATATGTTCCATGACTTGGATGGATGTGAAGAACCGATCACAGTAAATGTTTGTATTAGGATGCAGAGTTTGAGACAGACGATCTATCACCAAGCCTCCCAAACCCAGATCCCCTGGTTGTTCAACCTGCTCAAGGAGTGCATCTGCACCTTGATAAATGTCAAAATCCAGCACAATACCATCTGCTGTTGCACACACAAAATTTTTCATGCCAACTGGATTTGGTTTCATTGGCAGATATTGTCGCCATGGACAAGCTCCTGTGAATGGAATCATCTGCTCATCAATGGAAACGCATTGTGGTCGAGCTTGAGATTTGCAGCCTTTCAGAATGCGGTTCAGAAAAGGCCTCACCTTCCAGAATTTATCACACTCTCTCAGATCTTCTGGAACATCATCATCAATGAGCACTTTGAGTGATCGCCTCAGTCTGAAAAATCTGTCACGTGTGAACTTTTCAGTGATGGCGGGCAGTTTTGTTGTTTTGGACCAGTACATCCTGATTGCAGGATAGGGTACGCAAGACATCAAAATACAGGCACCAAAAAAATGATAAATTTCATCAGTTGATGTGTTGAGTGGGGCCCCACTTCTAGACAGTGATGTAGCATTAGAACAATCTGCTATCATTTTCATTAAATCTTTATCAATATACTGTTCTATGTAGTCCAGTGGGGTCCAGTTTTCTCTGTTCTGCACAGTTTCCTCCTCATGCTCAAACTGGGCTTGATTTGGTGTTAGTGGAGAAGCCCGCCATCGCATCCCACGCCCCTCTTTGACCTGTTCTTGATGGCTTGGTCCTGGTGTTGTCTCTTCAGGGACATTGTCTGAGACATCAGCCGCATCTTGCTGTGTCCGAGAGTGACGTCTAGAAGGCCGTGATCTGGCAATGTCACGATCGGAGCGATATCCTTCATATTCATCACGGTGACGTTTACGTCCCCTGGTAGGCTGAGAGGGTTGTGGAATGGGGTCCTCACACCCACTACTGTCCTCCTCACTGCTGCTTGGCACCTGTTGTGGGGGTTGATAGTCAGTATCCCCCACGAGATCGTCGATGTCTGACAAATCTTCCACCTCTGAGTTGTCATCACCCATTAACTCCAGTAACTCCAGTGCTTGTGACAGAGAATACCGCTCTGGAAAATAAAATCATGAGAAAAATGTAAAAAAAATGTAGATTTATTTATAAAACATGCTAGATCTGCTTGTACTGAAGTAAAAAATGTTCTACCTAAAACATTACAAAATACAATTTAATTCTTACATTATGTTGTTAGCATATATGACGCCCTTTCAACTAAACTAACAAAACTAAGAGAGATGTAGATTTACTTATAAAAAACATGCTAGATCTGCTTGTAAAAAACTAACAAAACTAAGAGAGATGTAGATTTACTTATAAAACATGCTAGATCTGCTTGTAAAAAACTAACAAAACTAAGAGAGATGTAGATTTACTTATAAAACATGCTAGATCTGCTTGTACTGTAGTAAACAACTTTTTTCTACCTAAAACATTACAAAATACAATTTAATTCTTACATTATGTTGTTAGCATATATGACGCCCTTTCAACTAAACTAACAAAACTAAGTCCGCAAGTCCACATATGTGGACATCATGTTTAGCGACATGGTAAATCGTTACAGTTGCTAACTTTTGTAAAATTTGACTTTCATAACAAACATTGAATGCTTTTATACATATCTGATCAAGAATCAGCCACAAAATCTGATCAATTTCTTTACCTGGTCGATGTTTGTATCGGGAGTTCCCATCTGAACTTCTGGGTGTGTTGTCAGCCATCTTGAATCGAAACTCTAAGGTGTTAAACTCTTCTGCCACCACTAGGTGACAGTATAATTGCTTCATAAGAGGACACCAGACCCTTGTAGAGAAAGATTTATTGTTGTGGTCTAGACAACCCAAAATGTGAAGTCCACACATGTGGACGCCAGGTCCTAACCGCTCGCGCTAGACGCAAAATACGACAGAAAACACTGAGAAACTGCAGAATTCTGTATGGGATTACAATATGAGCGCGAGGCAGATGAAAAAGAAACAGGAAATACAGTGTGTGAGAACCTTTACCTGTGAGTAGCTTATACTAGAAATCACTCTCACTCTTTCTCTCCCTCCCTCTCTCTCTCTCTCTCTCTCTCTCTCTCGTTTGTTTAGATTAATCTCTCTGATGAGATGTGTGAAAACTAATAAAAACTACAAGCCCACCCTAAAAACAAATTAAAACTTATTGAACTGTAGAAGAAAAAAGAAAAACAAAATAAAATTAAACTATAATAAAAATGAAAAATGTTATAATCACGTAGCTCTGGGCGCACGTGAACGCACGTGAACGCCTCCGCGTTTGACTTGCAGCACGGTTTGTAGCTGTTCTTAAAAAATAATTTTAATTAAATAATAGTTCTATGCTTCTATGTTACAGTGTTAATTAACATAATTCTGATTATATTTCGCTCATTTAAACAGCCTGAAAACAGCCAGTTTATGGGGTGGGTTGGGTCGGGCTCGGGCAGAACGTGCACGGGCTCGGGCTGGGTTGGGTCGGATTTTTTGGGCCCGATCTAACCTCTAAAGCACGCCTGGTTAAAAGTATCTGCTAACATATAGGCAAATACAAACAACAGTAATACACTGAGGTTGTCAAAAATCATCACACTTACCAACACAGAAAATGATAACTTGCTTTTACATCCTATTACATTAAGGACAGGCAGTCAGCCAATACGTTTTATATACGTGCATACCTTAGAGAAGTCAGCCTGGAAGTACAAGAAGTTGGCATGGCCTTAATTAGGGCTCAGGTTGGTTAAGATTATATACAATTACTCTCAGATTTTTTATTGTGCAATTCAAATATATGGATTTGTTTAGCTGACTTAAAAATCATATTATGACAGGACAGTCTATTAATTCTGCCCTGCGATGGATCGGCAGCCTGTCCAGGATGTATACTGCCTTCCGCACAATGCCAGCTGGGATAGGCTCCAGCCCCCCGCCCCCCTAAACGAATAAGGCGGTTGATGATGAGTGAGTGAGTAAGTGAGTCTGTTTATATAATGGGGATGGGGATGTAGGTTCATTGACTCTAATCATTGAATGTGGTATAAGTCCCTTGTATATTCTTGTAGATTTCTAATAATTGCAATATATAGCGCAGAAAAAAATATCATGCAGCTCTTATTTAAATGCATATGTCCACATGTTTTTTTATAAGCTTGTATTAAAAAAAAAATATTGCAGTATAAATTTTCCACTGCCGAGAAATTCAAACTGAGATTCCATCACACAGTTAGCACCGGTGCACCAGTTCCACAGCTGCTGAAAACTGTTGCTTCACTGATGCAACTCACTTGCTGCCATAGACAGCATTACATCTGTTTGTTCTGAATTGCATGGTGCATCCATGCATCTTCACAAGTATGTGCTTACATATGTTTTTTTTTTAATAGACACACTTACATTTTTCTATTATTAACAAATAGAAAACTCAAAAACAGTTCACACAAAATTCTTTACACAAAAAAAAAAACTCTGACAACTAGATTGGAAAAAGACAGACAAAAAATTATGTAATCTTCTAAAGCAAGCAAATTCTGTAACAAATAAGCAAAACAATTAAAGCATCACTGTACCATATAATCCATAATACAATCTCAGGTTAAATAGTCACTACTCACATCTCTGACTGCGGCGCTTGCCTTTATACGGCATTCTTCCGTACACATCCAGCAGGCTGTGCATGATTTTCCTTCAGGCAAAATTGCTTAAGTGGCCTTTTTGCTGTGGAGCCCAGGTCTCAGGTACCAACTCCTGGAGAGACTGATTGAACAGAGCTAAAAATGTACACAGACGCATGCAGGCACTACTCCAGACTGTACCACTGGCGCTGCAACAGGGGTGCCGTCAGATCCGTAATAGACTCATAAATAATTCAGGCGAGTGAATTGTCAATTAGGAATTGGCTGAGCCTGGAGCAGCCTTTAAAAGCTTTGTGTACTTGGAGATATACCGAAACGACCTTTTCTCATTGTTCCCCTTTTTCCTTTCAGAGATACTCATTTAAATAAGCTGCTCAATGAGCAACACGAGTTAGATTATTATTATAAATAATTATTATATTAATTATAAATAATTATAATTATAAATAATTATTATATTAATTATAAATAGACTAAATTATAAATAGACTAAAGTTAAAATTTAAGGAGGTTTTTGCTCCATTCTTCAATATTTCAGAAGAGATAGGCCCAGATTCTGCGCTTCCTAAGTGATAAGATATCTAAAAATATTCAGCATAAAATTTTGAGTCAGCTTTTTAATTTCATTCAAAGGGATTCAATGAGCAGGGGTGTTTAATTATAATCACACAGGAACTGCTGATATTTTTTACAGTTTTGCTCTTTTAACCAACTCGGACTCAACGTGGCTTTTGCTAATTTGCTAACAGCGTATTCTAAAAAAAAAACAATAATAACAATAATAATTATCACTGGGGCATGACTGATATAAATATGTTGGGCTTAATTTTTTACACTGATTTGTTTGAGAGGTTAGATATTAAAATATAAAAATAAGAAATATCAAAAACAACACAGTCATTGCAAAGTCCACAGAGCACCTACTAAGGATTGTACAAAATATCAATATTGCGATATAACATACTGTCAGAGTGCAGCAAAGAGAGGACATTGAGGTGGACGCAAATGTGAGTATATTTATTAATAATACACAAACAAACCATAAAACAAAAACTGAAACAACAAAGAAACCACACGTAACCTGTAAGTGACGCAAATACATACAAAACCTGACAACCTAACACTGAAAACACAGGGGCTTAAATATGCATGGAGGGAACAGGAAATACCTGGGGACAGGTAATGAGGGAACAGAGCTACAAATGAACACCGGTGGGAGCACTGAAGACATGGGCAGAGACAAGGAGAGACACGGGAGCCATGTGCTATGACAAGGGACAGGACAAGGATGTGACAGTAGCCCCTCCAAACAAGCAAGTCCTGGGCCACGTAAAACAGGACCCCAGGAAACAGAAGAGGAGAGGGGCCAGAAAGGACATGAGACAGGACAGAAGAGAAAATGGACAGGGGACTGCATACAGGATGAGACCAAGGACTGAACATGAGACTGGACATAGGATCAGACCGGGGACTGGACATAAGACTGGACATAGGATAAGACCAGTGACTGAACATGAGACTGTACACAGGACGAGACCGGGGACTGGGCATGAGACTTGATATAGGACGAGACCGGGGACTGGACATGAGACTGCATACAGGATGAGACAAAGGACTGAACATGAGACTGGACATAGGACAAGACCGGGGACTGGACATGAGACTGGACATAGGACGAGACCAGGGACTGGACATGAGACTGGACATAGCACTAGACTGGAGCCTGGATATGAGACTGAACAGGAGAGAAATTGGTGCAAAAGACTAGACAGAAGAGACTGGGAACTGGACATGGGACAAAGACAGAACAAGGAAATTGGACTGTAGACATTGATGATAATTAGACAAGGGACTTGACACAGGAGCCACTGGCCCTGGAGCAGGAGTGGAGTCAGGAGCCACGAACACTGAAGCAGAAGTGGTGACAGGAGATGTCAACACTGAAGTAGGAATGGCGGGCACCATTGGCACTGGGGCAGGAGCAGTGACAGGAGCCACTAACACTGAAGCAGGAGCAGCGGGCACTGCTGGCACTGAAGCAGGAGCGACAGGAACTGCTGGCACTGGAGCCGGAGCGGTTGGCACTGCTTTCACTAGAGGGAGCAGGAGCAGGAGCAACGACAGGAGCCATTAATACTGAAGCAGGAGCAGTGGGCACTGCTGGCCCTGGAGCAAACATGAACAAGACAGTCTCAGGTACAGCTGGTGCAAGTGCGGTAGGTATAGCTGGTTCAGACATGGCAGGTACAGTTTGTGCAGGCGTGGTGGGTGCAGCTGGTGCAGGCGTGGCAGGTACAGCTGGTGCAGGCACAGTAAGTGTGTCCAGAGCAGGCGTGCCAAGGACAGCAAAAGCAAGCATGGCGAGGACAATCAGAAGGCGGCAGGAGCTGCAAGAGCAAGCACGGCAGGAGCTGAGGACGTGGGAAAATGAATCAAACACTGGAGCAACAGGTACCGCTGGCACAGAAGACAAGCAGACACCACCACCGGGAAACACAGGAGGATGGCTGGTACCGCTTGCAAAGAGTAGAACAGCTGAAGCTGCTGGACCAGGGCTCACCCGCCACGTCCTGGTGGATCTTCTGTTAGGGTGCAGCAAGGAGAGTACGTGGAGGCAGACGCAAATGCAAGTATATTTATTAACAATAAACAAACAAACAAATCATAAAACAAAACAAAAACTGAAACAACAAAGAAACCACACGCAAGCTGAACAAATGCAAACACATACAAAACCAGACAACGTAACTAAAAACACAGGGGTTAAAATACACTTGGAGGGAACAGAAAAAAGGGAAACATCTGGGGACAGGTAATGAGGGGGCGGAGCTACAAATAAACACAGGTGGAGCACTGAAGACATGGGCAGAGACAAGGAAAGACACAGAGAGCCATGTGCTCTGAGCTAGGACAACAAACAAAGGAGGGGAAAAACATGGAGGCTGACAAGAGACAGGACAAGGACGTGACACACACCGCTTTCATTTGCGGTACAATATGTTTAGCAAATCAAATGAACGGGCTAAACCTCTAGTGAAGAATATTGGTTGTCAATTTCTCCAGAAGTTGGTAACACAGATGCCATGTAGAGAACTGTCCAGCGATAAATTAAGTATCGCAGAATCACAGTATTTTTGTCACACCTACTGATAGCACTTCTGTCTCTCCCACACTCAGCTCTACCTGTGATCTCCAGTCTACGATACCCAGAATGCAACACAAACTGATGTCACTCCCTCTCACGATCACATGTCATGACACAGCACCTACAGGAAGCCAGTTGCCTGAATATTGATTACTGTGTACACCCATGTAAATAGACCTTTACTACACACTCACCTTGCTGAGTATTGTTGGTTTTTTGCCGTTGCTGCCACCGCTCTCCATAGAGAACAGTGGGAGGTGGAGCAAAAAATGCTTTGCATCACTGCAGGCAAGAGTGTGAACGTACAGTCAAAATGAGCTGGATCCTCTTTTAGAAGCTGTACATGTGATGTAAGTACGTAGGGACGCGTGACGTGGCCAGAAAAACGACCCAAAACCCCAGTTTTTGGAACATATAGATTAGGCTTAGCAGGGATGGTCATTCCAGCACACTGGTATCATTAAACACAATATTTTATCCCTTCTCCACTCAGAAATGCTTATGCTTCAGTTTAGAAACAAAATAATATGGACTGCCACTTTAAAATTTGTGCTGTTGTGTTTTGTACAAGTTGCAGTCGTTTCCTTGGAAAGTTTAGTAAATCCAGCACATATTTTTTTCAGATGGTGCCTAGCTGCGTTTCCCCTACAGTGAGAATCCAACAGTAGGAATATATTTTTTTCATATTGGTTTGCCTTGAAATATACTTGAAAATAATAATAATAATAATAATAATAATAAATACATTTTTATGTGTGTAATACCATTTCATTTGTATTATTCAATGTTATTTTAAAAAATATGTTTTTTTTATCATGATGTCATGGTGATCTTGGGGTGGCCCTGGTGGTGTTAGGGCCCTAAGCAGTCGCATAATTTGAGTATGCCTTGAGCCGGCTGTGCTGTCACACCATTTAATTTACCCCTATAAAATTAACTATTGGCTCTTGTAATAGGATCATTGAGAAGCAAAAAATAGCAAATGTCACCTTTTTAACCTGAATTCCATGTTTTTTCACTGTCTGATTGAGAGAGGCTCAACATTTAAACTTTGTTATATAAATAATTGATAAACAATAGTTTAGGGAAAAAACAATAACTATAATCATAAACTAAAACTTAACAATGTTAAATATTTTGTCAGGTAAATAGATCCATATTGTATTAAAGGTTTTGAATACTGTGTTGAATGAATTAAATACTGTATTGAATTGTGAATTGTCCCTTGTTAACCCTGTTCATATTTTGAATCCCATCATGCTGAGTCATTTTTATTAATATTTTGAAAATAAGAAAAGTGAAAAAAGAAATAAGAAAAGTGAAAAAAAGAAAAATAAGGTAAGGCGCACCGGATTATAAGACGCATTGAAGATTTTGGGGAAAAAAAAGGATTTTAAGTGCGTTTTATAGTGTGAAAAATACAGTAGACTGTTTATGATTTCTGCGCAACATAAGCAGAAACGTATGAAGCTTATAATCTACATATTTTACAGACTCAGTGTATTGTGTGCACTATTTTAAGGTGGAATTGAAAATGTAAATGTGAAACTAAAAGCATCATACTCTGGTGGCTTTAGTAGAAGACTCAATTAAAAGATTGCTTTGTTAAAGTGGGTTGCAGAAGGATTGTGGGTAAATTTGCAGTACAAAACTACAGTAAACTGTAGAAGGACCAGTTTAAGTGTTACAGAAGTGGTTCCAGCAAAAGCACACAACTCAACCACTGGTAAAAAACAACAACAAAGAAACTACAATCAGTTCTTTAATGATATAGAAGAACCTCTTCTGGTTCCACACGATTCATCTTTTAAAACAGTATTTAAGATGGTGATTGGTTCCCTCTAGTGGATCATCATGATGTCACACCCAAATTAAATCAACCTGTTTTAAATGCTGGTTGAAGCTTCCTTAAAGGATTACACAATGCTGACACAATTCTGATTATAATAATGTACGTTTAATATACTGAATAATATACTGAATAAAAAAAAACATTTTTTTCTCATTATTATTAATACTAATGTATAAATATATATTAATAAAATTTATTATTATTATTATTATTATTATTATTATTATTATTATTGTTATTGTTATTGAAATGTTTCTCTACACTGTAAAAACAGTACTCTAAGAATAGAATACACACACAATATAAATATTTAATGTGAGTGAATAAGTACATTTATATATATATATATATATATATATACATACGTATATATATATATATATATATATATATATATATATATATATATATATATATATATATAAATAATCTTAAAATTATATACAAATTCATTATTATTATTATTATTTTTAAATATTTTATATATATATATATATATATATATATATATATATATATCACTTAAAAAAATATTGAATCAATGCTGAATAAACCTTAAATCCACGTACACAAATAAATAAGTTCTGATGTTAATATTGAGGGATTTTTTCTTGCAATTTTTTCAAGCCTTTGGCTTGATCACAGGAGGCTTGATCTTTAATTGATCTTTAGTTTGATTATTAGATTTCTGTCAATCTGCTTTTGGACAGGTGTAAATAGGACAGGTAAGACGAGCGGAATAGTGTCCTACTTGGGGAAAGAAGCTGTCTCAGAACTGGCTGGTCCTCGTATTCATACTTTTGAACCTTGTAGACTTCCTCAGACAGCGGTAAGTGCACACACCACCCTCTGCAGACCTTTCTGCTCAAGAGCTGAAAGGCCTACTTCGTCGGCCTCGATACATTCATAGGAGCTCCCGGAGAAAGTTAGTTTTTTCTCACTCTGGACACGCCATTCCATCTTTCTGGTCAGCTGCGCGTTCCGTCGCAACGCAAACACGTCATCAGAATGCCGCTGCCCTTCCAGCTAAATGCATCGGCGTTACCATGACAACGCTACCCCAGGAGCAGGAAAGAAAACGTGGAGTGTATTTTAAGCTACTCCGGTTAATTCAGAGGCACACTTCTCCATTCAATATTAAAATTGAACAGCTAAACGCACAATCGCTGACTAACAAATCGTGTTTTATACATGATCATATTTTGGACAAGCGCTTCGACCTCATTTGAGTGCCTGGCCTTCAAATGTAAAACTTCCCCTGCTGTGCAGATATTACTCATTTATCGTCCACCCAAACCTAACCCACTTTTCATCCCTGAGATACAGAATCTGCTTTCATCATTTTGTGCAGTTTCTACTAACACTATCATCCTTGGGGATTTGAACATCCATGTGGACAACATCTCATGCCGCCTTGCTGTTGAATTTCTGCAGTTACTTGACTGCTTTAATCTCAGACAGCTTGTTGATGTCCCCACACATACCAAGGGGCACACTCTTGACTTGGTGATTACTGACTCTGCCTTTGTTGGCAACTTATCTGTATATGACTTGCGTGTGTCCGATCATCAGGCTGTTTCCATGGAGTTGACATTCCCCCCGTCCCTCAGAAAGTCCAAGCGTGAAATTTACTTGAAGAACATCAACTCAGAAGCCCTGACAGCTGAACTTCAACACCTTAATGCAAATGTTTCATCAGCTGATGATGCAGTAGATTTTTATAACAAGTCTCTGAGTAGTTTGTTGGATATTCACGCTCCAACCAAAACCAGAACTGTCACCTTTTCTCGCTCAGCCCCCTGGTTTACCAACGAGTTGCGAAAGATGGAGGCAGCTGGGCGTGTCCTTGAGCGACGTCACAAAGCATCTGGCCTCACTGTTCATAAGTTAGCTTATCGGGAACATCAAAAGGCCTACTCAAAATCCCTTAGAGAGGCTCGGTCTCAGTTTTACTCAAACATTATTAAAAACAGTCCAGGAAACTCCAAGCTACTGTCAATCATCTTCTCAAACCACAAGTCTCCTCACCTACAGAAATTACAGAAGAACACTGTAATAATTTCATGACCTTTTTTAAAACAAGAATTGACTCCATTCATTCGGACCTGTTGAGTGATTCCATTCTACCTGTGCAGACTGTCTATTCACAGTTTGAGGTTTCTCAGCCTCTAAACTGTTTTCCGGAAGCCTCACAGCAAGTGGTTGAAGACATCATCAGCAGGATGAAAACCTCCACCTGTGCTCTAGACCCTTTTCCTACAGCTCTAGTGAAAACACACAAGTCTGCCCTAAGTCCTCTGATCACCACTGTAATAAATCACTCTCTTCAGGCCGGCCATGTCCCATCTCCTTTAAAAACTGCCATAATCAGACCATTTCTCAAAAAACCCACCCTGGATCCTGAAGTGTTTGCAAATTACAGGCCCATTTCCAATCTCCCCTTTCTTTCCAAGATATTGGAAAAAGTAGTTGCTGCCCATCTCCAGGACCACCTAAAACACAATAACCTTTTTGAGAAATTTCAGTCTGGTTTTCGCTCTGCTCACAGCACAGAATCAGCTTTGGTCAGAGTCACAAACGACCTACTGATGGCTGCTGATGCTGGTTTCTCTTCCCTCCTCATCCTCCTTGATTTGTCTGCTGCATTTGATACTGTGAACCATGGAATACTCCTAAACCGGCTACATTACACCACTGGACTCACGGACACTGCCTTGGCATGGTTTTCGTCGTATTTCACTGACAGAACACAATGCATCTCCATCGGAAATACAAGGTCTCAGACACACAGTATGACCTGTGGAGTCCCCCAGGGGTCAGTTCTTGGCCCCATTCTCTTCACTATATATATGCTCCCTCTTGGTGATATCATCAGTCGCTATGGAATTTCATTTCACTGTTACGCTGATGATATACAACTTTACATGAAAGTAGACTCCTCTGCAGCTTCATTAACATCGTCGTCATCATCATCATCATCATCATCATCATCAACCTCCCAATCAACACTTGCTGCCTGTTTGGAAGAGATAAAGTTGTGGATGAAACACAATTTTCTCCAGTTGAACAGCGCCAAAACTGAAGCCATCTTGGTTGGCACCCCACATCAGATACAGTCATCATCCATAACCAGCATTGCATTTTTCGATGACAATATTCCTCTTTCTTCATCAGTCACAAATCTTGGTGTAAGATTTGACCCCCAACTTACTTTTGAAGCCCATATCAAACACCTTTGCAAGATTTCCTTTCAACACCTTAGGAATATCGCCAAACTTCGCTCTACTCTTTCCTTACCAGATGCTGAAAAATTGGTCCATGCTTTTGTCTCCTCTAGATTGGATTATTGTAATGCACTCCTCACTGGGATTTCTAGCAAGAGCCTTCAGAGACTACAGTACATCCAGAACAGTGCTGCTAGGATCCTGATGAGGGTGCGAAAATACGAACATATTACCCCTATTCTTCATTCCCTTCACTGGCTTCCCATCTCTGCTCGGATTGAATACAAGGTCTCTCTCCTTACTCACCAGTGCATCTATGGCACTGCCCCCCCCTACCTGAAAGAGCTACTTACGCCGCTGACCTCATCACGATCCCTACGCTCTAAAAACTTAAATCGCCTTTTCCTACCTAGAACTAAGCTTAGCACCATGGGTGATCGGGCATTCTGCACTGTCGCCCCTCGTCTATGGAATGCCCTCCCGGACCATCTGAGGGCTCCCCAGACGACTAAGTGTTTTAAAAAAGGACTCAAAACATTTTTGTTTAGCAGAACATATGATTTTTAATAACATGTTGATTGCCTTTTTTGTTTTATCTTTTATGGTGATGCTTTTACGTTGTAGCACTTTGAGATTTTCCTCAAATGTAAAGTGTGTTACAAATAAAATTTATTATTATTATTATTATTCTTATACCAGGTGGTGATACTCTCCAGAGTGCAGGTGTAGAAAGACCTGAAGATGCAGGATTTCAAACCAAACCTCCTCAGCTGTCTGAGGAAGTAGAGGCACTGTTGTGCCTTCTTCACCACCCATGGTGGTGTGTTCTATGCAGTAAGTTTTACATCAGGTACAAATTCTGGACAGTAGAGGGCACTGCAGAACTGAAAATCAAAGAGTTCTCTACTTTAACCAACCCTGTCCTAAACAGAGCTGTAACAAAACTTGCTACATCTACTCGTCTACGTTTTACAGTATCACTTTAATTTCAAATTATTTCAGTGACACACTTTCAGTAATTCCTGACAGCATCAGGTTATTACCCACAGGGTTGTGAGTTCAGTACCAGGGTTTGGCAAAATGTTTATGCTGAGGCTCTAAGCAAGGCCCTCAATCTTTAGTGCTCCCCAGGCCCAACGGCAGGGTATGTTTGGTCACTACTGCATATGTGTGTGTGTGTGCGTGCGTGTGTTTTGCACAGATAGAGTAAATGAGCATACTCATGTTTGTCCATCACAAAAATGGCAAATATAGTCTTCTTTTTTATATATGGTTGTTTCTTTAAACTACCATAAAATAATGTGATTGAGCTTCTTCTGTGTTTTTGTTCATGAACAGGTTAATTTTATAATAGACTGTTAAAGAATAATAAGCATTAAACTTTTCTCAATCCAGTGTTTAGACTGAGTCTCTCAAATCTTGGATTAATTGTCTTGTCTTGGATTAATTAATTGACTTTTTACTCGTTTTTTTTTTTAAACTCCAGAACATTTTGTCTGATACATTCTTATTGAATAAAAGTGGCTAAAGCTATTTTTGGACTTATTACTTTATTGTATCACTCCAGATACAATATGACGGAACCAACCTCTGGCACTGAACAATTATCATAGAATTCCAGCTCTCAGCATGCCCTGGACTCTCACTCCACAGATCACGTGACATTTTCCAGAGCATAATCACCTGATTATTGATTTCACCTGTTTCTAGCACTATATATACCCATGCACTTTACTCACATGGCCAAGTATTTGATTTGGTTTTGTCTTTTAAAAAATGATTCTCTCTCTCATTCTCTTTGTTTATCCTGTGTATAATTATTTTTGTATTTCCAAACTTGCTTTTGTCTTGCCCTTTGATACTGCCCTGTTTTGACACTGTTTATTTTTGTGCATTTTGTTTTATTTAAACTATTTTTGCTACCTTTTGCTACTCCATGCCTCATACTATTTGTGACAGAATACAAATCAGGCATTATTGAGTAAATCTTTTAAACTTAAAGGATTTGCAGTTATTTTTGTATAATCTCTTTCATTTTGCATGATCAAAATGAATTAAATGAAATAAAATAATCGCAACATGATTCGCTGATTAATCGTGATTATAAAATTTTTCTCTTCTTAAGAGCAAGCTTTTAATATTTGATAAAATAATCAATGTTGGATTGGCAAAATGAAATGTAATTTCATTTTGTGTGTCATAGTGGTGTCAGTCGCTTAAAAATGATTGTATTAATCACAACAATGTTTTTTTGTGATTTATCCTGAAGAAGAGATAGAGAGAGTTCCATCCAAATAATCAGCATAAATAAAGTAACCTACATTCTGAACTCATTTAGTAGTAAACCATGCTGTATTTACATTACAAAATACTAAAAACACTGAAGTGCTAATTTGTCACTTGGCTCTATAAAATAAGTGAACTATGGGAGAATGTTGCGGCCAAACTTGGTGACGTGATTAATATGATTAAAAAAAATGTTTAAGTTATTAGCACTATGTTTAATACTTGGTAACAAATCTTTGCAGCCCAATTCGGACTGGACAATCTAATTATTACCAGAGATTCTAAATTATGTGAGTCACATTTCAGTCTTTATTATGGATGAAGCCAAGGGCGTAGGAGCGGGTTTGTTTTTGGGTGGGGGGGGGGGGGGGTTGGGACACATCTGCTTATATGAATCAAAGTCCACCTTTTAGTTTCTTAGAACAACATTTGTGGAATTACCTTTAATTACAAATAAACCATTCTTTACTGTTGTTAAAAAATATGTGTGCAATGTCTGATCTATATACATATATGAAAAAAACTGATGAGGTATCACCTAATTATTGTTGTTATTATTATTATGTATTGGCATGTCAATTCTGTTGTATATTTGTATATTTACATTTATGCCACCTTTTTTTGACTAAAAGTACTTCTTATAATGGTGGTCTTTTACCTAAAAGAATGTAACCTTATGTTTCATAGAGATTTTTGGCAGATGTTAATATAAACTTTAGATGACCCAAACCCTCCTAGTCTGTTAGTTTCATGAGCTTTTATTAAAGACCAGATATATTCCATTAGTAAATCTAAGGGGCTAAGGGATTTTAACAGGTAAACTCAATAAATGAGAGTTTATTAGCTGATGAGCTGGATCCAGTGAAAACACACAATTTTAGTGCAGTGATCAGGGTTAAGAAACTGCTTTAAACTACCAACATAAAGTACTGTACTGAAATCTGTCTATCCACTACATCCAGCTTCTAGCTAACTAGTTAAGCTAGCTAAAAGAATTTTCCTTCATTATAATTGAAGGAATATAATATTTGAAGGAATATAATATATACAGTAATCCTGCAATCCTAGTCTACAAGTCACTATGACTATCAAAATCTCACAGAGGGTTTGATCTTTGGGTTTTGATTTGTTTATTTTTAAGCAGCTATCAGAAATAATCTCTACACAGTTTACATGGTAAGCTCCGTTACCTTTTCGAAAAATCGCTGTATATCCAGATCTGTTTTAACGTCGGCTCGCTGCACCCCGCTGCTAAAAAAAAAAAAAAAATACAAATCCTCCACAGCGAGGGGGGGGGGGGGGCTTCCCCACTCTCCTCCGCGCTCAGCAAAACCAGCGAGCTGATTGGCTGTTTCTATTAAGAGGCGGGACTTTCTTCCTTAAGCTCCGTGATTGGCGCTAAGAGATTTCTCACTTACACCGCATTCTGAAAACTCATTAAAAATACAGCTGAGCTGAGAGAAACGATTCGCTTCTGGCAACGCCCTTGTTCTGCTGTATAATTTTTGAGGGGGGGACAAATCCACCTGTTTCTGATATTGGGTGGGCTCCCCCTGGTTCCTACGCCTATGGATGAAGCACTTTTGCATCAGTAATCAGAGATTATGAAAACTGTATGTATTAAAATGTTTTGCTTATATATTGCACTGTCCACATTTTCCAGCACCAATGTATCATATGGTTTTATCCTGGGATAATTATTTTATATTCTATGAGGTGTTTGGTCACCATGACAGCAGATACCCGATTATAGGTTTTTGATCCGTCTGTGTGTTGGGGACTGTGATGAGAGAATCTGTGTCTTATACTGAGAAATATCTGTCTGTATTCCTTGGGGTGGGTTGTTGTTTTTTTATGATGGGGGATCCATGATAATATTAGGTATTTTAAAGCCCCACAAGCAAATGTTGGAATTGGTTGTGTGGGATATTATGCCTGAATTTAAATCCTATTTTCTCCAGTGTTTTTTATTTTTTATTTATTCAGGTCCAAAAAACAGAATGCATTTGGGTTTTGTCTTTTTGTTATTTTTGGGTTTTGAAGTTATACTTTCGTTGATTACATATTGTAGTACTGATTTTCAACCATGCAACACTTTTCTAGATGGTTCAGACTTTCAGACCAATTACAGGAAGTTGAGGCAGTCTTTAAACAAACAGTGTTTTGCCGAAATTTGACTCCCCTTGGTGCATCACACTGCAGTATTGACTGCTCAGACTGGGAACTCATTTATTTAGTGTAACAGTAGATTAAATCATATATAAACAGAAATATAAAAGTTATCTGAGGATAAACTTTTACACTAATTCTGCTGCGTTACGTGTGTACGTGAAGGGAATTCAGACTTTGACAGAGAGCTAGAATTCATCACACCACCTGGCAAAGCAGCTCACCGAATTCTTAATCAACATTATACAAACCAATTAATATTAAATATAGAGAGTATAGAGAAAGTATAGAGATAACAACAGGATGTAGTAAATATCTTTAGTCCGCTCACTAAACTAAGGTGCTGTGCCTAATTCTACCTCTCTGCCAGAATTTGTCTCAATTCAATTTTAATTCAAGTCAAATTTGATTTGTGACACACATAGTAAAACACAGTAAGACTGGCAGTAAAAAGCCTGAAACAACAGACTGTTCACAAAATGTTACTAAATAAAATATTTAAACTTTTAAACTACACGATTTTGAGATGAAAATATTAAAATGAGCAAAAAGCAAAGTTAAAAAGAATAAAGTAGTAAAGTTTACAATGCAAAACTTGCAATAAACAAAACATATAACAAACATATAATATAAGCAGAAGATAAAAGAGTAGAATTAACTTTAAAGTATAATTTATAAATAAGATAAGATAATATAATCCTATATTAATCCCAAACTGGTGGGGAAATTTGCAATGTTACAGCAGCACAGAGGAAAGGACAGAAATACAGGTGAGAAAAATATATAAACAAATAATAATAATCTATATATACAAAATGTATACATCTAGGGCAGCTAAGATAAGGTCAGAGGAGATATGATTATGGTAGGTTGTGACCAGTATTAGTATTGCACAAGGACTAACAGGACTAACAAAAAGTGCTAAAAATGTAATAAAAATAAAACTGTGTGGGCGTTGAGTGGTCCAGCGGTCTAAAGCGCTACCACTATGAGCGGGAGGTCACAGGTTTGACCTCCGCTCATGCAGCTTTGCACTCAGAAGAAGCACAATTGGCCCTGCTCCCTCCAGGTGGGTAGATGGCGCTCTCTCTCCACATCACTCCTAGGGTAATGTCTGCACCACAGGGCATCTGTGAGCTGAAGTACCGGAGCCGAGCCGCTGAGCTTTCCTCCGGGCACGCTGTGATGCTGCTCAGCAATGCTTGAAAAGAAGCGGTGGCTGACTTCACATGTATCAGAGGAAGCATGTGTTGGTCTTTACCTTCCTGGTGTGTTGGGGCATCACCAGCGATAGGGGTCCTAATGAGTGGGTTGGGTAATTGGCCGTGTAAATTGGGGAGAAAATGGGAAAAATTAGAAAAAAAAAATTTAAATAATAAAACTGTGTTTGAAATGTATATAGAAAATATGTCTATAGAAAGAATTGTTGTAATCTATGTATATGTCCATTTGTTCATGAGTTCATAACTCCATGACAGAGACATGGTGTGTGTGTGTGTGTGAGCGTGAAGGCGTGTCATGCAGCAAAATGAGTGCAACAGATTCCCATCGGACTCTTTTATTTCTGTATATAAAGAAGGCTTAATCTACAGTTACAGTAGATACAGGAATCACCAGCGTGAGTGCTTGCATCCATACGGCTGAATGACCAAAGGGACCAATGGGAGTCGGCTTTCAGCACAACACCGTTTTAAGGCTGAGGACTGGCTGCTTCATCTCCCTGTAATTGATCCGAACCATCTAGAAACAGTTCTTTCATGCTGGAGTTCTACTACTATATTATATTATTGAAGTCCTGTTGAGCAACACTTTTTAAGGTGGAATGGAATAGTAAGGATTTTTTTTTGGAGGGTTTGAATTATTTATAGAGTGCGAACAACGTCTGCGATTCATATGCTCACACTGTATGGTCTGACCCACATGCTGATGTATAGGGGCTCACACTGCACATCAAACACAGCCCGTAGACAGAGCTCTTTCG
Source organism: Astyanax mexicanus (assembly GCF_023375975.1). NCBI lineage: Eukaryota > Metazoa > Chordata > Actinopteri > Characiformes > Acestrorhamphidae > Astyanax > Astyanax mexicanus. The sequence goes on from NC_064415.1 coordinate 42,095,344, forward strand.
GCTCTTTCGACGGTAACTTGCGCCCTGTTTGCGCTGAAATTCCACATAAAAGAAGACATGTACGTGGACTCAAAGGTGGCTGAGACAACAAGGACTTTGTCTCAGTTTGTCCATTTTACAGAGAGAATTGGAGGTATGCTGCTACATCAGTGTATAGTGTACTGAATAACTAAATATCCAGTATTAATATGTAACGGCCTATGCAATCTACAATACTGGTTTTCCTCTTTCATATTATATGTACTGTAGATGGATGATATGAAGGGCTTTCGCGACCTGCTGCTCATGTCATTTGAGGACGTCAGCTATCTCCTCGAAAACGTTTCTCCACATATATAGAGAAGAAAGATACAAATATGAGAAATATGAAATATGAAATATGAGGCCATCACTCCTAAAAAAAAAGAGGTTTTTATGGGTATTTTTGCAATGAATTTTGAAGAAACAGGTTGACACACAACACAAAATGAAGCTAAATTCGGACTGATCATTACATGTACTCACATCAGACCAGATCAGGCTTAAAATCTGGCTAAAATCACCTGTCCATCTGGCTTTAGAGTGTATTGGTGCAAGGTTATTACGAACGAAATAACAAAAACTAAAAAGAGAAAATAACATTTTCTTTAACTTAAACTAATTGAAATGTTAATTAAATAAAAACAAAAACACAGTAACTAACTGGAGCTGGATTAAGAGTTTATAAAACTAACTAAAACGAACTGAAATTACAGATAGAATACCCTTTGTTTTTTTGTTTTGGTTTTGTGTTTTTTGGTTTTGTATTTCTAAGCCCTATTTACAGTTTTAAAGCAGGTGGCAACGAGCGATATCTCTCGATCCGTGACATTATGTCTTGTTTTCAGTGCTCTGCTACCTATGAAATACAACAGAAAACACTGAGAAAGCTGCAGAAATATAAATATATATATATGTATGGGATAAAAGCATGTGTCCTGTAGTGAAACAGGTGATACAATATGTGGAATAAACTCCACACAGCTTTAAGTCTGTTTGAGAAGCAGCATAAGAGCGCTAACTGTGAGTATATTTACCAGCCTGTTTCTGTGAGCAGCTCATACATCAGAACATCCTAAGTGTAAGGATGAACTAATCTCTCTCTCTCTCTCTCTCTCTCTCTCTCTCACACACACACACACAGCTGTGGTTACTTTCTGATGTTATATATGTGAGGTATGGTCAGTGATGGGAGTAACGGCGTTGAAATAAGGGATGAAAAAATGGATTGATGGTGAGATGATCGCTCTAACCCTATAAAAAAGGGTAGTTGGAGGGTTTAGGAAGTCGTTTTTTTTTCTGTTTTTTTTTTCAGTATTACAAGTCTTGTTACGCCCTCGCTATGTTTTCCTGTGTTTTCCCCGTTTCCTAGTGTGTTTCTCTAGTACTTTTCCATCACGTGTGTCTAATTTGTAGCTCCGCCCCTCGTTACCTGTCTCCCCAGGTGTTCATTGTTTCATGTTTAGTATAAATAGTACCTGTTAATCTACGTTTGCGGTCGGTCTTTGCACCTTCCCACGTTTGTTTGTCTCATCACGCTATTTGCTATTGTTTTGCCACGCCACGTCACGTCTGTTTATTTCATGTTTCTGTATTTACTCGTTCTTGTTTATTTCTAGTCACGTTTTTCGCCTGTTTGTTTCTTTGTTTATTTTGTATATATTTACGTATTTATCCGTTGTATATATTCCCTAACCTTGTTTTGTTCTTATCTGTTTAGCTTAGCTCTGTGTTGGTTTTCCCTGCTTGTTTATGCACATATTTATATTCGTTAATCCCCTGTTTTGTTTACTTGTTTATTTGTTATTTATTAAAGTTATGTCTTACCCGCTCAAACGTCCGCCTCCCGTCTCATCCCCCCGTGACAAGTCTTAGTAATTTTCTTTTGTTTTTTTTCTAATAATAGTAGTAAATACATAATTGATTTTCTTTTGTTACTTTTTTTTTTACGTGGCAAATAACACAAAGTAACGCAATAGTTGTCACGTCTCTAGGCTCTCCTTTCATACTCCCGAACTCCATTTCCCATAAACCCACTGGCGATGACGTCACCGTCAGCCGCTCACCTTCACCCAATCGCGTTACGCTCCCCCGTTCAGAGTCACCTGTGTTCTAAGTTGTTCCGGTTCATAGTAATTCTATGTTTTGTATATATAGGGTTCTGTTAGCTTATGTTCTTTGCGAGGTATTGTCGACTCATGTTGCGTACTGAGCGTTTTTCCAAACCTTTTTCTGTATTACGGATTTTGCCTTTTGTCTTTGCCCTTATCGGATTTGTTGTATTATCGGACTGTCTCTCTGGCTTCGGATCTTGGACTGTTTTCACTACTACGTCTCCTGTTTATACTGTGTGTTCTGTTCAATCTGTTCTCTGGCTGTGTTATTCTGTTTATGGCTCTGTAAATAAACCTGTCCTTACCTTTTATTCGGCGAGCGTCACTCCTATCTGTCTGGTGTTTCAATAGTTACTTTTACTGGTAACTAGTTACTTTTATAGTGGAGTAACTCCGTTAGTAACTCAGTTACTCTTTTGGAGAAGTAACTAGTAACTATAACTAATTACTTTTTCAAAGTAACGTGCCCAGCACTGGGTATGGTAGTAAGTTCTGCACAGATATTGTAAAAAGCTGTATCTAGTGCTGCGTGTCCATATCCTACTTTATTTCTGAGTTGACCATTTTGGTGAAAATGAGTGGAACCTGTAGAGTATATTGGGTTTCTAAGTTTTAATATGTGTTTCTCAGATTGAGCTCTCTGATGTGATGTGTTCTTCATGTTTATGTGTATCCTATTGGCTAGTTTAAGCAGCAGTGTTACATTTTTTTTGCACTTAAGGCTGCTAGCTCGTGGACTGTTACAGTTTTTTGTGGACAGTTGGTTGTTTCACAGTAAATTCTGCACCTCACAAAAAACCCAAATAAAAAAAGAAAAACATACTAAAAACTACTTAAAACTAACTGAATTGGAGGAGAAAAAGTGAAAACAATATATAATTTTATTGGTGTAGGCATTATAAAACTGTCAGTATGTATTCACTATTTTCTTTTCTGCTTCAGAAATTGGTTTATGTATGATTACTGTGGTAACGATTCCGAGTTTATCTGACTGTAGTTACTGCAGTTCACTTTTGTGGAGTCTTTTTTTTTATCACTTTTTTCCTCTGCTTTCCTCCAGCTGAGCAACTGCACACTTTGTGTGTCTGACCTGAATCTAAATTATTCTTACTCTTGTTCTTCTGACATCACACATTCACATTCTTCAAAAAGGAGGCTCAGGACCCCTAAAATTTAAAAATCCTAGAGTCACTTCGCAAAACAACACAACACATAATGAAGCATAGAACCATATACTGTACACACTACACTTTACAATGACTGTAGTCTGACGAGGTCTAGGCTGTTTTGGTGTGTTTTTTCTTCATTTTTTGTCAGTTCCTCTTTCAGGTCTTATAACACAGTAATTGTATCAGACAGACACATGCCCTGATCTCTTTTACTCCAGAAGCCATACGGCTGCTCAAAAATGTAATTATTTAAAATGTAAAAGGAAGCAGAATTGTTATATTTTCCTGGAACTGGCACTCAAGGTAAATAATATTGGTTGGGGAAGGAGATCTCACTTTTTTAGGTTGTTTTTCTTTATAGGTTACTTATAGATGCTTTACTGCACTGGGATGTCATCTCTATTTTGAGAAAGAGTAAGTCCCACCATTTCTAGCCATATATGGATTATGTTTATGTGTGAAGGGATTCCTGAGTAGATAAGCTGAGAACACAAGGTGTATTTTGGACGGAAAATCTGTCCGTTGGGTTCTAAGGGTTAAACACACGTGCAGTTGCAGTGCTAAAACGAACTGACATTTCTGTGCACAATGTGTTGTGTGACCCCGACGCCTCATGAAGGAGGAGGTGTGTATGTGTGAATGTATGTGTGCACACATATAGAGGAGGACGTTTCAGCCCCAAGCTTAATTTAAAATGCACAGCAGGACAAGTATTTCTTAGAGGATTCTCAAGTCAACCATCTGTTTGAGGAAAGTCTAATAATAACTACAGCAGCATTAACTGCACTATACTCTCAATCTGTCTACATCGCTACAAACACCTTACCTACTCAATCCTAAACTCGATTTTATTCAACCCATCTTACAGTGCCACTATAAAAGTGTACAATTACAGACTTCAGTGCTAAAAGAAAACATAATGTAATATCACAGCTACAAAAATGCAGTTAATGAGTTTTTTAAAGTTTGGATTTAGACATAACAAGTAGGGGTGGGCGATATGGCTCTAAAATAATATCACAATATTTCAGGGTATTTTTTCGATAACGATATACTTGGCGATATAGGAAAACAGAAAAATAATTCATTCATTTCAGGAGTATAGTATAATAGTATCACAGCATAATCATAATGTGGCAAAATAAATAATATAGCATAAAATAATATAATGCAGCAAAAAATATTGCAGAATATTTAGTGCATGCATATAAACTGCAAACTAAAACAATTATACAATAAATACACTTAAAGCTTCACAGTAAATAATAGACTACTTTTAAGACAGAACAGCCCTATTATCACGATATGGATTTTTAATATCATGATATTTCTGTGTCACGATATATTGTATACGATATAATATTGCCCACCCCTAATAACAAGTCATATCACCTAAGGCTCAAAATTCTGGTAAAGGGCCATTTTTTGACAGACATATACAGAACTAAATGAGGAGTAAATAAACCAGATTTATTCAACAAATAACTTTAATGAATAATTAAAATTAATATTTTAAAATGATATAGGAGAAATTGAATCAGCCATCACATCCATATACTATACTGCCTCAAGACTGCTTAACACAGAGTTACTGCTTTCTTTTTTCAAATATTTTCTTGAACATAACACTAATTGATAGACTATAAACAAGCCAGAAGAAATTGTTTAGAAGCCAATTAAACAATAGCTTAGCCCCACCCACTGCACTGGAAAAATACCCAGCACTAAAGTCAAAGAGGCAAATTAAAATAGATATTTTTTACTAATTGAATTGAATTTAGAACACTTTACTTCATGTTTATTTTAGTGTTTAAGGATGGCTTGTGAAAAAAAAGTCAAATTGAAAAATGTTAACACAGGCTTCCAACCCAATAGACATAATAAAACAACATATTAATTATTACTTATTTTATTTAATTGGATTTATTGTTAATATAGGTTTTATATTATAATATTCAAGTCTTCTTTGTGTGCATTGGAGAAAGAAAACATCATTATTATTATCATTATTATTATTATTATTATTATTATTATTATTATTATTATTATTATTATTTATTTATTAAGTGCTTTAAAGTTTAAACAGTTTTATTTTGAATTAGAAATTTACTATGAACACATTTAACAATGCCGTAGATGTAAAATTTAAGGTGGAATAACTATAACGATAAGTAACCAAATTGTAGCACTTGTATTTAACTCATTCACTATTTAAGGTGGAATTGAAAAATCTAATAAATAGATGATGAGCACTAATTATGTATTAGCTTAGTAACTGCTTTACTTTTTAAGGTGGAAAGGAATATTAAAGAACTTTTAGGGCACCAAGGAGTTTGATAGAGCGTGTCAGTTTTTTTTTTAGTACTGTAAGGATGCAAATAATGTGCCTTGCACGTCTCAAAGCGTGCAAAAGGCATGTACTAATTCTCTTTATTAATTAATTAATTAATCATGGGTGTGTTTTGGTCGTAACTTGAAATAAACCAATCAGCATTTCACTTGCCATTCCCTTTCAAGAGACAGCTGTGCTCTGACTTTGGTGGATTGGTATTTTAATGGTGTAGCATTTTTGCGCTTCTTAGCAGAGTACGCTGAACTGCTTGTTCACGCCGTAAAGATGAGTCAGGTCATTCACGGGAACAGCAATGTTATTTTACTTAGTATTCTGTTTATTGTTAATGTAAAGTTGGGTTTGTGCACTGCAGTGTAACCAGTGTAACAGGCCTCGTGCACGGCGCACCTGCGTAGTTAAGATAGGTATGCACATCTAAATGTTGACTGTTGTCAGGGTTCAAATCGGTCAGTGGTGCACTTGTGTTTTCTGCCACCAAGACAGCAATAAACCAGACATTTATCCAAACACACCTCACTTCCAGACCACCACACCTATCAACATATTTATATTTGTAGGCTCCGTTGCTATTTATACGACACTGTCGCAAGCCGAGAAAATAGATTGTTGACAGGGTGTAAGATAGCAGTGAGCATTGTGACATGCCTTCCACAATGTTGCCGGGTTTACAGGGTAGGATAAGGCCCTAACAGTGTATTGTCCATGTTCTCTGATTCAGGTTTAAGTTCATGTATGTTTACTGTGGCACTGCAAAGCTTTTAAGGTTGTAGAGAGCTGCTGTGTACACCTCTAAATATTTTCCTGTGATTATGGTTCCTAAACAAATGTTTTAATTTATTAACATTTCCTAACAATGGTTTCGCTTCATCTTCAGCCAAATTAGTGTTCTTAATATGTCAACAATATCATTTATCGCAAAATATCGTTCTCGGAAAATTGTTAGCTTCAACTAAAGTTATTGATTATCTAGTCTTTCTATTTCATAAGTGTCAAGAATATCTTTACTAAAGAGGTCGATGGTTGAGATGCTCCCTTGACAATTTCACAACCGTCTCGGTGCTAAAATGCTTTTTTAAAACTGCTTCCTCTGTCCATTCCCTGTAGCTCCTGCTTTACAAGGTCCATACCAAAGCATCTAGAGAAACACCGAACCATTACACACTTTAGTTAGATAGTTATTCACTGACCCAGAGGCTGTCCAGCGATGACCCTGGCGTTCTCCCCGGCCACAGCAGAGCGGGCGTTCCTCTCGCTGGCGTACTGCACAAAGGCGAATCCCTTGTGCACAGAGCAGCCTGTGATTTTGCCATACTTTGCGAAGATAAGCTCAATATCAGATTTCTTGACCACGGTGGTGTTGAGATTCCCTATGAAGACTCTGGAGTGGAGCGAGCGAGGGTCCGTCTTATTCGTCACGTTGCTGGTCTGAGTCTTGCCAGTCATCCTCCTCTCTCTGGAGTCCTGAGGTACACACACGCATATATACAAACAAACACAAGAGCCACATGAGATACAATGGTGTGAAAAAAGGATGTCTTATGTTTTTTTACATTTGTCACTCTTAATTTCTTCGATTTTATCAAACAAATTCAAATATTAGTCAAAGAAAATGCAAATAAACACAAAATAACATTTTTAAATGAAGATTTTCTTTATTATAGGAGAAACAAAATCCAAATCTACATGGCCCTGTGTGAAAAAGTGTTCACCCTCTAAATCCATAGCAGCAACAACTGCACTTAAATGTTTGCAGTAACTTTGACTAGGCCACTTCAAAGTCTTCACTTTGTTTTCATTCAGCCATTCAGAGGTGGACTTACTGGTGTGTTTTGGGTCATTGTCCTGCTGCAGAACCCAAGTTCATTTCAGCTTGAGGTCACAAACAAATGGGATTTTTTGTAAGACAGCAGAATTTATGGTTCAGCAAGTCTTTTAAGTCATGAAGCAGCAAAACTACCACCACCATGTTTTACTGTAGGTATGATGTAATCAGCAATTTATTAAAACAGTGCTACTCTAATCACAAAATTACCTCAGCAGTGATATTTTAGTCATGTACATCAGCAGCGCTACTGTAGTCAAACATTTACCTCAGCAGTGCTATTTTACACATAAATGTACCTCAGCGACGGTACTGTACGTACACATTTACTTTACCAGTGATATTTTACCTATACATTTGCGGTAAATGTATAAGTAAAATATCACTGGTAAATGTGTGTGTGTAATATTTTACTTATACATTTACCTCAGCAATGGTACTGTACACACACATTTACCAGTGATATTTTACTTATACATTTACCTCAGCAATGGTACTGTACACACACATTTACCAGTGATATTTTACTTATACATTTACCTCAGCAATGGTACTGTACTTGCACATTTACTTTACCAGTGATATTTTACTTATACGTTTACCTCAGCAATGGTACTGTACACACACATTTACCAGTGATATTTTACTTATACATTTACCTCAGCAATGGTACTGTACACACACATTTACCAGTGATATTTTACTTATACATTTACCTCAGCAATGGTACTGTACTTGCACATTTACTTTACCAGTGATATTTTACTTATACGTTTACCTCAGCAATGGTACTGTACTCGCACATTTACTTTACCAGTGATATTTTACTTATACATTTACCTCAGCAATGGTACTGTACTCGCACATTTACTTTACCAGTGATATTTTACTTATACATTTACCTCAGCAATGGTACTGTACGCGCACATTTACTTTACCAGTGATATTTTACTTATACATTTACCTCAGCAATGGTACTGTACGCGCACATTTACATTACCAGTGATATTTTACTTATACATTTACCTCAGCAATGGTACTGTACTCCCACATTTACTTTACCAGTGATATTTTAGACATACATTTACCATAGCAATGGTACTATACTCACACATTTACTGTACCAGTGATATTTTACTCATATATTTACTTCAGCAATGGTACTGTACTCACACTTTTACTTTACCAGTGATATTTTACTCATATATTTACTTCAGCAATGGTACTGTACTCACACTTTTACTTTACCAGTGATATTTTACTCATATATTTACCTCAGCAATGGTACTGTACTCACACATTTACTTTACCAGTGATATTATACATATACATTTACATTACTAGTGATATTGTGCTCACTGACACCTATCTTATACTGTGTTTTTGAAAATGAGTCTGTGATCAGAAACCAGTTGATTTCATGTGACTCAAGAGAAAAGACATGCTAGGCCTCACCTCACCCTCCCAGCACTGGTAGAATCGTGTGAAAGGGGAGTTCTAGATACTGGTGAATTGAAAATGGCTAAAACTACAGAGAAAATTGGGGTGGAAAATGTGCTTCTCTCGTTTCTCACTGAGAGTAAGTGAATAACCCCCTGCTGCTCAGCGGCCTCTCACACTCCTTTTATATCTCTCAGAATGTCACAGGCTTGAAAAGTGCTTTCCTGAGTAAGCCTGTGCTGCAGAGTACAGCTGTGTGAGCTTTAATGTGTTGACACCAGAGTGGATCTCAGCGTGGCTGGGGTTTTCTGAAAGGTGTGAAGTTCACACTCAAAGACAGACACACAGTCACACCACAGAGAATACACTCCCTCTCCCTCTTTCAAAGGTCACATTACAGACACACAGCAGCCACTGATAGCATGAAATAAACAGTGCATTAAATCGACTTGATTCACATGAACAAAAACAAAAACACTAGTGTTCTTTTAATCAGGAATTTATTTCAGCAGTGCTACTGTAGTCACAAATTTACCTCTATTTTACAGATTTATCTCAGCTGCACTATTCCATTTAACTAGACAGTGCTATTTCAGTCACAACTTTACCTCAGCAGTGCTATTCCAGTCACAGATTTACCATAGCAATGCTATTCCAGTCACAAGTTTACATTAGCTGTGCTATTTTAGTCATACATTTAAATCAGCAGTGCTATTTCAGTCACAAATGTATCCCAGCAATGCTATTCAAGTCACAAATTTACCTTTGCAGTGCTATTTCAGTTACACATTTAACTCAGCAGTGCTATTTCAGTCACAACGTTACCTCAGTAGTGCTATTCTAGTCATAGATTTATCTCAGCAGTGCTATTTCAGTCGTAGATTTATATAAGAAGTGCAATTCCAGTCACAAATTTAGCTTAGCTGTGCTATTTCAGTTGCAAATTTATCTCAGCAGTGCTATTCCAGTCAAATATTTATCTCAGCAGTGCTATTCCATTTACAAATTCATCTCAGTAGTGCTATTTCAGTCACAAATTTACCTCAGCAGTGCTATTGAGTCATGTGTTTTCATCAGCCGTGCTATTTCAGTCATACATTTATATGAGCAGTGATATTTAAGTTAGAAATGTATTTCAGCAGTGCTATTTCAGTCACTAATTTACCTCAGCAGTGCTATTCCAGTGACAGATTTATCTCAGCAGTGCTATTCCAGTTATAAATGTACCTTTGCAGTGCTATTTCAGTCACAAGTTTACATTAGCAGTGAGATTTCAGTCACAAATTTTTCTCAGCAGTGCTATTTCAGTCAAAAATGTATCTCAGCAGTGCTATTTCACACTGTGTATCGGCAAGCACTTGGCAATATAATATGTATCTTGATATAGGGGATACAAAGGTCACATTACAGATACACACCAGCTAATTATAGGCTTTATAAATTGATTTGATCTTAATGCGTAACTTTTTAATATGAATAAAATACAGTTCTGTGCAAATGGCTAAGGCTATGTCAAAAATATTATGTAAGTAATATGTAACTATACAAGATGCCATAATTACTATTGTGGCTCTAACCCTGCTGTCACCATCATGTCTATCTTGTTCCAAAACCTGTCGAGCCTGGCTGCTGTACCTATTAGTATTGTGGCTCTAAGCTTGCCAAAACTGTCTGTTGGAATTGTGGGTAAATCACTGCAAACCTGTAGAGCCTCGCGGTGTGTCTTTTAGCATTGTGGCTATAACCCTGCTGAGACTGGCTGTTAGCATTGCGTTTATCTTGTCCCAATCTTGTCGTGCCTGGCTGCTGGGTCTATTAGCATCACTGCTCTAACCTTACCAAGGCCAGCTGTTGGCATTGTGGGTAAATCATCCCAAACCTGCTGAGCCTGGCTGCTGTGTCTTTTAGCATTGTGGCTATAACCCTGCAAAGGTTACTGTTACAATTGCAGCGAACTCACTACAATCTTGTTAAGACCAACTGCTGTCTGTTAGCATCCTGGCTTTACTCTAGCGCGGCTGAAAGAAATGTAATCAATGCAGCGGGAGCCTCGCGGCCATGCAACGCTGAGAGTCTGACGTTAAGTGAAGTTTAAGGGTTAACTTTATCTATATCTTTACAACGGAGGCTGTATCTCTGAAAACATTTAGTCCTTTAAGTTTCAAAGCTGTAAAATTGACTGTGGGGGAGGAAGACAGGTCGTGTTCTCTGCTGCAGTGCTGTTAACCAATCAGAGGCGATATGTTTGCATGTATGAATATTCATGAGCAAGAGCCGAAATCCTGTCTTTCTTCAGAGACCTCTAATTCAGTGATCTAAAGGAGGGCTAAATAGAAACACAAAAACTGGCTTAAATGGTCTTCAATTATACTAGAGACCACAACTAGCCGGTTCTGAGACAGCTTCTTCCCCTAGGCGACCAGGCTGTGGAACAGCCAGTAGAACAATGTTCTGCCCAACCCACCCCACTGACACCCATACAAACTCTGCACCCTGCACTTTACTTTCCACTGCATATATCAGACTTTCCCATATTATACAGCATTCTGCCCCTCATACTTCCCACTTCCCACTCAACTTATTCCTTACCTGCACTTACTCATAGTTATTCTGTCACCTACTGGACTATTTCCTCACTTCCACACACACACACACACACTCTAGATATCTGCATATCTACATAGCATCATATATTACTTATTCAGTCTTACTTAACATATTTCAATGCAATATATTTGTCTATAGTGTAAGTTATGTGTATTGTTATGGCCCGCAGGCCATTTGCGGCCTGTTTCCTTTTTTGGAGCGGCCCGTGAGGTATTTTAGAAATAGAATGAAAGTTGGCCCGCTGTTAAGCAGTTTTTTATAATGTGAGATTCAAAGTTTGAACGCTAGGTGTCAGAAACGAGCCAACGAGCCTAAAAGCGGAGAGAGTGCGCATTTCTAACGCAGAAAAACGGGCCAAAAGAGTCTAAAAGCGGAGAGAATGCGCATATTTAGCGCAGATAATCAGGCCAAAGAGTCTAAAAGCGGAGAGGGTGCACATTTCTAGCGCAGAAAAACGGGGCAAAGAGTCTAAAAGCGGAGAGAGTGCGCATTTCTAGCGCAGAAAAAACAGAGTCTAAAAGTTGCCGTAATTAAGGAGTTTAATATTAAGAGACATCATGAAATGAAACATCAGTTTGAAAACTCTTAGTTTACACAACACTGTCAAAGATAAAGATAGTAAGTCAAGTAAAATGGTGTGTAAATGAAATAATCAGGAAAATGTATTATTTAAAGTGGTATATTTCATTCTTTGCTTTATTATAGAGTCTGTGGCCCGTGACTTCAAATATATTTCTCCTTCTGGCCCCCAACAAAAAAAGTTTGGACACCCCTGCTTTATACTGTAAAGGTATCTGTATATCTTTTTTATGTTATATTTTATTTTTTATTATTCTTCTTGTAAATATTGTTCTCTGCACATTGGTGGGAATCTGTACCTAAGTTTTTCACTCAGAGTACACCTGTACTCTGTGACGTGAAAATAAAAAAAAATCTTGAATCTCGAATTTAGACATCATCTATAAAATGAGATATTTAATGTTTTATTCTGCAGGGCAGGACTAACGTTCTAACAAGCTCTGTTGAGATTAAAGAAGCTTAACTAAAGCACAGGTACTCACACTTCCATATAATCTTGTTAATAATAAAATATTAATTCAATGGAGAAGAATTAGAAAACAACAGAAGAATGTTAGCTAATGAAGCAGAGGACAGGGCTAAGAAGGGAAACTGCTCTGAACAATATGAAACCTGTGGGACAAAGGCAGAGACCTGGGACAAGACACTGGACCAACACAAACAGAGCCATCTGCTGTAAGACACACAACACAGCAATGCAAAGAGTGACCCAGGAAAACAGGGAACAGAAAACCAACAACAGTGGCCAAGGACCTCAGCAAAGATTCTGTTCAATCCAATGAATTCAATCTGATTATAGATTAAGACTGAGGTGTTTATATGTACACGCTATTCTGATATCTGATGAAAATCTCTGTTTACATGCATGCTACAGGTTTACGCATATTTTTGACTGCATTATTATTTTAGTATGAATGCTGAATGATCTCAATATGTCCCAGACAGCAAAGCATTGCCACATTAAAAGTATCACTGCTGACACGTACATAAATAATAACCACAAGACATCCCCGCCCACCATCGAGGCAAGTCTGGGAACAACAAACTAATGAATAAAGGTTTTTATTCTACAGCTCTGTTTTATTCTGTTCCATCCATTTTTTACAATTAAAATGCTTTAATTAAATGTTTTTCTATTCTATCGAACAATCCTGACAATTTCTGGAACAAAATGTTAAAATACAAGTTATTAATACCGTAATGTAATGGTGCTGCAGGGGGGGACTTGTGTCTATAAAAATAACCCAGCTTCTGTCTGCATTTACTGACTAGTTTATTCATGTGTGGTTCAAAACTGAGTTTATCATTCAGACATATTCCAAGGTATTTATATTCTGTGACTCTCTCAATGCCCGGGTAGTAATATTTACAGTACTAAAGTCAGTATTAAAAGATCTGGAAAACAGCATAAACTTAGTTTTCATGACATTCAAAACTAGTTTGTGCTTATACACTGCCACATGTAGAGCCTTAAATGAGCTCTGTACTTTTCTTGCTACAGCGTTAATAAAATCAGCTGAGCAATATAAAATCGTCTCATCTGCATGAAGGTGGATTTAGAGGTAGAAGCAGAGGCAGCAAGATCATATATGTATATATCTGTCATGTCTGGTGCTTAAAGCACACCTGTGTTCCCCACACTCAGCTCTACCTGCGATTTCCAAGCTTCCAACTACAATACCCAGAACGCACCACACCATGACATCACACTCACGATCACATGACACACCGCATGACACCTCAAGGAAGTCCTGAGTATTGATTACCCCTCAGTATAAATAGACTACGCTCACGCTCACACCTCGCTGAGTAATTGTTTGGTTCGTCCTGCATTACAAAGCGTTTCTCTTGCCCTTGTTGTTATTTCCGTGTATGATCCTGTTTCCGTGTTTCGCCGACTTTGATTTTTGCCTACACCCGTGTATTGGATTTTCTGTGTATGACCTGGACTGTTATATCTCTATTGGATTACTGCCTTCTCTGTGATATCACCTGCTCGTGTATGAACTCTGGACTGTCTCCCGTTTATGGTATGGTTTCACTGTATTATGTCTTACTGGTATTGACCTGGCTCGTTTTGACTATCCCTGCTCAATCTTTTAATAAAAGATTTTACTTGTATCCGCACAAGTCTCCTCCTTGTCTGGCCCTGACATATATAAGGATAAGGCAGTAATTCAATAGAGATATAACAGTCCAGGTCATACACAGAAATCCAATACACGGGTGTAGGCAAAAATCAAAGTCGGAGAAACACAGAAACAGGATCATACATGGAAATAACAACAAGGGCAAGAGAAACGCTTTGTAATGCAGGACGAACCAAACAATTACTCGGCAAGGAGTAAGCGTGGTCCTTATATACTGAGGGGTAATCAATACTCAGGACTTCCTGGAGGTGATGTCATGGTGTGGTGCGTTCTGGGTATTGTAGTTGGAAGCTTGGAAATCGCAGGTAGAGCTAAGTGTGGGGAACACAGGTTTGCCTTCAGCACCAGACATGACAATTTCAAATAAAACTGGACCAAAAAGTAAACATTGTGGTATGCCTTTAGATATTTATACCAATCTTTTTTTCTTTTTTTTATAAATGTATTTCTATTTTTTTTTTATCCCATTTTCTCCCCAATTTACAAGGCCAATTACCCAACCCACTCATTAGGACTCCCCCTATTACTAGTATTAACCCAACACACCAGGAGGGTGAAGACAAGCACATGCCTCCTCGGATACATGTGAAGTCAGCCACTACCTCTTTTCAAACTGCTGCTGATGTAGCATTTCGAGTAGCATCACAGCACACTCGGAGGAAAGCGCAGCAACTTGGTTCCGATACATCAGCTCACAGACGCCTTGTGCTGATCGACATCACCCTTTGGAGCTACAGTATCTACCCACCCAAAAGCCAATCTTTTCTAAATTCCTTAAAATGAAGCATTTGACAAATTGTCAGTCCTGATGACAAGGCATTAATTCGTTCAAAAACAACTGGATAAAAGATTAACTTGCCCCCACAGAACATACCGTACATTATTTGTCCACTGCACATGGCATGAAATTCCTTATCCACTTCTTTGCTAGCACCCCATCCCTTGATGTGCGTGCCTAAAATTTCTTCAATGTAGTTTGCAAAAGGAAGCGTCAATCATGCATCAAGTGATGATTTCAAATGCATTTCTCAAGTATACTACTCTCTAAAGTACACCAGACTTTTGAAATTTTACACTTGAAATTTTTTATTTTTTATTTTCTGTGTATATATTTCTGACTGGAACATTTTAATTTTATACAAAGTTTGGAGGAAGAAGAAGGATGAGCCCAACCCAAGAACCCTTATTGTGAAGCATGGGGGTGGAAACACCATACTTTGGGGGTGCTTTTCTGCAAAGGGGACAGGAAAAGTGAGTTGTATTGAAGGGGGGACAGGTGGGGTCATCTATCGCGAGATTTCCTCAGTAAGAGCACTAAAGATGGGTCATGGCTTGGTCTTCCAACATGACAATGACTTGAAACACACAACCAGGGCAACTAATGTCCAACTAAGAAATAATTTCATGGTGCTGTAGTGGTCTAGTGGTAATCTCCGGACCTAAACCAAATAGAAAATCAAACTGTATATTATAAATCATGTTATTATAAGGGGCATGCCAAAGGGGGCATGATTACAATGTCTTCAATGCAGAATGCAAAAAAAGTCTATTTTCCATCTATCAAGTATACTTCTATCAAAAAGAGCTTTTTTGAATGAAATGTTTCTATGTAGTATGACAGGAAAGTTTTAATTGTATAGAAAAATAGCAAATTTGAATCTGAATGTGTGACATTGGATGTCATTATAAATAAACAGCCAATTAGAAATATTTCATTCATATTTCACAATAATATCAAATTCAAAAAGCCATTTTATAGAACCATAACTATGGTGTCACATCAATGTCAAAAGTCAAGGGCGCAAAAATACAAATCTGGGGCGCAAAAATAACAGGTGAAAAAAATTAACCTTCATGTTTTAACATTTTGCGTGTGTAAATTAACTTCTAGTGAGCACAAATGTGAAAATAGCGAGTAAAAAAAAGGGAATCATGTGCACGCTGAACAGAATATTGCTCTGGATCTTCATTTTTCTCCTCTCTGCTTTTTTTCCTTGCGCGCTGTGTGAATTACCTGCAGCAGCAGTTTGTGCTCGACTGAGTTTTTTGCACTTGAGTTTTGAAAGGGCTGGTTTTGACAGTTTGGGGGCGGAGTCAGGATTGCCTCCCTCTGCAAACGCTATTGGCTGATATCTCGAGGGGTCGTAACTGACCGCCTACCTCCACGAGCCGGAGGAGGGCAGAGAAAGAAGGACGGCAGGAGGGTTAGCTAACTGGCTATGCTACAATCCAAACAACCCGCTCTCCGGCACGACCTGCTCTGTCTGCTCGGGTTTACTGCCCAAAGCGACCCGCTCTGTCTGCCTGGTCTCTCACCTGTTGCACGCTAACCTGGGCAGACAGAGCAGAAAGCACCGGAGAGTAGGCTTGTCCCGATCTGATATTTGGATCGGATCGGCCGCCGATATTTACAAAAAAATGCCGATCCAGACTCCCGATCCAGTTTTTTTTTGAAAGCCCGATCCGGGTTTTCCAGCGCACCCATTTAGATAATCCATTCCAGTTTTGCTGTGTTTTCGCCAGTGAGAGTAAAATCCGGTCCGGTAAATTTCACCAGCTCAGCGTTCCAGCGCTCAGATTTAAATACATGGCGGACAGAGCCTGTAGTTTCTCTGCAAATGTAAGTAAATTTCCCCTGTATTTCCACTCACCGCTGCGTGTGTTTATCAGACTAGTATATTTTAGACTGTTTTAAGTTGTTTTCCAGTGCTGTTTTTGCCTGTACGTTATTTAATGTAAGACCTGACCGGGTGAAGCTACCGTTAGCGTATCGCGCTAATTTACCGGGTAAGCTAACACGGATCTAGCTGAGTTACAGCGCTGAAGAAACCCCGCTAGGAAACTAAGATAACCCGGCCGTCCAGTATAAAACATTTCACTGTTTTAAGTCACTGTTACGTATACCTGAGTGATTTCATGTGTAAATAGTTTAACAGTTAGACTGAGTAACTGTGGATTACAGTGTAACTGGGTGATTTAATGTGTAAATAGTGGAATTATGCGCTCCTAGCTCTGTTACTAATTCAGATTATTTTGTTCACAGGGATGAACGCGGGCCAGGAAAGATGAACTCTGGTCAGACTGGCTGGAGGCAGCGTTAGCTCCCTTTATAAAGAGTTTTTTTCTTTGAATTTAATAAAGTTTTCTCTCTCTTAACATTAATATTTTTGCTTGTGTTTTTAGTGTCATTATGCTTATTGTAGTATCTCATCTCAACTAGTGGGTATGGGTAAATTTCACAATTATTTGCAAAAGAAGAAGTTTATGAAACATGTTATGTTTCTTATTTATGCAACTAAAAGTTAAAACTGTGTAAAACGTAGCTTAGTTTGATAATTTAGCTTTGATGGCTTACACAAAATATTTATTATATTATGGTTACATTACTAACACAGGAGCTGGATGACACCTGAGCATATTGAAATGCTTGTCTTTGTAAAAAAGAATCTCCCCATCATATTTTGTACTCAGGTTGTGTGTTTTGCTATTTTAATACAATTTACAATATTATTTGAACTTATGGCTTTTTAAGCATTGGTTTACTGATGGCATTTCTGTTTGTTATTTATTATTTTGTCTATTTTGAGTTTATTAATTGCTAAATAAACAGGTCAGTTTCTCCTTACCAACCATTGTGTATTATTCAAACACACCTAATTCAGCTGGCTACTTGTTATCAAGAGTAAAATGTATTTCAACATGAGTTTGACAACAAAGTAAGTTGGTTAAATAACTTTAAACTTTAATACATGCTCGGATAGGTCGGTATCGGTATCGGCCGATATCGGTATCAGATCGGAAGTGCAAATAAATATCGGTATCGGATCGGAAGTTCAAAAAGCTGGATTGGGACATCCCTACCGGAGAGCGGGTTGTTTGGATGTTAGCATAGCCAGTTAGCTAACCCTCCTGCCGTCCTTCTGTCCCCGCCCTCAGTGTTAGAAAAGAGAAAGAGATTTGCATGCAGAGAAAAGATCTAAGATCTAAGCTTAAGCTTTCTTTATCTAAACTATGCCCAGATGTTTTAAAGTTCAGTCTTACGCAATGGATATGTTAGACAATTTCCATAGTTTCCGTCCTCACTGGATTGAGGGAATTTTCAGCCTTCTTCTAGAAAGGTTTTGATGGGAAACCTTCTGGGAACGGTTCGTCCTTCTGGCTTTTGGATCCGAGAAAAGTTGTACACAGTTAAGAAAAGGGATCTGGCCGCTTTCCATATTTTTCCGAGCTGTGTCTCGTTTGGCTTAAGTTGTTTGGCTTAAGTTCTAATCTTGAAGGTGTCTCTGAGTAGGCCTAGAGGTGGTTGCTTTGTTCTTTTGGTAGAACAAAAGAGATTGTTGTCTTGTTGTCTTGGTCTCCCTGTTGAGCTGTTTACCTGTGGAGGGCAAACTCAGAGAGAGTGGGTTTCTCTCTGAACAATGGTTTTGTAAGCTGTGAAGCCACACCCCTTTTTGTTCATCCTTTGTTTTGTTTCGTCGCCCATGCAGTTTATTAACTGTTTATTTGCGTTTTTGTTTGGAATACTACTTATTTTTGTACCCGTGTGTTCACTATTTTGTTTCTATGTTTTCAAATTCTTTATATTATTTTTATATTATATATTTCTTTTAGCATTTTGAGCTTAGTTTAGTTGGTTATCTTCTTATTTTATATATTTTTTTCTGTCATTATTAAATGTTGTTATTAGCTTATTAGCTTCTGTTGCTAGTTTCTTTGTCATTTAGCATACAGAAATTCTCACTGATCTTTTTAATAAATGTTGATTTATTAATTTAATAACCTAACTGTTTTAGGCCAGACAGACACTGTGTGATTTTTAATGAGAGCTAATCTGCGCGTGGTTTGTCCTATAGGAAAACGTACCTAATTTATGTGCTGCCACTGTAAAACTGACCTTTTAGCTACAATTCTGAAATATACCCCCAAAACTGTCCATTATCTTGCTTGGAAGAAGCACCAAATCCCCGCGAGCATTGAGTGGTGGGAATTCTCGACCCGAGTTCAGGCATCGGGTCAGTCAGGCTCATGTATGCAGAACTAGATTATTATTGTTAGTAATTTTCCATTCTTTTAAATAGCAGGACTTTTATTTCGCCAGAAGAGACTTGTGACCAAAGACTTGTGAACATCTCTGATAGGTTTCTCTATCATGACATCACCAGTGATAGACAGCTCTGTAGCAGTAGCCATAATATGCCCCTAATACCCACAGCATCGCCAATGGCGCAAGAGCCGGGTTTCTCTATGTCTACATGAGCTGTCAGGAGAGACGAGTTCATAGACATGATCAGGGCTGTGATGTTGGTCGCCCCCCATCGTTCACCCCTTCGTCAAAGTTTCCCTCCCTCAAAGTCAAGCTCCTGGTGGGAAAGGGCTTCATCAGTCTCCCATTCTGACTTGAGAGGACAGTGGCTGTTTTATCTCTGTAAAATGACAAGACAGACTAAAGCTTCCAAAGCAACCCAATCAGAAGCTAAAATCAAGGCCTCATTTTGCTCGATGCACCACCACTGCAACTCATTAGGCTTTGTTACATCAAAAAATCTTAAAGCAATGTTTTCTACTTCTTGAGAAGTCCATGCCTTGAAGAATTGAGACTCCGTATTAGCACAGACTTCCTAATGCTTGGTGAGTGTATCTTTGAATTCCAACATCAAAGACCAGTGTGTGTTCACTGTGAGGCATGCCACTGTTCCTAAGTCTCCCATTTTTAGATGTTAAGTCAGTTGGGTTCCCATTTTCCCCTCATGCTGCAGGACTGCTTCTTCCTAGAAGGCTAAGTTAAGTCAAAATGCTGAAGATCATTTAAAAGTTGAGTTGTTTATGTTTTTAGTAATTGGTTGAATGAAAAAGTATTTCCCCCTACAGATTTCTTTAGTTTTAGCTATTTATCATACTTATATTTTTTTGGATTAACAAATTCATTTTAATATCAGACAAAGATAACCTGAGTTAATATAAAAAACAGTTTTTAAATGATAATTGCATTTATTAAGGAACACAATCTTTTAACCTGTCCATATGTGAAAAAAACTCAAACTAACAGCTTGGTTGTGCCACCCTTGGCGGCAACAACTGCAATTAAGCTTTTGCGCTAAGTGGCAATGAGTCTTTCACATCTCTGTGGAGGTATTTTGCTCCACTCTTCTTTGCCGAATTGTTTTAATTCAGACACATTAGAGGGTTTTGGAGCATAATTGTCCTGTCCACAGCATCTCAATCAGACTTTGCCTGGATCACTCCAAAACTTTCATTTAGTTTTTTTATTTAGTTCTGAGCCATTCCTTGCCAGTGTGCTTCAGATAAATGTCTTTCAACATAACTTAAGTATGCCTAAAACTGACAGACAGATATTATCCTTCAGAATTGGTCTAAAAGCAAGAGAACCCCAGACCATCACACTACCACCCCCATGTTTAACTTTCATTGTTTTGTCTCTTCAGTCCACAGAATATTTTTCAAATGTAAGATGGACATTTGTATTATTTTTGGTCAGCAGTGTTTTTGCCTTTGAACTCTCACATGGAGACCATTTTTCCCAGGCTCTTTCTTACCTTAACTGGGGCAAGAGACATCTGCAGTATTAAACTCTCTGTAAAACGCAAAATCCAGCGGAGATCCTATTTAAACCTATGTAAACGCAAAAGTAACGTTTTTACTTTTAACTAGTGTAAACAGAACTGTTCTAAAAATGCACCTACCTATCTCAATTGTACTTCGCTGGTGGTGTTCCACAGCCAAATTCTAACCTTTTGCTCCTTAGCTCTGAATTACTGGGCAAAGCATAAAACACTGATGTGTTATTTGCACAAATAACACAGGAACAAACTGCTGTGGTGCTCCTGTCTGACAAGACGTGCCTGGCTGCGTGGCTTCAGCTCTGCCTTGTGAGCCACGGTTGGTAAAGCCATGAATACTAATTGACGGGTTAAAGTAGACACAATGCTTTTACTAATCAACTCTTTATTAATAACATGTTTCTTTTACTAGCTACTGCATACAATGGAGGTTGAGGAAGAGTTTCATGTGTTTTCATATACAACTCAGAGAGACCTATAGTATTTCACAAAGAAACAGAAAAAGTGGATTTTTTTGTAGAAGGACACCATTAAACACCACTGATGGATTGATGATCACTGATGGATTGATGATCACTGATGGATTGAGAATATAATAATGGGAGATGACCTCCACAAACTCCACACACCACAGAGCTTCTTTCTTTGACTTTAATGTATCTACAAGGTGGAACAGCGGCAGAAGTGTCTAATAGATTGAGCACAGTGTTTAAAAACTCCAGCAGCACTGTTCCTAAACAACTGGACAATAAGCGCATAAGCCCTGATGGTATGTGATGATATACAATACGTTGCGGTTTGGAGACTGAAAGGAAATCTGCTATGAATATCACTGACAGTTTGGAAGAAGTCAGAAACTTTTTGTGAAAAGATTCTTTTCTTTTTTTTTTTTAGCAAAATGAACATTTTACGAAAAGTCATATTTTATGTCAGTCAGATTGAAATGCTGTTAAATGATTCATACTCTGTCAAACTGTGTGACAGGCCTGATATAAAAATAAGAGCTAAAAGTTCAGAATCAATGAAGTTTGAATGCCATCAAAGCAGAGCTGGAAGAGTCTGATGCCATTTAGCTCGGCACACTCTATCAGAGTGAGGCTCTTAATCAGGCTGAAGTACTGGAGCTCGGCGGAGCGCTGTGAGGAGATTCGACACTAGAGTGCTTTTGGTGTGTGGACTAATTGGCTGCATGCTTTTAACTAAATGATGAAATGTGGTGCTTTATATTACTAGCTTTCTCTATCTCTCTCTCTCTATCTGGCTCTTTGGAGCTCTCTCTGAGGGTGGAGAGACAGTTACTGCACATATTTTACAAATACTGATAGATCCACATCAGCACTTTTAACCTCTTAAAGCTACAATTAAACAAAGGCAAGGTGTGATTCTGTAGAAATGATTTCTCTTCAGGAAGCAGGCAGAATTCTGTAAAAAGTACAAATCAATCAATCAAACTTTTAGTTAATACTCTAAGCTTTATTACACAATAAATGTTTCTAATTGCATCTTGGCTTTGATGTGAAAACATCAGTGTTAGCAGGGCCAGACTCAGCTTAACATTGCCTAACATTATGACCTTGTTTTTACACCCATTATCTATGTTTTAGCTCCACTGAGCATACACTTGTAGCATAACTACAGACTGTGGTCTATCTGTTTCTATGCACGCTTAATTATTATTCTCATGACTCCACAGGACCACCACAGAGCAGAGATTAATTGGGTGCTGGGTCATTCTCTGCACTGCTTTGACATCGACTTACTTGGTGGTGGTGTGTACGTGTGTGTTGTGCTGGTACAAGTGGATCAGATACAGCAGTGCTGCTGGAGTTTTTGAACCTGTTAACATGCATTGACCAGTATACAGGCTACAGGTGTAGGTAGGCCTGCACAATAATTCGATATCGATAATTTTCGCAATAAGAAATGTTTCAATAAAGGTGATATCATTTTTGTGCTATATCGATATGTATTGACAGGCGTTTTTACTGCCGTCAGTTTGAGCTGAACACAATCAGCCTCCGTAGCCGGGCTACGTCAGTGCGTGATGACGTAATCACACAGGCACATAGCCAGACAGGCTAGGCTAGCCTAGGCTCTATTCCGGTAAGCAAATAAGCACTTACTGCACAAATAAGACACTTTACACTTTACTTTACAAATTCCCACAGGTGCCTAAAACTTTCGCACAGTACTGTTTATTTAAAGTATTATACAGTTTTTGTGAGAGAAGGCTCCAAAGACCTAGCAGTTTTTCTGAGGCCTCCAAAGTATTTATATCGATATTGAAATTATATGGTAACGACCGAAATTAAGAAATATATTGTGAAATAAATTTTGGCCATATCGTCCAGCACTAGGTGTAGGTGATACAAAACCCCTATTCTCTGCAGTAAAATAAGTTATGCACACTGTAAACCTACAGGACACTTGGAGAAGCTGCCTGTTTTCTCTCTACTCCACTTAATAATTCCAGATCAGTAACAGGAATCAACCAAAATTCTGCATGTTTGAAAATAGATGTAAAAACTAGACAAACATAACGAAACTAAAGGTTTAGAGGACATGAACTGTCTGATTTGTATTCAGTATTTGTATTGATTTCAAAACTAAGTTCTTGAAGGAGCCAATTTTATGATTTTATTCATTATATTTTGACCGTTACAGGTTTACTTAAATATTTTTCTATTACAGTTACAGTTAGGATTTTCAGTAATGATTCTTAACCAATATGAAAGCTTTCTATGTAATGCTTGAAGATTTAGTGGTGTAATGTCCGTCAGACAATTGACAAAAATCCTCAGTGTCACTGCTGTACTGAGAATATAGTCAACCAGTAGTATCCTGTAGACAGTGTTTATAATTCAAAACCCACAAAAATAGTGGCTAGAGGTATTGTATATACAGTACCAGTCAAAGGTTTGGAGATACCTCTTCTCACTCAGTATGTTTTCTTTCTTCTTATGATTTTTTTTATATTGTCAGTGTAATATTGAAGACATTTATGCTATACAGTAATACAAGTAGAATTATTTTTGTAAAGAAAAAGTGTTTTTAAAAATATATGTTAGAATATGTTTTATACTCGTACTATATTTACCTTTGAAGACAGATCTGCACACTCTTGATATTTTAATCTCAGTGTCTTCATGAGGGAGAGTCACCTGGAATAGTTTTCTCAGCGTCTTGAAGAAAGGAATTCCTGGAGGTGCTGAACAATATTTACTGCTTTTCCCTTACATTGTGAAGCTCCAGCTCATCCCAAATCACCATCTCAGTTGATCAGGTGTAAGTCAAGGGATTGTGAGGGACAAATTCTTTTTTTACTATTTACTAAGTAATTCCATACGTTTTCCTTAATTGTTTTCATGTATTTCATACTAATCTGCAATGTAGAAAATAAATTAAATAAAGAAATAAAAAATAAAAAAACATTAAATGAGAAGGTGTGTCCAAACTTTTGATTGGTACTGTATGTCATATTAGATGTTATGGATAGATGTTAAACAAACTGTACATACAACTCAATAATATATCATAACTAAAAAGTGGTTTAAAGTTGTTGTTTCTGCCAAAGACGGAGTTACTAATCCTAGGAATCTTTTACAAAGCATTCCTTTAAAAAGTGCAGCCGGAATGATGTAATAGCTACATCATCCTGTCCACTTCACTGATACAAATGGTACCCAAAGGAGTTTTTAGTCAGGGTCCAGCTCACAGAAAGACTGGGCTGTTTCTGCTCTCTCCGGAGAGCTGCTCTTACCCAAAAAGCAAAAACAGGCCACATTTAGAGAGATTTTGAGAGTATATCTATCCTCCATCTTCTGCTTTTGGTTACGTTGCTACTCATGGGATTGGCAGTATTTTACAGGTGGAAAGACGAATGGATTTCATAAAATTGAAGCAAATCCTGGATTCAGATGTCAAACCATCTGCTAAAATGCTGAAGCTGAAAAGTCCAAGACTTCTACACTGAATCTCTGTTCCACAATATACCTCAGAACCACCACTGACTACCTGAAGAGACAGAAGCTGAGGATTTTGGACTCACCTTCACTGTTCTCTGACCTAAATAATGTAAAAAACTTGTGGATAGAACAAGCTGTGCAGCAAGATGACTCAGGAATATCTCAGAACTGAACGTGTGAGGAGAACACAAATGTTTATTAACTGAAAACTAAAAACAGATCTTGCTTTTTTGGACTTGTCACTGATACTGTATGTATGTCCACAGTACATGTTTTCACTGTGTGATGGTTCTTCTTAGAAGCCTCCAAGCCCAGAGAAGTCCACGCTGCTTCTGGATATACTTAATATTACACCCCACCGTTTACGCATTCTGACTGCATAGTCTAATTAGCAACAGTGCTTGGGAACATATCTATGCTGATAGCTGTGGTGGTCTGGAAATGTCTGTGTGTTCAGGTTAATTTCTGAAGTATTTCTATCTAGGCAACAGAAGTCCAGGTAGCTGCACCATTTAAATAGCAATGTGCCAAAGTCAGAACGTACCTGGCTCTTAAAGGAAATGGCAAGTGACACATTGCTGGTTTATTGCATGTTACACCCAAAACCCACCCAAGTTTAATTAGAATTAGTAGATAGTAGATTAGTAGTTAGTCTTTTGTGTGTTTCTGTAACGCGGGGAAACAGTTGGGTAAATGCGGGTAAGACCAAAACTTTAATAAATAACAAATAAACAAACAGGGGAATAACGAATATATCTATATACATAAACAACCAGGGCAAACCAACACAGAGCTAAGCTAAACAGATAATAACAAAACAGGGCTAGGGATATATACAGGGATAAATAAGTGAATAATATACAAAACAAAGAAATAACGTGACTAAGAAATAAACGTGACAAATAACAGACTAGAAATAAACAATAGCGTGTCAATACAAGAACATAGAAAGAGCAATAACGTGACGTAGCAAACAATAGTAAACGTGGCGAGACAAACGACAGAGGAAGGTGCAAAGACCGACGGATAAACATGAACTAAACTGTGCTATAAATAGTAACATGAAACACTGAACACCTGGGGAAGGGGCGGAGCTACAAATTACACACACGTGATGGAAAAGTACTAGAGAAACACACTAGGAAACGGGGAAAACACAGGAAAACATAGCGAGGGCGTAACAGTTTCAAGTTGTGAAGGAGTACTTTTCCCATCGTTATGAATGAAGCTGCGCAGTGTGCAGTTGGTGGCTCCTCTTAAGATTGCTAAAATAAGACACTGAGTCTTTTATTACATTAAAATGCCCATTATTAAAATCTTAGTTTAAGAAAAAGTGCGAGTTATATATTTTTTAACAATTGACACCAATCAAAACATATCATACAGTGAAAAATGTTTTTGCTTTTTTGTTATACTGAAGTTTTTTCCAATTATCAAACAAACTTTAATAGACAAAATAGCCTGCTTAAATTTAAAGACTTGATTTCAGTAGGCTAGTCACTGCTGGGAAGGTTCATCAGTGTTCTATGTTTTCCTCCATGTGTGAATAATAGCTCTCTCTGTGGTTTAATGGCGTCCCAAAGCCTCTGAAATGACTTTGTAAACTTGACTGATAGATGATCAATGACTTTGTTTTCTCATCTGTTTTTGAATTTCTTTAGGTCATGACAAAATGTGTTGCTTTTTTGAGATCGTTTAGCTGCTTCATGTTGTCTTTTATTTAAAAAGGTTTTATTTAAGTGATTTCTTGATTCTACAGGCAGTAATCAGGCCTGGTTTGGCTAGTAAAACTCAGCTTTCCAAAAATGTGATTAATCAAAGTTAATATATGGAGGGCCAACACTTTTTCACAAAGGCTAGATTGGTTTATATATATTTTTTCCCTTAATGAATCATAATTTAAAAAGTGCTTTTTATATTTACTCAGGTTATGTTAGTCTGATATTAAAGTTAGTTCGATAATCAGAAAAAATTTAAGTATGACAAAATGCAAAAAGAAAATAAATCTGTAAGTGGGCACATACTTTTTCAAACAGAGTAATATATTGAGATGTTTTATATCATATGCAAAATATGTGCACTTAATCATCTTAATAGTGCAATAGCAATCTACTGTCCAGTGCGCACAGTATAGTCTCAGAGCTCCACAGTAACTTGTCAGTTTCACTGCTACAAATGGTACCCAAAGTAGTTTTCAGTCAAGGTCCAGCTCACAGAAACACTGAGCTGTTCCTGGATTCTCCAGAGAGCTACTCTCATCCAACGAGACCAAAAAAAACATCTTTGGAAAGAGGAAATTTCACGGTTGGCTTCTCCCACCTGTTTCTTGACTGATGCAGTCTGAATAATAAATCCTTTTCTCCCCACTCGCTGACATAAAGCCGGTGTGCATCCTTCAAACAGTCTCACAGTCTCTGACTGTACATCTACACAGAGAACTCATCGATCTGAAGGTAATATAATATGAAGATGCTGGGGATGTTTCTGATCAATATCTATTAGCATTTTAGCTAAATGAAAAAGAATGAATGAATGAATGCAGTGACTGATCTCTAGATACATCAAATACATCATACAGCAGTGCAGATACAATTCATGCCCAGCACTTAAAGTAAAGTGTATTAGTAGTGAATTGTCCATGTCTGTGATTTACAAGATACATGATACACAACAATCTGAAACATGGCCCATATTTCCCGTAACCTGACATCGACTAATTAGTTAAAAATCAGAAGAGAGATGGCACTCTACCTCACCTCACTGGTATTGGATGGAATTCCATCACTTCACATTTTATAGCCCTCTGGCAACACTTGGCATTACGCATGGTGACCTTAAACTCACGCGTCCCATTCTACACACAGACTGTCCAATCAGTGTGGGCACAACTGAACACCCGTGAGAGCCATAATTGGACCTTAATATAAAAGAGGGTTGCAGATATTTTACACATATACAGTAATGAATAAAAGAGCTATATAGTGTAATATAGCTGTCCGTGGTGCTGAAAGTTTTTTTTTTATAGTAGTGGTACTTCTGCATAGCCCACAGACAGACAAAAGGAAACAAAAAGGATAAATAAATAGAAGATAAATAGAGATACACACAGGCAGATAGAAAGAGCCAATTTATCATTCACTGTTGAATCAGCATTTAAATAATTTTAAAGAAAGAAAGAAAGAAAGAAGGTAGTGGGGCAGATAGACAGATAGATAATCAAATAATCAAATATAGATGCAATCAAACCTGAAGTAATGTTCTGCTGATAATGCATGCAAAAAGAAAATAAGTATCTATCTATCTATCTATCTATCTATCTATCTATCTATCTATCTATCTATCTATCTATCTATCTATCAGCTAGATAATAGATAAATAGAAGAGTGCAAACCAACAAAAAGTATAAAAGGATAATCTATCTATCTATCTATCTATCTATCTATCTATCTATCTATCTATCTATCTATCTAATAGCTAGATAAAAGGTAAATAGAAGAATGGAAACAAACAGAAAGTATAATAGAATAATCTATCTATCTATCTATCTATCTATCTATCTATCTATCTATCTATCTATCTACCTATCTATCTAGATAGATAATAGATAAATAGAAGAGTCCAAACAAACAGAAAGTATAATAGGATAATCTATCTATCTATCTATCTATCTATCTATCTATCTATCTATCTATCTATCTATCTATCTATCTATCTAATAGCTAGATAATAAATAAATAGAAGAGTGCAAACCAACAAAAAGTTTAAATGGATACTCTACCTATCTATCTATCTATCTATCTAATAGCTAGGTAATGGGTAAATAGAAGACAAACAAAAAGTAGAATAGGATCTATCTATCTATCTATTTAAAAGCTAGATAGAAGCTAGATTGAAGAGTCCAAACAAACAGAAAGTATAATAACAACAGAATAACACATAGATAGATAGATAGATAGATAGATAGATAGATAGATAGATAGATAGATAGATAGATAGATAGATAGATAGATAGATAGATAGATAGATAGATAGATAGGCTATAATTTAACACAACACTCTCGTTACAGTACTGCTACAACTCTTTCTTTTCTCTCTGCATTTCCAACAGGCTGAATTTCTAATGTTTCACCAGTTTCTCCCAGTTAATATTAATCCACTCAGCTAAACTCAAGCACTCAAGCAGATGTACACTGTAAACTAAAGGAAAGAGTCTCTGACTGAGTAAACTACTCTCGGAAAGTGTGTAAAAGCTGTAGCGCGTGTTTTTTTAGGGGCTAATTCAGAGCTAAAGCTTCAGCTCTCAGCACCACTTTACTACTTACCATCACAACCACACACACAACTAAACACATAAACACAGCAGAGAGGAGAATCACTCACCGAGCGGAGACACGAGCTCAGACACGCGGAGGATCAGCTTTAATACACCATCCACTTCACCCCCATCCACCAGCAGCAGCTCCTCCTGCTCCTCCACTGCGCTCCAGCGCTCAGTCCGTCATGTGACTGAACCCCCACTGCTCCCAGTCCTGCTCTCACCTCCACACACTGATTATAACATCACAGATACAATCACCAACTCACACTACACATCTCATTAACACTCCACAATCAACCTACACTCATCAACACTCTACTAATTATACACTCACACATCATTATTAACTAATATAACTAATATCAGTCACTATACTAATAATAAAATCACATCTACATATTTATAAAACCAGTCTTACTAGTCACATGATCACATCATTAATATAATGTTTGATAGTTATGCAATACCATTCAAAATCTGGATTAGGGGTGGGCGATATGGCTCTAAAATAATATCACAATATTTCAGGGTATTTTTGCGATAGCGATATACTTGGTGATATAGGAAAACAAAAAAATAATTAATTAATTTCAGGAATATAGTATAAGAGTATAACAGCATAATCATAATGTGACAAAATAAATAATATAGCCTAAATTAATATAATGCAGCAAAAAGTATTGCAGAACATTTAGTGCATGCATATAAACTGCCAACTAAAACAATTATACAATAAATACACTTAAAGCTTCACAGTAAATAATAGACTACTTTTAAGATAGAACATCTCTATTATCACAATATGGATTTTTAATATCACGATATTTCTGTGTCACGATATATTGTATACGATATAAAATTGCCCACCCCTAATCTGGATACATCTTCTCATTCGATGTTTTTTCTCATTGATCTTTTTTTTCCTACATTGTAAATTAATACTGAAGTCGTCCAGACATATGAAGGAATCATGTAGAAACTTAAAAGTGTTAAACAAACCAAATTAAACCTGTAAAGCATTAAGGTGGCTCTTATCTGGGGGCTCGTATCAGGGTATTTTTTTTATTCAACATAACTTTGAATAAAAAAAAATCATGATTACACTACTGCAGCACAATAAATAATACATGATATGATATGGCACACCCCTTATTGATTTTTTTACCAGGTTGTAATCGTAATCAATGAATCAACATGTCATGATAATAATAATGCACTCTCTATACAAGAATTAAACTAAAATAAATGATAGTGGACAGATATAATCTGTCTTTTAACAGGAGAAAATTACAGTGTGAATTTTACTTTGCTACAAACAACAAGCCCATACGGCCCTAAAATATTAACTTTGACGAACTTATCCTGTGCCACTAAGTTAACTCTTGGTCCTAAAGGGGTGCCAGTTTTATCATAACATTTTTGATAGTTTTTGCAGCTGCACTTGAGGAGACTTTAAAAAGTTCTTGATTTTTTCGGATTGACTGATCTTCATTTCTTAATTGATTATTTTTCTTTATTTAGTTAAGTAGTTCTTGCCATAATATGGATTAGAACATTACTCAAATAGAACTATTCACTGTCTACCAACTCTACCTCTTTACAACTTTACAACTGGTGCTCTCAAACTCATTAAGAGGACAGGTTCAGCACAGCTGTTAACTGAAAGCTATTCCAGGTGACTATACCTCATAAAGCTAACTAAGAAAATCCAGCCAAGATATGAAAAGCTGTCATCTATGCAATTTTAAAGAAATATAAAAATATCTAAAATATAAAACATGTTTGTTTAACACTTTTTGGCTTACCAAACAATTATATATGTTTTGCTTCATAGTTTGGATGACTTTGGTACAAATCTACAATGCAGAACATTTTAAAATGATGAAGAAACACTGAATTTAAGGTGTCTCAGGATACCCATTTATATTCAAAACGAAAGGGAAACAAAACAAAAGAGAAAATTATATTTCTGAATACCCCAGAAAGTAATGTGTGGATGGGGCCTATCTTCTAGGCTATGGTCAGAACATGGCCGCCATCTTGAATGCTGCCATATTTACTTTTTGAAATAAAAGGGGGTCTTTTTTTTTTTTTTTACTTACCCTGTATCTCTTTCTTTTATCTCTATTTGTACCAGTAAGAACTCATGTTACAGATATCTGTAGTTGCTATTTTACTAGCAAAAAACGTAGTTATCTCTAATTTAATTGTGTTAATTGAACAAGTAATATTATTAATTTACAACATGTTTAGTTTAACATCTGTATAAAATGTATTACAATATCTACAATGCATTCTTTTTTTTCTTTTTTTTTTTCTTTCAATTTTTTTTCCAATTTTCTCCCTAATTTACACGGCCAATTACCCAACCCATTCATTAGGACTCCCCCTATCACTAGTAATGCCCCAACACACTAGGAGGGTGAAGACTAACCAATGCCTTCTCCGATACATGTGAAGCCAGCCAACGCTTCTTTTCGAGCTGCTGCTGATGCAGCATTACTGAGTAGCATCACAGCACACTCGGGGGAAAGCGCAGCGGCTCGGTTCTGATACATCAGCTCACAGACGCCCTGTGCTGCAGACATCACACTTTAGTGATGTGGGGAGAGAGCGCCATCTACCCACCCTGGAGGGAGCAGGGCCAATTTTGCTCCCTCTGAGCGCCGGCGGCTTGATGGCAAAGCTGCATGAGCTGGGGTTCAAACCTGCGACCTCCTGCTCATAGTGGCATAGTGGCTTTAGACCGCTGGACTACTCGTCGCCCTACAATGTATTCTTAATTACACAACATTATTATTACTATCTCTACTGCTAGTCATGAGACTAGCAAGTCATAATAAATTTTGTATGTGAGAATTAGTTTAGTCCTAAATTCATTGAATTGTTATAAATTCAACACAAGTCCACTTTCCACCCCCAAAAAAGTACCACTCTTCTTGTGGTCAACATACTGCACCAGCAAGGATAGTGTTTCCATTTTTCTTCTGCTGTCAGGGCTTCATCACAGAGCTTCTATTCTTAACTTCTAGTCTTTCAGTAGAATCTACAGTCCATCAGCTGTCACCTTCTACCACAGAAAAAGTCAAGCATGTCTTTCAGGAGATGTCAGGCCGGCTCTTTAGAGACTCTTCTGAAGGCAGAGCTCATAGCTGGGTCGGTGTTGTTGATGCTGATGGTGAGTTCTCTTTCAGACTGAAGAGATTGAAAGCTCTGCTCTGTTCTAACGGCACCTGACAACTGACACCAACCTCCGATATCAGCTTAGACATACAGTAAACGCACCAGCATGCCTTTTCTGTCTAACACAGTCGATCTGATGTTAGATTCAGTCTTACTGAAGATTGAAGATGATATACAGTGCTTGGAAGTGCCTCTATCATCAGGTCTTCTGTCTAAAATCATTTCATTATTTGTCTATTCAGATGATGTTGTTTGATTAAAGATTATGGATTGAAATAAGAAAGTCCTTCACACTGAGAAAAAGGACATTTACCTCAAATCCAAACCCACTCACATGTTATTGGACAGCACTGGGTACAGTACCAGTCAAACGTGTGGATCCACCTTAACCCTTAGAACCCTACGGACGGATTTTCTATTTAAAATCTCTCCTTGTGTTCTCAGCTTAATTACTCAGGAATCTCTTCACACATAAACATAGTCCATATATGGTTAGAAAGGGCAGAACTTACTCTTTCTAAAAATAGTGATGACCCAGTGCAGTAAAGCATCTACAAGAAACCCATTGAGGAAAAACACCTAAAAAAATTAGATCTCCTTCCCCAACCAATATTATTTACCTTTAGTGCTTCAAACATATTTATATGATGTTTCAAACCAAATAATATCAGTAAATGACTTAAAAGTGTCCACAGAAATAGTGTGAAACTACCTGCTTTACTCAGACTGAAGCTAGGTATGTGCGCACTACTTTATATAGTTTTTATTTTACTTAGACTAAAAAGTTTAAATTTTTTGTTTATAGTTTTCTTTGTGTGTCCTGATTAAAATACTGAAAGGCATAGGCTGCTCTGAGTGTCAGGTTTTTAGTATCTACATGTATCCTAGAGGTGTGACTATCAAAAATAAGTCTGCCTGATGCTCTCCATGTATTTTGTCAAAGTAAATAATAAGCCATGTAATGAACCATCATCAATATTACTATGCTTTCAACTCATATACACTATGTCTAACCATTTTTAAAAAGTTATCTTAGGTGTGAGTATATTTAAAGTCTATTCATTAAAAAAAAAAAAAAAAAAAAAAAAAAAAAACAGGCGCTTGGTAAAATTTTGACCAAAACATGATCAGATCCAGAAAAATATAACAATTCTGCTTCCTTTTAAATGATTATATTTTTGAGCAGCCGTATGGCTTCTGGAGTAAAAGAGATCAGAGCATGTGACTGTCTGAAATAATTACTGTGTTATAAGACCTGAAAGAAGAACTGACAAAAACTGAGAAAAAACACACCAAAACAGCCTAGAGTTCAAAGGGTTAAATTAATTTGTTTCTCATTATTTAAAATGTTCTGCTTTGTAGATTAATGCTAAAGACAGCCAAACTATGAAGAAAAAAAAAATGGAATTATTTAGTTAACAAAAAATGTATATTCTATATTTTAGAATCTTCAAAGTATCACATCTTGCTTAGATGACAGCTTGAAAAGGACATCTTAACATTTTCTCTGTCAGCTTTATGAGGCAGAGTCTCCTGGAACGGAGTTAATTACTTGAACTTCTTGCCTCTTAATGTGTTTGAAGAGCATCTGTTGTAAATTTGTGAAGAGGTAGAGTTGGTATACAGGGATTAGTCCTCTTGTAAATAAAAAAATACTTTAACCTCCTTGGACCTGGCATCCATGTGTGGACATCACATTTTGGGTTGTCTAGACCACAACAATAAATTTTGCTCTACAAGGGCCTCTTGTCCTCGTATGAGGCCTTTATACTGTCATCTAGTGGCAGCAGAAGAGTTTAACACATTGCAGTTTTGATTTTGCTTAGAAATGTAAATGAACAGTAAATATAAAACTAAAGTCCTCATATGTGGACATGAATTTTCTCAGAAACCACATAATGTAAAAATATATATTTTTTTGTTTTTACACTAATCAGGTGCCAATCAGCCTAAAAAGCAAACAGAAAAATGCACGCCATGCAAGATTTTGGGTCTTTGGAGGTTAAGAAATGAAAATCAGTCTATTCAAATATTTTCAAGAACTTTGAAAGAATCCTCAAGTTCAGTTGCAAAGACCATTAAAAACGATATGATAAAACTGTCTCTCATCAGGTCCGAGTTACCAGCTTTAGGAACCACAATGTAACAGCACACCAGATAAAAGCCCACCTTATGTTTGCAGAGTATTTTTTTGTATTTAATTTACTACATGATTCCTTATGTGATCCTTCATAGTGTAGATGACTTCAGTATTAATTTGCAATGTACAAAAAAAAAAAAACATTTAACAAAAAGGTGTGTTCAAACTTTTGACTGGTACTGTACATTACTGTACAAGTGAAAGTTTAGATCATGAGATGGCCTGGGAAGACATACACTTGTATAAGTTGTGAGGTTTTATCTTGTGAGTGATATTAAACACTGGCCAGCATGCTCATGGCAAGGCAATGTGAATGACTAAAACACAGCTCAAGCATGTCCAGACATTAGGCGCCAGATGAATGGGACACTTTATTTCAGGAAATTGTGCGGACATTTAACATTCCTCGACTCACAGTGTCACCTGTGCACTGGAAATACACCATAATAGGGCATTACCACCCACAGTGGACAGTGCAGTGGGCGGTAATGATCGTAATTGGCTGTATCTGGTTAAAATTGTCCATGCAAACCAAAAAAAAAGCAGCTCTGGCAGAAATTCCTTCCATATTCAGTGCAGAAGGGTCCCAGAAGGTCCCTTTTGCTATTCCTGACTTTTCTGAAGAAGAAGAAGAAGAAGAAGAAGAAGAAGAAGAAGAAGAATTCTGTTTCAATCAAAAATAAAACATAAAATGGGGCACCCCATATAAAAGGTGCAACTAATTGCAACTAACTGCAAGGATGCCAAGAGATCAGCTGCTTACTAACTCTTTGAACTCTAGGCTGTTTTGATTTGTTTTTCCTTTGTTTTTGTCAGTTCCTCTTTCAGGTCTTATAACACAGTAATTATATCAGACAGACACATGCCCTGAACCCTTAAACTCCAGAAGACATACGGCTGCTCAAAAATATAATCATTTAAAATGTAAAAGGAAGCAGAATTGTTATATTTTTATGGAACTGGCCAAGTTTTGGTAAAAAATTTACCAAGCGCCTGTTTTTTTTAACTTATTTTTTAATGTATAGACTTTAAATATATTCACACCTAATATATCTTTTCAAAAATGGCTAGACTAGAGTGTTTATGAGTTGAAAGCATAAGAATATTGATGGTAGCTCATTACATGGCTTATTATTACTTTGACAAAATACATGAAGAAACAGCATCAGGCAGATTTATTTTTTCTTAATAATCACACCTCAAGGATAGATGTAGATTATTAAAAACCACCTGACACTCAGAGCAGACTATGCCTTTCAGTATTTTCATCAGGACACACAAAGGAAACTATATACAAAAATGTCAACTTTTTAGTCTAAATAAATAAAAATGTTTAGTGGAAAATAACTACTTAGTAAAAATGTGCAAGTAAAATAAAAACTACATAAAGTAGTGTGCAGCATACCTAGCTTTAGTTTGAGTAAAGCAGATAGTTTCACACTTTTTCTGTAGATACATTTGAGTCATTTACTGATATTATTTGGTTTGAAACATCATATAAATATGTTTGAAGCTCTAAAGGTAAATAATATTGGTTGGGGAAGGAGAGTTCACTTTTTTAGTTGTTTTTCTCAATGGGTTTCTTGTAGATTGAGCTTTACCGCACTGGGACGGCATTGCTTTTTTAGAAAGAGTAAGTTCCATCCTTTTCTAACCATATATGGACTATGTTTATGTGTGAAGGGATTCCTGAGTAATTAAGCTGAGAACACAAGGTGTGATTTTGGACGGAAAATCCGTCTGTAGGGTTCTAAGGGTTACAGTAAGGTACACTGACAAAACTGACTGAAAATAATGAATAAATTAAGTTACGCATAGCGCCTTTTAAGGATGCTTTGCAACCAAATTTTACACCCAGCCATTTACACTCAGCACTCACACACATGTACAACGTTGAGAAACAGCAACCAATCACACACAGCATACTCTCAACCAGAAACAACTGTCCACCTGGGACACCATGCTTCCCAAAAAAAAGGTAGTGGTGTCTTACTTGTTGATATTATGTGTTATTTTGTTAAAACTTCGTAAAGAGATAGTTTTAGGTAGTCCTAGTAGAAAAGACTCCAAACGGATGGTAGGTTAGTGGTTTGTTCATTTAAGAAATAAATAATTTCAGGAGCCAATATGTATCTGGCTGATCTGCTGCTAGTTAATTGCTGTAATTTTACAGGACAATGTTTAACAGTAGTTGTACTATATACTACTACTACTCTGGTGCAGATAAACATTAACCAATTGCCACCATGCCTTTTGTCAGATAAGGGCTAGAGGGGCATAAATACCCTCCATGAAGTACTGGAACGGTGCTCTTTGGAATGATGGGATAAATGAAGTGGGCTGTTGAATGCAATTAAATCCTCACAGCAATGCTTCAAAAGCTGCTATTATGGCTT
The DNA here is from genome assembly GCF_023375975.1 of Astyanax mexicanus. Taxonomy (NCBI): domain Eukaryota; kingdom Metazoa; phylum Chordata; class Actinopteri; order Characiformes; family Acestrorhamphidae; genus Astyanax; species Astyanax mexicanus. The sequence goes on from NC_064415.1 coordinate 42,132,176, forward strand.
TCCTGAACACTATTTTGCAATACCTTTGAATAAACAATTGACTTGAATGGATTTCTTTCTAAATGTATCAGTTACTATATGTTAAGGTGTTTCTTTGAAAAGGAATTTTGAGGTAAAAACTAGCTTTTTTTATAATGATCATATTTATACAGATGTTGCTGCTCAGTAGAAGTATAGAGTCTTCCAGATAGTCCTTTGTAGACGAGCGAGGGTTATATTTTGTCTTTATATTAATATATTTTTTATTTTTTGTCTGTAAGACCTCAACTTGATTCCACTGTTCATCTTCTTCACCATTCCTAATTGCATTTAGACAGAGGAACAGCCTACCTGAAAACACTTTGCTATCTTGTCATAGCCTCCTCCTGATTTGTGGTCATCAAATATTTACATTTGTAGAGTGCTAGGCAGCTGTTGGGACAGCTGTTTGGGGAGTCAGAACATTTACAAAAAATGTACCACTTTACTGTTGATGTTTGTGCATAAACTATGGCTTTTAAACTATAAGGAAAAGTTTTAAGAGTTTAAAACTCTTTTTCACTCTTTTTCAGATTTTCAGGTTACTAATAATTATGAGACACATTATTAAGAATTTATTATTGAGAATTGTTTTTAATGAGGATGTTTATACATATGATACATATATATATATACATTTTTTACATGTAATTGTTTAATATTGTAATATTTTTCAGCATAAATCTAGTGGTAACACTTCACAATAAGGGTATGTTAATGAATGTTAATGAATGTATATGACAGAATGTCAGTTACATTGACACTAGTTGACACATTATTAATCATTTTTAAACTTTTTTAAATGACTGTATCAGTTCATTAGTAGTTCATTTATTTGCAACGTTATTAAGCATTCATTTTAGTAATATTTAATAACATCCTAATTGGTGTCAATTTATAATTAGTTAAGAAATTACTAAACCATTTAACAATGTTTATTACTGTCATAAGTGCTGTTATGTGTGATTATCATTTTACTACTGTCTTGTCTTGTCTTGTCTTGATTTGTCTTGTCTTGATTTGTTTTGTCTTGTCTTGCCTTTTCTTGTCTTGTCTTGATTTGTCTTGTCTTGATTTGTTTTGTCTTGTCTTGCCTTTTCTTGTCTTGTCTTGATTTGTCTTGTCTTGTCTTGATTTGTCTTGTCTTGTCTTGATTTGTCTTGTCTTGATTTGTCTTGTCTTTTCTTGTCTTGTCTTGCCTTTTCTTGTCTTGTCTTGATTTGTCTTGTCTTGATTTGCCTTGCCTTGTCTTGATTTGTCTTGTCTTTATTTGTCTTGTCTTGCCTTGTCTTGATTTGTCTTGTCTTGCCTTTATTTGCCTTGCCTTGTATTGATTTGTCTTGTCTTGATTTGTCTTGTCTTTTCTTGTCTTGTCTTAATTTGTCTTGCCTTGTCTTAATTTGTCTTGTATTGATTTGTCTTGTCTTGTCTTGATTTGTCTTGTCTTGTCTTGATTTGTCTTGTCTTGCCTTGTCTTGATTTGTCTTGCCTTGTCTTGATTTGTCTTGTCTTTTCTTGTCTTGTCTTGCCTTTTCTTGTCTTGTCTTGATTTGTCTTGTCTTAATTTGCCTTGCCTTGTCTTGATTTGTCTTGTCTTGATTTGTCTTGTCTTGATTTGTCTTGTTTTGTCTTGATTTGTCTTGTCTTTTCTTGTCTTGTCTTAATTTGTCTTGCCTTGTCTTGATTTGTCTTGTCTTGATTTGTCTTGTCTTGTCTTGTCTTGATTTGTCTTGTCTTGTTTTTTCTTGTCTTGATTTGTCTTGTCTTGATTTGACTTGTCTTGATTTGTCTTGTCTTGTCTTGATTTGTCTTGTCTTGATTTGTCTTGATATGTCTTGTCTTGTCTTGATTTGTCTTGTCTTGTCTTGATTTGTCTTGTCTTGTTTTTTCTTTCCTTGTCTTGATTTGTCTTGTCTTGATTTGACTTGTCTTGATTTGTCTTGTCTTGTCTTGATTTGTCTTGTCTTGATTTGTCTTGATATGTCTTGTCTTGATTTGTCTTGTCTTGTCTTGATTTGACTTGTCTTGATTTGTCTTGTCTTGTCTTGATTTGTCTTGTCTTGTTTTTTCTTGCCTTGTCTTGATTTGTCTTGTCTTGATTTGACTTGTCTTGATTTGTCTTGTCTTGTCTTGATTTGTCTTGTCTTGATTTGTCTTGATATGTCTTGTCTTGTCTTGATTTGTCTTGTCTTGTCTTGATTTGTCTTGTCTTGTCTTGATTTGTCTTGTCTTGTTTTTTCTTGCCTTGTCTTGATTTGTCTTGTCTTGATTTGTCTTGATATGTCTTGTCTTGTCTTGATTTGTCTTGTCTTGTCTTGATTTGACTTGTCTTGATTTGTCTTGTCTTGTCTTGATTTGTCTTGTCTTGATTTGTCTTGATATGTCTTGTCTTGTCTTGTCTTGATTTGTCTTGTCTTGTCTTGTCTTGATTTGTCTTGTCTTGTTTTTTCTTGCCTTGTCTTGATTTGTCTTGTCTTGATTTGACTTGTCTTGATTTGTCTTGTCTTGTCTTGATTTGTCTTGTCTTGATTTGTCTTGTCTTGTCTTGTCTTGTCTTGATTTGTCTTGTCTTGTCTTGATTTGTCTTATCTTGTCTTGTCTTGATTTGTCTTGTCTTGATTTGTCTTGCCTTGATTTGTCTTGTCTTGATTTGTCTTGTCTTGTCTTGTCTTGTCTTATCTTATCTTATCTTGCAGCACTACTGCAAATGAGCAATCTAATCCCACTAATAAGACTTTACAATAAGGGTGCATTAGTTAAGAGTATATGGCAGAATTTCTCACATAATTATTAATTGTCAATAGTTAATCATTATACATTTTTAAAGTAATGCCTCAATTTGTTATCATTTACAACGTTCTTAAGCATCAACATTTAGTATTGTTAAACATCTGTGTCAATGTATAATTAGTTAAGACATTAATAAACCATTTAACATGTACTATCTGAAGTATTGTTAATTGTGACTGTAACATTGTAAAATTCCCCACTCTCAGCACTATACTTTATATGCAATACAATCAAGAGGAAGATGGATGATCACAAGCCATTAAACAAAGCTGAACTGCTGGATTTTTTGCACCAGGAGTGGCATAAAGTTATCCAAAAGCAGTGTGTAAGACTGGTGGAGGAGAACATGCCAAGATGCATGCATAATCGTTTTAAACTACGATTAAAAACCAGGGTTATTCCAACAAATATTGATTTCGGAATTCTTAAAACTTGGGACTTATTTGCATTTTTTGAGGTATGAATGCTCTGCATCTCCTTGTTATTTCAGCCATTTAACATATACTGTCTGAAATATTATTAATTGTGACCCTTATTATCATTTTGCTGCTGTAACACTGTAAATTTCCCCACTGTAGGAGTAATAAAGGAGTATCTTATCTTATCTTATCTTATCTTATCTTGTCTTGTCTTATCTTGTCTTACTGTAAATTGTTACTATCTCAATAAAGGACACAGGCATCATTCTCAAGTCTTTTACAGAATAGTGTAGATTATTCTCACTGTATTCTGACTGTTCTATTGTTATGCATTATTATGCATGCCCATATCTAATGCTCCTCACAGAAATCTTCATTAGGTTTGTAGGGAAGGATCTGCAGCACCACTGCATATGAGCAATCTAAACATATGGCTAATTTCAGTTTGCTTATGCGGAGGATATATTTACCCTCATTACCATTCAGGGCCCTTTTCTGATCCAGATAATGATATTCTGCCTGTCTCCAGGGGAACTCAGGCCACGGAGGGTGAAGTCAGCACAAACATGACTCCTGCTGACTGAAGCATTCTGTCCTGCAGTCCAGCACACACACACCCACACACACACACACACACACTTAAAAATAAAAGGTCTTAAATGGTTCACAGCTTGAATGTACAGTTCCAGGAAAAACAATAAGTTTGTATTCACAGTGTTTTCATGGATTATTTAAAGAACAAATGTTTAAACTCTTTAGGGGAGCAAGAAGTTCCTCTAGTTCCCACTTTCAAGGTTCAGCTGTTCCATTTAAACAGCTTTAGACTTGCTTTCAAAAATCTTAGTTATATCTCTATCCTTATATTGTTTCTATACTTAATAGTAATAGCATTATTATTAAGTATATAAACAATATTGTAATAATAATAATACAGTAAAATCCAATTCTTAACCTAGGGGTAGGTACCGCTTTAAAATAAGACTACCCTTATAAAGGGTTTATAAATGGATCACAATTAGTTTATTAATGGTTACTAATTAGGTTGTAAATGCCTTATAAATCATTAATAATCACTTATAACACATACGTAGAAAGGGCAACAATTACCTGTTGTTTGCCAAATAGTGAACCCACAGCCGTCTATATTGTTGCCCTTTCTACATAGGTGTTATAACTGATTAATAATGATTGTTAAGGCATTTGCAACCAGTAATAAACTAATTGTAAACCATTTATAAACCCTTTATAAAGGTAGTCTTATTTTAAAGTGGTACCCCTGGGGGTCACTACCCCCAAGGACGTCCTGGCATAGACCAGGGGTTGGCAATAGGCGGCCCATTAGGTTGTTTGAACTATAATGAAATCATTCCTCCCCCGTCTGTCGCACTCGATGTGACTATAGTTTCCACCCGTTCTCGTTTTTTCGCCTGTTCTTGGGTCCTCTAGCTTTTTATAAGGGTGCTTTTTTTCCAGCTGTGTCCGAATTCACTAGCCGGTACAACGCTAGTGTATTGGACAGCCACCCTGGCGACATGATTCGATCCCGCACCAGGAGTGGTGTGTTTATTTATTTATTTATTTTTTTGTTCTTGGGTTTCCCTTCTTTGCATTCAACTGTTCTGCAGTTGTGTTCAACAACCCTCTGGGCTAGAGAGCTACCAGTCATCCCATTGGTTACATCCCATTACACTCTATTTTCCAAAACATAATTTGTTTTTGTGGCCTGCTACGTAATGGCTTGAAAAATGTTTGACACGCAGCCACACTTTATTGTCGACCCCTGGCATAGAGAGCGATATTATACTGTGTATGTGACTGGAAGTCTTAAAGCTCACCATAGATAGATAGATGTTGATAGATTCAACTTTATTGTCATTGCTCAGTACAGGCAACGAAATGCAATTAGCATCTACCATAAGCGCAAAATAGTAGCAATAGTGCAAAAGAGTTTTTTTTTTTATTAGTATCACATCCAGATTATGGTACAGGTGTTGCCTGTTACTGGACTGTTTTCCCACTACCCACTACCCTAGACAGTGGTCTCCAGCTTGTATGAGGCAATGGTAATTCCTGTATCCGTTAGCATGGGTGTCCAGTGACTGGAAACATATTGCTCTACAGATGGTCCGATCGAGACAAACAGAATTTTAAAGGATTCTTTCGACATTCTGAAATGCTGAATCCAAAGCTCATCTGCCAAATGTCTCTGCAGTGTCTGGTGGGATCGCAGATGTTTGGTGGATGTCATCAGGATGACACAAAAGATTTCAGTCCTCATTAAGTGGGCCACTGCTCGTCATATTAAGCAACATCTATAAAAAAGATTATAAATGGATGTGAAGGTGATTCTGCTAAAAGCAAGTTACGTTTTAAGTTTTTTTTATTTGTTCATTTTGATTAAGCTCATCATCACAGTGGCCAACATCACTTAAAGCTTTTTTTTTTTTTTTTTGCAGAGATTTTGCAGCTTTAGCTCTTGGCCAGCACAGCATTTGATTTAAGTTTTAATGATGAACCAGGTCATTTTGATGGACTATCATGATAAACAATTGCTTATTAAAATAAACCTGCTTAGCATACTGTATTTAACAATAAGGTGCACTGGATCATAAGGCGCATTTTATGCGATACTAGTAACTAGTAGCAGGAACAGGGGTGTCGCCAAGTTTACCTTCTAATTCAGCAGTAAAGCTAAGCTAAGCTAAGTAAACAAAAAACAAACATTTTCAGACGAGTCAGACAAGTTAAACAAGTACTGGATGTTAGTCTACACAGATTTCTCTTCTGAAAACTGTTTATTTGGGTGAGTAAAGTGCTTCCGTTTATTTACAGTAAGCTTCGATTTCCAGGTTTCCACTAAATCTGGAGCATTAGCATTAGCGGCTAATGCAACCTGACAGAGTTACACTGAGTAACCCTGAGTGCTCTGGTAAGCCAGGGTGATATTAGCTAGCTGTTCGTCCCGTGTTGCTTGTTTTAACATAGTAAATGTGCAGGCTCCGAAATACTCACCTCTGTACAGCAAAAGAGCTAGCACTGTGGTTAGCAGGTAATGCTAACGCTGCTCCAGCAGTGCTAGCCTGGGTTAGAAGCAGGCTACAGGCCGATAATTCTTACCTCTGAACAGTCAAAGAGCAAGTGCTAAGCGTGGACAATGCTACTGCTGCTCCAGCAGTGCTAGCCGAGGTTAGCAGCAGCAGGGTACAGGCTGATAAAACTCACCTCTAAACGGCCAAAGAGCTAGCACTTAGTGTGGTTAGCAGCTCATGCTCATACTGCAGGAGAACTAAACTGAATTTTCTTTTATAACTCTGTCGGAGTGGCTTTGCTGCTACTTACAACCTGACTGGTAAAACTCATACATAAGGCGCACCAGATTATATAAGGCGTAATAGTGATTTGTGTGAAAATTAAGGGATTTTAACTGCACTTTATCGTCTGAAAAATACGGTACTTGAGTACACTAGTGAAGTGTGCTGTTTTTTGCGATTGTTTTGGGTCGTTTTCACACTTTTTTTCTGAGCTGGAACTGCTTATTGTAGGTCATAAGAGCAAGTTACCATTTTCTTTACTGTAAAGTAAGACTTTATGCTGGCTGAAATCTGCAATGCAGTAACTTTGGGCTGTATAAATTTTACCATGTGATGGAAAAAGTTGGCAGAAAAGAAGCAGGACATTTTATCCCTGACTGTTCCCTGAATAAATAACAGAATTGCCTACCGAAACTGCAGCTAGTTGATTGCTAAAATTGTAGGACAGTTTTTTTTTACTATGTATGAACAATGTAGCCTGGGTCAAAACTGCAAACAGTGTTGCTACATCAACTCTTTTGTTAGACAGTAACAGCTTGTTATCTGAAAAGCACATATTCAGTTTTCTCTGCTACCCCTCACCCCTTTTTACTCAAGTTCACACAGATCCATTCACTGTGGGAGCCCAGTTCCAGCATGCTCCTGCAATTACCACATACTTCTACATTCACACCTTCTGTCCAAGTGGTCATTAGTGTTACTGTGCTGGCGTGCAACGCTTGTCTAAAGCTTCAACCGAGCGCGCCCTCGTTTTACAAGTATCTGCTGGACCAGAGTTTGAGGAGATGCTTTAGGCAGATAATTCACACGAGGCAAAGCTCTGGACACGAGCTGCTTTTAATTAATTTCATCGACATTAATTTCTCTGGTGCTTACACAATGCACAAAAATACAAAGAGAGAGAGAGAGAGAGACAGCTTGTTAGCACACAATGCTTTTTATAGTTCACTTAATGGAAATCCATAAAAAAAATCCACAATTGGTCTTTATTTCTTGTATCTTTGTCTAAGTGGGGCACCAGAACAGAATAGTTATGTTCTTGCCTGTTAGCTCTTACCATTCTTTTCATATATCTCTAGTGTAACCCAGGTTAAATTATTCCTAATAATTACCACTGATTATAAGAATTTAATAAGTTAAACATAAGATAATGAATTATTATAGAAATAATAAAATTAGACATTTCAAAGAAAAAAAAACAGTACTTATCTCTGAAAATAACCTAATAAAAATAAGGAAACGTAAAAAGAAAATATATATATAATATAAAATAATGGTATTATTAGAAAGGCAGCGACGGTACAAAGAACCGCCCACTACGCCACAACCTCACCAGTAAAAAGCAAGTTAACCACCCACTGCGGAAAAATATGACCAATTAAAAAGTTATCAAGTAAGTTATTCCAGAGCCACCCACTGCGGAAAAATGCCACCAATCACAAGTTAGTAAGCAGATTAGTCCAGAGCTACGTGACAAAGATCGCTCGCACTTACGAGTTGGAAGCTGAGTCAGCCGGATCGCGACGCAGCGGTTGAGCCAGGAGACGGAGCGAGCCGTTTAGAATTTTGGATCTAACAAGTGAATATCGCAGATCAGGAGCTATTAGCCGCTTTTGTTAAAGCTGGGAAACTAATACGCTAGTTTAGCCTTGCCAATCTGCCGAGTGGATTGGACTTTTGGAGTCATCTCATGCGCGGAACCGAGTTTTCGCCGCTGGTTGCCAGATAGTCTGAAACTAAACGATTCCGGATCGGATTTGGTGAGTTTTGTTTTAAAAAACTGGTGTATTAACTAAGATTATATTAGTAACTAAAGGTATAATTGCTTAGCTAATAAGATAACAGTGGGTTAAGTTAGTTCTGATCATTTTGAGTGTATTAAATTGCTGTTTAGATGAGAGTTTACCACTGTGATGTAACGTTGTACTGGTGTAATATGAGATGTATTTATCCAGAATCTGTGAATGTTATATTTGTAATTATAGTAATGTGAACCTTAGGGTAATGTAAGTAGTTAAGAAAATGTAAAATATTAAGTACTAAAAGCCCTGTTTTATATGAACAGGCCAGTTTTGATTGGGATACACTGCTGATAAGAATCTGCCGCCTGGTCACGAGAGCCCAGTTGAGTAGGAGACGCGATGGCGAGCCTCAGCCCAAAGGAACTTCGTACCTGAGCCTTAAATCTTGAGTATCCCTTCTGTTTTTTTACGGATGGACCTTTTTGTTTTCTTTCCTCCTCGTTCCAAGTGAGTTACACTGCGTTACCTGCATAACGAACAGAAACCGATAAACTGATTCTTGGACGGACTGAAACACTAAAAGACACTTAAATAAAAGCTTCCGCCCAACTTACTATAATTATTCAAATTAGAGTACTTTGTCAATTAAGCTGACAAAACAGAAACCGTCAACATGGAAATAGTAGAGCGTGAAACAGTTAACATAGCTAACTCAGTCCTCGTTAGCGGTTTAACTGAAACTGAAGCAGATTCAGATCTGACCAACTACCTAGAGCAACATGGTCCTATTAGCAGGGTTCTTCGTATTGATGACCCTAATTCAACATTCCACAAAAATGTGATCGTTGAATTCAAGAGTTCCTTCGCAATGGACACACTTAGGCCACTCCTTCCATATACTCATACTAGCCCAAGTAGAGATGTTTATCACTTGAAGGCCCTAGCAAAAGTATATGTGCCCCCAGCCGCTGGAAGTGCCACACACAGTTTCTTAGATGAACTCCGAAGACTTGCTGCACAGAGCAACAAATCATTCTCTGAGCTTCTACAAGAACATCTTTCCTTGTGCCACGAGTCCATTCTTGCCAACGAAGCAAGTGACCACACCAGTCAGGGAGATGTTGAGACCACAAGCGTCAGTGATGTTCCAGCATTCAGTCAGGCACACCCTTCTCAGACTCACCCAAGTACCACAATGGCTGATTCCAGAAGGTTTCCCACAACTGATCCAGTCATCTCGTTGAGTGACGTAAACCCACCTGCAGTGCAACGTGTTGTTGTTGAGCACATTGTCAGAAGTGAAGAAGCCGCATCACACGCACATGCATCAGCAAGGCTTCGAACATTCTCAGGAAAGACTCCACATCACAATAGCGAGGTAGATTATGACACTTGGCGCAACAACGTTGAGCTTTTGTTAAAAGATCCCTCTCTGTCCGATCTACACAGATCTCGCAAGATCCTTGACAGTCTTCTGCCCCCAGCTGCAAACCTGGTGAAACACTTAGGCCCTTTGGCTACTCCAAAGGCCTATCTTGACCTATTAGATTCTGCTTTTGCTACAGTGGAGGAGGGTGATGAACTTTTTGCCAAGTTTCTGAACACCTTGCAAGATGCTAGTGAGAGGCCCTCTGAGTATTTGCAGAGGCTGCATGCTGTGATGAGTAGAGTCACAAAACAAGGAGTCATACCTGCTACTGAGACTGACAAGCACCTGCTGCGTCAATTCTGTCGTGGTTGTTGGGACAACGGATTATTAGCAGATCTTCAGTTAGAACAGAAGAAAAACAGACCCCCAGCATTCCCAGAATTGCTACTTCTACTTCGCATTGAAGAAGAAAAGCACACAGCAAAAGAACAACGAATGAAGAAGCACCTAGGAAACGTCAGGCATCGTGTTGGTTCTCATGCAATTCAGGCTGAAATTCGTGATGCAGAAGAAAAAGAAGGCTCGTTGACAGCTATGGTGAAAGGGTTAAAGAAACAAATGGGTGAACTTCAGGGGCAAATCAAGACCTTAAAGTCCCAAAAGAGTCCTGATCCACCAGAAGATGCATCTGATTTAAAGAAACAAATTGTTCAGCTTCAAAGTCAAATCACCCATCTGCAAGCTTCACACTCACAAAGGTCAAGGGTGGTGAACTCTGGAGAAAAGACCAAACAGGTTTCCAAAGCTGTGTCACGTGAAACTCAGGCTAGTTCCTCCAAACCACTCAGTGGAAAGCCAAGGCCCTGGTACTGCTTTTGTTGCGGTGAAGATGGGCATATCGCTACTTCGTGCAATGCTGATCCAAACCCATCCTTGGTGGCTGTTAAAAGAAAGCAACTGCGAGACAAGCAGCAAGCTTGGGAACTTGAGCATGACTCCCAACCTCCTTTAAACTGACCTCAGTCTCCGTTAAGGGACGGACAGAGACTGGACCAAGAAGAAGTCCCTACTCTAACAAGATGCAGATCAACAACAAAGCTGCCCATGCTACATGCCATGAACAACTGCCGCATAGATTAGTGGGAACGAAATGTACCTCCCATGTGACTATCGATGGCCAAAGTTACAACTGTCTTCTTGACACAGGGTCCCAGGTAACCACCATCCCTCAGTCATTTTATGAAACCCACTTGCCGCATGTAGACTGTAAACCTCTTAACGACCTACTGGAGGTGGAAGCTGCCAACGGACAACCTGTGCCTTATTCTGGCTACATTGAGTTGAATATCACTTTTCCTAAAGATTTCCTAGGCACTTCTATTGAAGTCCCCACTTTAGCACTAGTGGTTTCTGACACATGTGGATCAACTCAGTCCCCCTTGTTAATAGGCACCAACACCTTAGATGCTCTCTATGACAGCTACTGTGAAGGGAGTTCAGCAAAGTACCAACCACAGCATCATGGGTACAAGATGGTGCAGAGAACCCTTGAAGTTAGACACAAGCAGACTGAAGACAGCAAGGTGAGCAACGTAAGACTCTACAGTGATGAACCGCAAGTCATCTTAGCACGTCAAAGCTTGGTGTTGGATGGCTTAGTGACCTCAAGAGGCCCAGAAAAGCTGTTTGTTTTACAGCAACCCACAACATCCCTTCCTGGAGGTCTTATAGTCACCAGTAGTCTACATAATTTGCCCAACAAACTCCAAACAAAATTACCAGTGCTGCTAAAAAACGAATCGGATCATGACATAATACTCACTCCTAAGAGAGTCATAGCCGAACTGCATGCTGTGCAACAGATACTTACCAGTGCTCCTTCCACAAGAAGTTCAGCCTCAAATCCACCATCACCAGTTCCAATGTCAGGAGTGCAATTTGATTTCGCTGATTCCCCTATCCCTGCAGAATGGAAGGAAAGAATAACCAGTAAACTTAACGCCATACCTGAAGTGTTTGCCCAACACGACCTTGATTTTGGTCACTCCAGCAAAGTGAGTCACCACATTAGGCTGAATGATGAGACTCCTTTTAAGCAAAGAGCCCGTCCTATACACCCACAGGACATCAATGCTGTGCGGCGGCATTTGGAAGAGTTGCTAGAAGCTGGAGTAATTAGGGAATCTGAGTCTTCATTCTCATCGCCAATTGTTGTAGTCCGTAAGAAGAATGGCGACGTAAGGCTTTGTGTTGACTACCGCAAGCTGAATTTACAAACAGTAAAGGATGCTTATGCCCTACCCAACCTTGAGGAAACATTCTCAGTGCTAACTGGATCACAGTGGTTTTCAGTACTTGACCTAAAATCCGGTTATTACCAAATTGAACTAAACGAAGCAGACAAACACAAGACTGCCTTTGTGTGCCCCTTAGGATTCTGGGAATTTAACAAACTCCCGCAAGGGATCACCAATGCTCCTAGCACGTTCCAAAGATTAATGGAAAAGTGCATGTCTGACCTAAACCTGAAAGAAGTCATTGTCTTTCTGGATGACCTCATAGTATTCTCTGAAACGCTGGAGGAGCATGAACATCGCCTGCTGAGAGTCCTCCAACGATTGAAAGAATACGGATTGAAGCTGTCCCCAGAGAAGTGCAGGTTCTTTCAGACGTCAGTCAGATATCTCGGACATATTGTGTCTAGGAATGGTGTTGAAACTGACCCAGAAAAGATTGAAGCCCTCAAAAACTGGCCAAATCCAAAGAATCTTAAAGAGCTCCGTTCATTTTTAGGATTTGCGGGGTACTATAGAAGATTTATTCAAGATTTTTCAAAGATCGTAAAGCCCCTGAATGACTTAACCGCTGGTTACGGCCCTACCAGGAAGAAGTGCAAAGCTCACGATGTAAAGACTCATTATTTCAAGCCTAAAGAGCCATTTGGAAGCCGCTGGACAGAGAGCTGCCAAGAAGCATTCGACACCATCATCAACAAGCTTACTTCTGCTCCTGTCCTGGCCTATGCTAACCCTAAGCTCCCATACATTTTGCACACTGATGCAAGCACCACAGGTCTTGGAGCTGCACTTTACCAAGAGCAGAATGGTCAGATAAGAGCAATTGCTTTCGCCAGCCGTGGACTTTCCCATAGCGAATCCCGTTACCCTGCCCATAAACTTGAATTTTTAGCTCTTAAGTGGGCAGTAACTGAAAAATTCAGTGATTATCTTTATGGCAACTCATTTACAGTCATCACTGACAGCAACCCCCTAACATATATCCTTACCTCAGCAAAACTAGATGCCACAAGCTATAGATGGTTATCAGCCTTATCCACCTTTTCATTCAAACTCCAGTACCGCCCGGGAAAGCACAACCTGGACGCAGATGCTCTTTCACGACTTCCTCATGACACTGGTATAGACGACCCTGCCTCACAAAAAGAGCAAGACAGGATCCGCCAATTCACATTGCAGCACTTACCTGAGTTTGCTCATCACACCAAAGTTGGCCCTGAAGTAGTTCAAGCCATTTGTGAAGCCCGTCTTGTGCGCCAGCCATCTGACTCTGCATCCCAAATTTCCAGTGTTCCATTGGTGGAATCCCTGGCATCACATCCAGATTCCCTGCCTGATGGTTTTGTACAAGGGGAATATTTCAAAGGATTCCCCGTCATTTCAAAATTGTCTGAGATAGAAGTACGTGAAAAACAGAAATCTGATTCTGTTATTCGGGAAGTGATCTCCTCTCTAGAAGGGGGAGGGGTACCCTCTCCTTCTGCCAAGAAGGAGATGCCACAACTACATCTTATGTGCAGAGAATGGAACAAATTGCGTCTGAGAAACGGAATACTGTACAGGAAACGACAAGAAGGACATGAGGTACAGCACCAGCTAGTTCTTCCAGAAGATTGGAGAGAAATGGTCATGACAAGTCTACACGACGACATGGGTCACTTAGGTGTAGAACGCACCCTCGATCTAGTAAGGTCACGGTTCTATTGGCCAAGAATGGCAAATGACATCGAAAACAAGATCCGAACCTGTCGTCGCTGTGTCCTCCGCAAAGCACCATTAGAGAGAGCAGCCCCCTTAGTAAATATTCAGGCCACCAGACCTTTAGAGTTGGTCTGCATGGACTTTCTATCCATTGAGCCTGATCGGAGTAACACTAAAGATGTCTTAGTCATCACTGATTACTTTACTAAGTACGCAGTGGCTGTACCGACTCCCAACCAGAAAGCTAGAACAGTTGCCAAATGTCTATGGGAGAACTTTATAGTTCATTATGGAATCCCAGAAAGACTACACAGTGACCAAGGCCCTGACTTTGAGTCGAAGACCATCAAAGAGCTGTGTGATGTTATAGGCACACGGAAAGTTCGTACCACACCGTATCACCCAAGGGGAAACCCTGTGGAACGCTTCAATAGGACTTTGCTGAGCATGATCGGAACCCTGAGAGAGGAACAGAAGTCACATTGGCATGACTTTGTGAAACCTTTAGTGCACGCCTATAACTGCACAAAGCATGACAGCACAGGATTTACCCCCTATGAGCTCATGTTTGGAAGGAAGCCTCGATTGCCAATTGACCTTGCATTTGATGTTACCTCAGGCCAACGACAAGGAAAATCCCACTCTCAGTACGTACACCATTTAAAGACACAGCTAGAAGAAAGCTACAAGTTAGCTATGGAAAATGCAGCAAAGTTGGCTGGGAGAAACAAGACCAGGTTTGATCGAAGGGTAACTGAATCTATCCTAGAAAAAGATGACCGAGTACTAGTCAGAAATGTGAAGTTGAGAGGTAAACACAAACTGGCAGACAGATGGGAGTCCACTGTCCATGTTATTGTAGAACGCGCTGGAGAGCTTCCTGTGTACAAGGTCAAGCCAGAAAACAAAGAGGGCCCATTGCGTACACTACACAGGGATTTACTACGACCCTGCAACTTTCTGTCAATACCTGATGAAGAACCCCCTAAAGCCAAAGCAAGGAGGCCCAAAACACGCACAGTTTTGCAAGGAAGTGAATCAGAGCCCTGTTCGGATTTGGACGAATATCCTGTTCACTACTACAAAGGTCCCTTAGTATCTGAACCAGTGGAAGTCATTCGTTTCCACGAAAGCAGGAACCTGGTAACTATACCTACACCTGAACTCCAGTCTAAACTGTTACCGAGTCAGCCGACTGTTGCAGACTTACCTGAGAAATTTCCTGAAAATTCACCTGAGACGACTGCCGAGAACTTACATGAGAAAACTGCTAAAGACTTACCTGAGAAATTTCCTGAAAATTCACTTGAGATGACTGCTGAGAACTTACATGAGAAAACTGCTAAAGACTTACCTGAGAAATTTCCTGAAAACACACCTGAGAAAGCTGCGGAATACTCACCTGAGAAAAGTCCTGAAAACTTACCTGAGAGAACTCCTAAGAAAGACAACTCCTCTGAAGAATCCCCTGAAAAGAAAAACTTACCTGGAAGATCCCAAGATGCTATCTACTCACCTGCAGAACCTGTAGTAACCCCAACTGCCAAACAGGAAACACTTGAACCTGTAGGAAACATGGAAGAGAATGTTCAGATTCAAGATTCACAGTCCCAGTATGCATCTGAAGATGATGAAGTTGAGATCCCAGTAAGGCATTCCACAAGACACAGAGAAAGGGCTAAGAGGCTAACATACCCCGAACTAGGAAACCCCCTTGTCTCCATAGTGCAATCTCTATTCCAAGGCTTAAGCACTGCCCTTACTGAATCTCTCACAGATGCCCCCTATATAAATTCATTCTCACCTTCTAGAAATGCCCTTTGCATGCACAGGGACGTGCATACCGTTTAAGGCGGGAGGATGTAACCCAGGTTAAATTATTCCTAATAATTACCACTGATTATAAGAATTTAATAAGTTAAACATAAGATAATGAATTATTATAGAAATAATAAAATTAGACATTTCAAAGAAAAAAAAACAGTACTTATCTCTGAAAATAACCTAATAAAAATAAGGAAACGTAAAAAGAAAATATATATATAATATAAAATAATGGTATTATTAGAAAGGCAGCGACGGTACAAAGAACCGCCCACTACGCCACAACCTCACCAGTAAAAAGCAAGTTAACCACCCACTGCGGAAAAATATGACCAATTAAAAAGTTATCAAGTAAGTTATTCCAGAGCCACCCACTGCGGAAAAATGCCACCAATCACAAGTTAGTAAGCAGATTAGTCCAGAGCTACGTGACAAAGATCGCTCGCACTTACGAGTTGGAAGCTGAGTCAGCCGGATCGCGACGCAGCGGTTGAGCCAGGAGACGGAGCGAGCCGTTTAGAATTTTGGATCTAACAAGTGAATATCGCAGATCAGGAGCTATTAGCCGCTTTTGTTAAAGCTGGGAAACTAATACGCTAGTTTAGCCTTGCCAATCTGCCGAGTGGATTGGACTTTTGGAGTCATCTCATGCGCGGAACCGAGTTTTCGCCGCTGGTTGCCAGATAGTCTGAAACTAAACGATTCCGGATCGGATTTGGTGAGTTTTGTTTTAAAAAACTGGTGTATTAACTAAGATTATATTAGTAACTAAAGGTATAATTGCTTAGCTAATAAGATAACAGTGGGTTAAGTTAGTTCTGATCATTTTGAGTGTATTAAATTGCTGTTTAGATGAGAGTTTACCACTGTGATGTAACGTTGTACTGGTGTAATATGAGATGTATTTATCCAGAATCTGTGAATGTTATATTTGTAATTATAGTAATGTGAACCTTAGGGTAATGTAAGTAGTTAAGAAAATGTAAAATATTAAGTACTAAAAGCCCTGTTTTATATGAACAGGCCAGTTTTGATTGGGATACACTGCTGATAAGAATCTGCCGCCTGGTCACGAGAGCCCAGTTGAGTAGGAGACGCGATGGCGAGCCTCAGCCCAAAGGAACTTCGTACCTGAGCCTTAAATCTTGAGTATCCCTTCTGTTTTTTTACGGATGGACCTTTTTGTTTTCTTTCCTCCTCGTTCCAAGTGAGTTACACTGCGTTACCTGCATAACGAACAGAAACCGATAAACTGATTCTTGGACGGACTGAAACACTTAAAGAACAGACTTTGCTTCGTCCAGTCACATTTAATGTGAATTGAACTGAATTGATTTACATCGAAAATACTGTGGGTTTAATTCTAATAAGCTACTGAATACTGAATATTGCACTGTTTTGTTATTTTATTTTATTATTTGGGTGAATTTGTGAATTATTGGGTTTTATATTGTGTTGGGAGAAAAGGTACCTTGGTGTGTGACATTCCAGAATTATAACTACAGGTTCAATACTCACCTCTTAACCAATTGAAATAGACAAGTGAATACTTACCTTAATCCTCTAATTAATAATTATACTTACTCTAATAATTATACTTATTCTAATTCCCTAATTAATAATTATACTTACTCTAATAATTATACTTATCCTAATTCCCTAATTAATAATTATACTTACCTTAATTGTCAAACCAAAACCTAAAAGAAAGATAACGAGATAACCATTAATAATAACTAAATAATACTAAACCTAAAATAATAGTAATCCTTAAAGTACTAAAATTATTCCACAGGACTGAGTTATAAAATAGGAAACCTTTAGAATATAATAGAGCTTGAGACATACCACAAAGGGAAAACCAACTATATTTTTGTGAATATATTGTTTTATATACTGATTGTTTACTTTTGGGAGTAACTACCTGATTTGTTTATTTGTAAACCTTGCTTATATTTTTCTGTTTTGTTTTATCTACTGTTTTATTTACCTTTCTACATCAGTTGCCTCTATTTTAAGTGTCAATACATTTACTGAAAATTTCTAAAGTCAGATTGAGTGTCTTTATCCTTTCTGCTTCACGAGCGAACCTAGACTGGTCCATTTTCTCTCTCTATCCTTTGGGATTAAATTTATACCTGCAGCCGACCCCCAGGGGGCGCTACACTAGCTTTTTCACTAACCCACCATCCTGAATTTCCATAGCTTTGTTATTGAAACTAAGGTACATAGTTAAAAAAATGGTCCCTCTAATACAGGGGTGTCCAAACTTTTTTTGTTGGGGGCCAGAAGGAGAAATATATTTGAAGTCACGGGCCACAGACTCTGTAATAAAACAAATAATGAAAAATACCACATTAAATAATACATTTTTCTTGATTATTTCATTTAAACCCCATTTTACTGGACTTACTCTCTTTATCTTTGACAGTCTTGTGTAAACTAAGTTTTTTTTTAATTGATGTTTAATTTCATGATGTCTCTTAATATTAAACATCTTAATTACGGCAACTTTTAGACTCTTTGGCCCGTTTTATCTGCGCTAGAAATGCGCACTCTCTCCGCTTTTAGACTCTTTGCCCCATTTTTCTGCGCTAGAAATGTGCACTCTCTCCGCTTTTAGACTCTTTGCCCCGTTTTTCTGCGCTAGAAATGTGCACTCTCTCCGCTTTTAGACTCTTTGGCCCGTTTTTCTGCGCTAGAAATGCGCACTCTCTCCGCTTTTAGACTCTTTGCCCCGTTTTTCTGCGCTAGAAATGTGCACTCTCTCCGCTTTTAGACTCTTTGGCACGTTTTTCTGCGCTAGAAATGCGCATTCTCTGCGCTTTTAGATTCTTTGCCTCGTTTTTATGCGCTAGAAATGCGCAGCCCCTCCGTTTTTAGACTCTTTTGCCCCGTTTTTCTGTGCTAGAAATGCGCGACCTCTCTGCTTTTAGACTCTTTGCCCTGTTTTTATGCGCTAGAAATGCGCAACCTCTCCGTTTTTAGACTCTTTTGCCCGTTTTTCTGCGCACTCTCTCCGCTTTTAGACTCTTTGGCTTGTTTCTGACACCTAGCGTTCAAACTTTGAATCTCACATTATAAAATCCTGCTTAACAGCGGGCCAACTTTCATTCTATTTCTAAAATACCTCACGGGCCGCTCCAAAAAAGGAAACGGGACGCAAATGGCCTGCGGGCCGTAGTTTGGACACCCCTGCTCTAATAGGAGATGTCCTGCAGTCTGGGTCGGCTTTCTTGCGGTCAGAACTGCATATCATCGCTGCCCAAAGAAAATCTCCATTTTTGTAGATTTTAGGTTTACTACATACGGTGGCCCTGAAGGGCTCAACTTTTTTAAAAAACTGTCAGTTTTTTATATTATTGCTGAACTTTTTTTAAAAATTGTGTCCGTTTTTTTTAATATTATTGCTCCACTTTTTTTTAAACTGTTTCAGTTTTTTTTTATATATTATTGCTCAACTTTTTTTTAAACTGTGTCATTTTTTTATATTATTGCACAACTTTTTTTAAAACTGTGTCAGTTTTTTTATATTATTGCTCAACTTTTTTTTTAACTATGTCAGTATTTTTTTTATTATTGCTCAACTTTTTTAAAAACTGTGTCAGTTTTTTATATTATTGCTCAACTTTTTTTTTAAATGTGTCAGGTTTTTAATATTATTGCTCATCTTTTTTTTTAACTGTGTCCATTTTTATATCATTGCTTTTTCTTTAACTGTGTTTATTTGTTATATTATTGATCATCATTTTATAAAAGTGTGTCTTTTATAAAGTTTTTTTTTATTTCTGCTTTTTTTTGTTTGTGTGGTTCTTTTTATTTTTAATCGCTCCTTTTATTTAAGTGCATCTCTTTTTTATTTTCTTGCATTTTTTTAATGTATATTTTGTATTTTTAATGTACCTACATAATTGGAGCACATACTTCCCATTACACTGAGAATGTTTTGTTTTTTTGATAAACGGACTAATATAAATGATCCACAATTACTAAAAATAGTTACAAATAAAAAGAAAATAGAAATAAAGTCTTATTTTTATTGAAATTTGGAAGGTTTTATCTTCCACACTTAAGTGGAAGTACTAAAGAATTCAATCTTTTTAAAAAGTAGTTTATTTTAAAATGCACTACTAAATTAATAAAAGTAAAAGTACAGTTTTGTGTTACAGCGGAAAGTTCTAAGAGTGAAAGACATAATAAGGCAGAATCTTAGACGATCAGCTTGTTCTCCTAATTTTGCTTTTTTTATAACATTTTTACATTACATTTTTACAATTGTAGCGAGTAACGGTGCACATAACATTTTATCAGAGTTAAAGTATTAAACTCATTGAAAATATGTAGTGAATAAAAGTGGACGTAGGAGAAAAAATAATACTCCAGTAGATACAGGTACAGCATTTTAGTACTCAAGTAGCGTGGTAAAGTACTTCTACTTTGTTACTATACATCTCTGACTTTTATATTTGTCTCCTGAATGAAACTCTGCATTTTCCTTTCTCAAATATTGGTCACATTTTCTTTTATAAGGAGCAGAGACTAACGACACTTTCAAATGACTTCCTCCACTGTATGAAGTGCACTATGCTGGACATGAAATGACACAACTAGTGCACGATACCTCTGGTTTGAAGTCAAAGTCAGGAATAATTTAGATAAGGTATTATTTAACATGTATGACTTTTTTTAAATGTTTCCAATTCTTAGGTACTGCTCTAAGCAGGGAACATGCGTCATGATTAGAGACGTGATTAGAGACGTGTGACAGTCTCTAATCATATGGCAGACTGAATAAAGCTACCTAAGAAGACCTACAAAGATCTTTTCTGCATTTGGGCCATGCTCTTCTTCACTGTGGCAGCCAAACAATTCAAGGTTCATTTTGTGACTTGTGAGCCTCTCTGATTAAACCACTTGAAAAAAAAAACATTCATATGCAGAGTTGTGTTTGTTGTTTATTTTAGCAATACATCAGATGAACACTGCACAGAAAACCAGAAAAATATGATTTGGGAAACCACATAACACGCCATAAAAAGTAATAACATACATAACAGCTAGGTACTATTATGCCTATAAAATAAATGCATACTAACCCATACTCAACTACATCTAATCTGTAACATACATAAATACATCCGTTTTTTGTTTTTACTTTGACAAAAGAATTTCAAGGTTAATATTAACACATGGTGTAACGATGGGGTTGAGGATCCGAACACAGGGCAGACAGTACATTACATGCTAGTAATGTTTGTTTAATGGATAACTGTCTCTTTTGAAATGGTACATCTTTTGATTCATCTGCTTGCACTGGTCTCTTACACTTCACTGGACTGTAAGTGCTGGCTTGGTCACCAGGTCTCTGCTGCCCTGAGAACTGTGGGTTGTTGTTTTTTTTGCGAAAGTTTGTGAAAAAGTATCCCATTTGGGCTGAATTTCCTAAGCTTCTCCCAAAAGTTGTGAGAATAGCTTCTTATTTCTTGTACTGACTCAAATATGCCCTCAGGACATTCTCTGAAGCTGTATCGCTGGTTCTGGGCTCTTCCTGGTCGCTTTCTTGCTTGGCCGGCTCATCTTGGGGTTCATCACCTTGCATCCCATTGGCTGCGGGTCCAGCACGACGCAGGCGACAGTTGAAGTCAATCTCAGGATCGCAGTCTGGATGGGGTTGGATTATTCCGTCACGGACTGTGTTGGCTGCTGCCACTCCAGCAGCAAAGCCCTGGGGTGCAATCTTGCCACAGTTGGGATCATACGGATGGCAGTCTGGCTTTGTGCTCACAGGACTTGCCTTCAATTCGTGTGCTTCCAGAGGTGTGCAGTCTTTATCGTAGTAGACGTAGCAGTCGTAGCCTTCCTTGGTCTTGCCTCTGACACCAAGTTGAGAGCGGGACTGGAACTGGGGAAGAAGTGGTGGGGATTTCAACAGGGCAGCTGTTCCCCCAATCAAGCAGTATGGGTCGTAGCGTGGGTCGCAGGCCAAGTTGAGAGGAGCTGGCTGATCTTTGGGGGCGTACTCCAGCACAGGCTTGGTAAGCGCAGCCAGCTTGGCAGCACTGAGAGGGTTGCAGTCTTTGTCGAAGAGTGGGTTGCAGTAATGACTGGAAGCCTCTTCAGTGCCTGCTGACTGGGCAGCTGGAGCTACGTTGGTGACACAAAGAGGGTCAACTGCAGGATCACAGTGGGGATACAAATGGTACAGACCTGAGGGACCTTTGGCTACCAGAGTGGGCCGACAATAGGGGTCTACTCTGGGGTCACAGCTTAAGTGAGCATAGGAAGGTGCTGGGCCCAGAGCAGGCTTGTAGCCGTAGGCCGCACGCAAGTGGTATTGAAGGCACTCTGTGTCGGAAGGGTCGCAAATCCGCAGAAGTTCAGCCTTCTGCTCGGCTGACAAGAAAGACTCCATCACAGGAGCATAGTAGTAGCCTAATGGGGCCTTCAAGGGCAAAGGGAGAAAGGGACTAAGGATGGGAGCTGCTGTTTTAATGGGAGCAGGAGAAGGCCCCTCGGACGGCGCCTGTCCGTAATAACCATAGAGGCAATAGGGATCAAGGTACGGGTTGCACACCTGCACCTTCGCTTGCCTGAAGTGAGCAGGCATAACGACTTTAGCCGTAGGCTTGCTGGTTGATTCAGCGATGCAGTCTGGGTCATCAGAGTTGGCACAAGCCTTGTAGATCTCACTAAGGTGGCTGAGGTAATGGTTGTAGGAACGACCCTCCTCCACTCTGTGCTTGTTCTGGAGGTAAGTCCGGTAGAGTTGATCCATATTCTCAATCTGTGGATGTAGAGCAGAGAAGGATGACTTATCGTGAGTTTCTGCCTAGGATAATGGCTTGTTTTTTGCCATGGCAACAGCGCTATCTCAGATTCACTTCTCAGGTTTAGGCCTAATCCCATTTCTTATCTGTGCACCTCCCCCTGTGAGTGTCACCCTTACCCGTTGGAACATAGTTACTAGGGGAAGTGCTTTAAATCCTTCCTAATAATAATTGGAAATTGATACATTATTGATACAAAATAAATAAATATAAAACAACACTGATTCATTAGCAGACTACTACTGGTGCTCTGTAAAGTTCAGTAACCTCACTGCTGTATCTCTTTAAAAGTAGGGGGTGTGCCAATTGTTTATTATGGTCTTCCCATAATTCGCTATCTTTTGGTTCCATTTAAGGTGGAATAGGAAATGTATAGGTATTACTAGCTTCACATTTACTGTGGTTGTTATGAGAAAAAGGCCATAATACATTGAAACCACATTAAACTTCAAAAAAGTGCATTGGTTATAATTGTTAATAATTTTTTAACAAAGAAAATACTAAATAGGTTGGTTTCTTTGCCTGCTAGCACAGCCATCATGTCTAAATCTCAGTTTAGAGAGGGATATGTAGCTCTAAGATCTTACCCTACCCCTCTATCCCAGCAAGAGTCAGGAATATGGATGAAAAGTGGTTGGGGCAAGATAATTGGACCATGGTATTTGTTATGTGAGATTACTCACTCCCTCCTGGTTGTGGGTGTCCACATAGTACTTGTACCAGACCCAGAAATCAGGTACGTTTTTGTAATAGGCAATGTTCCTCCTGTGACGTCCCAACTTCTTCAGAGCAGATGAGCTTGCTGGCTTCTCCTCAGCAGCGGCTTCAGCAACTGAACCTGCAAAGAATCAATGCTGCTATTGGCTCCTGGCAACATTTATATTTTGGATGTTTCCTCCCACCACTCACTTATTATTATGGTGTAATCATTCTCCACAGGCTGCCTTTTCTTGGAATTTTATATATGTGTTAAATCAGTGGTGTGCAGTGAGGCCCTTCTACCCCTTCAGAGAAGGGGTGACAATAAATACATGTAAATAATTACATCATTTTTCATCAGGAAATATATATCATAGCTATTGTAAGTGTTTTGTATTGTTAGCTATTGTAACAGCAACTAATTCAAAGCATTAGTCTGTGTTTTTTTAGTTGCTACAGGACTCTTATCTGATTGACAGCGGTTTTAACCAATCAAAGCTTTTTAAAATGGCTTCTGCCCTTGCGTGTCTGTGTGACCCTTCTCCTGATTTTGAGAAGAGTGTAGTAATGAATCTATTAACAAAGTCGAAACAAGTCTAACCAATCAGATTCATGATTTTCACTACGGGGGCGGGGCCATGGCTGTGTAACCACTTCTCAGCGCTGTGTTAAAGGTGTTACGCGTTTCTGAGTCATAAACGGAGCTCATGCTGGATTAATTCAATAGTTAGCTAACTATCATGGAATTGCGACTGCAAATGAGACAGATATTGTGTCATATCATATTAAGAAGCCTTTTTAAAGGCTGCCCTTCAATGTGAAACTAAATCACAATAATAGGCCGCCTGACTGGTGAGTTTTTGTGTGTACTTAATGTTTTGGCTGCTCTGGCGTACCGTAGACATACAAATGAGTGATCTTTGTTGAACGGTTGTACTTGTAGAAAAATTAAGCATTGATTGTTGGGTCTATTGTATACTTTTGTGGTTTGTAGTCGTATTTATGGGCTGTTGATTTGTATTAAGTTAAAATAACTAAGTCAAGAGAGAGAATATGTAGTTATTGTAATATTTATCTATGTGTGGAAAGGCCGGCGGCGGGGTGGTGGGATTGGGTGTATGGGGGGGGGGTTGCAGAAGGGGTACCCACTATATTCACTGCACGCCACTGTGTTATATAAACTGTTATTATTTAACTGTCTGGCCTGTTGAATTCTGAAAAAGCAAAAGTTGCTGTGATTTGTGTTGGTGAGTGTATACACTGCAAAAAAATCTGTTGGCAAAACTAGACAAAATATATGTAAATTGAGACACAAATGCCTAAATAAAGCAAAAAATCAATGCCAGTGGGGTGAGCAGATTTTTCTTAGCAAGATTTCTTAAAATAACCAATCACAAAGTCTCAAAATGAGTAAGGTAAGACTTAAATCAAGCCAAAATTCCTTATTTTGTAGGTTAAATTTCTACAGAAAAATCAGAATAACTTGACTTGTGGCTTTTTGTGCTTATTTTGAGTTTAAATTACTTAGAACAAGGAGAAAATTCTAAATAAGACTGAATTAGATTATTATTCCCAAAATTAGTAAAATAATCTTATACAAAACAATGCTTATTAAGTCCAAAATATAAAGATTATTGCATTGAAATTATATAATTTCACTTGCTAAGATTTAGTTTTTTGCAGTGTATAGACTATATGCTGGTCACATTTGCATTACTGTAATCATTTATGACTGACAAGTACAGATATGTAATAAATTTCCAGATCCCAGTTGCTAACTTAACAAAATTAAAAATAAAACGTGTCATTGACTCAATTTATTGTTTTAAAGTTGATCCTAACACATTTCATATAACTTAAATTGGGCCAACTAAAACATAAAATGATTTTTTTTAAGTTGGTGACCCAACATGTAAAGTTTTTATACATATGAAAAATGAATTGTCTGAACTAAAGATTTCTAGTTGGCACAACTGGTGGTGTTTTTTTTTTTAATTAAATCTAGTGTCTTGGAATTTTAAGTTAAGAGTGTGATATAAAATTAATGCTGTTCCGAATCAGAGTTCAAGTGCAATGTGAAGTGATATACAAATCAAATATCAAATCTAGGTTTTGTGTCCACACTGTAAACCCAGAACTTGTTTGAACTCAAATGATTTAAGTCTGTTTTACATAAAATTGGATATTTCTAAACAATACTCAACTATTTTGAGTTAGTTGAACTGATTTGTGGGCACAAATACTGTACTATTCAAACTGAGATCTTTGAGTTTAACTTATAATAACCGAGTTCAGTCTGTTGCCATTGGCAGCTTCTTTTCTATTGGCTTCTGTCACAATCTATTTGCATACTGGGTGTGTCCAACAGTTTCTGACTAACATTCACCATCAGTGTGTAGTGATTCCCCCTGTGCTACCTAATATATAAATCAAGTTCCCCTTTAGTTGTAAAAACTTGATTTTTTTTTCATTCCCCATTACTTAAAATATCCGTGCAAACCAGCTGCCTTAAAAGTAAACTCCACTTATCCGGTCTTTCAATATAACAAAAATAAAAAAGGTAAATCAACATCCTCTTTAGTTGTAATAATTTGATGTTCTAAGTTATGCTTAAGTTAACTTAAGTTTTCATTCCTCATTACTTAACTTTTTTAAGGCAACCGGTTTCCTCCAATTTTTTAATGTAAATTCAACTTATCCATGCTCACAGTGCAGTATAAATAAAAAAGCAAAAGCTGTTCACCTTCCTCTTTCTCCTGGTGCCCCACTGGACCAGCCCCCAGAAAATCTGATAGACATTAAAAGAGAAGAAAGAACATAAAGTGTTAAGAACCAGCTGTGCCATATTTGCACAAGTGAGGGAAATGCTGACCCATTAATAAGCTCTTAAGAGCAGCAGGAACTGTGAACTTTAACTGTTGGAGGAACTGCTACCATATCCCCTTCCATAACCATGTTAACCCTACTCTCTCATTCTCATTCTCATAAAGACAAAACTTTAATAATAGTAACTTTGTACTAATGTGAATCATTAACAAATCCACTTATGCTAAAAACACAAAAAGTCAAATAAAAAAGTCAAAATATTAAATCTGAATGTTAACGAGCTGAAGCCAGTGCTTTCAGTCTGATGGCTTTTAGCGCTGTCAGAAGTGGGCTTACTAAAACCGAGACCCCCACTGCGAGGGCACCCGTTAAACTACAAAGAGCACGGGCCGCGTGCCTAAAGGCTGCTACATTAATTACCGCACTGTTGTAAAAAAGATGAAGGGGTGGAAGTGTTCTGTATGGTTAACATTATGTGCTCCATACGTCTGCACCACCAGTAGGTCCCTTCAGATGTTTATGGCTTGGAGGAAAGAGCAGAGTAAGCTGCTTATGATAGGGCTTCTGCTGCTGTCTATTGTTTCGCTACTGTAAAGAAATGCACTGTTAGCACTGCACAGACGCTCCTTTTGAACAGAGCTGCATATTACAGCAGGAAGGTCACGTCTTTGATTCTGTCCCCCCTTAAGGTACACTGATAGTAGTTGTACTGTATATGTGTAAAGTGAGAACGTGTTTTTTAAACTTATTAGTAAGAATGTTTTTTGATGCAGACTTGTGGTCAAATGCTTTCATTAGGCCTAAACTTGAAATAGTAGGTTAACATATCTAACATTACAGATTCTATATGAATGTGCTGAGATGATGACGGTAGTCGTATATGTTTTAACCCTTGTGTGGTTTCATTTTTCATCAAATGATACAAAAAAAATATTTTTTCTAACTCAAACTCATTGGTATTGGCTCATTTTTTGTGAAAAACATATATCAAAACACATTTTCGATAAACACACACTGTACACCCCCCCCCCCCCCCCACACACACACACACACACATTTATATTACATACAGTATGTTTGGCCAAGGGCTAATAAACATTGCTTCATTTGTAACTTTGAAACGAAACAAATTTTCTACTCATATCTTGAGTTTAAATTATTTTCTTTTACATTTTATTAAAAAAAACTAATAAAAAAAGAGTAGCACTTTTTAAAAGAAATGTAACATAAGAAAGGTAAAGGGCAAATATTAACCATGTAAGCTGTTTATATTGCTTGCAATTTAGGTGAAGCAAGCATGTGTAAAGCATTTTAATGTAGAATTGCTTAATTTTGCTGAATTAAATACAAGTAACAAGGGTTAAGTGTGAATGTGTTTTGATTTTACATATAGTCATATATAGTCATATGGTTACTTGACACTTTTAAAGTAAAAAGTTGAGAAAAAAGTTAGATATCAGTTTGCTTAAACCGAAAATAGCTGATTAATATGATTGACGAAAGAATGCAACATGAAGATGATGGGAAATCTACCAGATTTCTTGTTTCTATATATATTTTTTAAATGCCAGACGTAATTTCCGTTACTGTATTCTTTTGAAATGCGTGACACTTCTCATTAAATGTTTGTATTTATTTTTCTAATATAAATTTCCTATTGTAAAAGAATACTGAAGATATCCAGACTATAAAGGAACACTGATGAACTCTATTAAACTTATCCTGTGCAACAGAGGTAACTCCTGCTCTTCCTTTCATGGGACAGTCCTGATGAGAGCCAGTTTCATCATGTTTTTGATGGTCTTTGCGACTGAACTTGAGGATGCTTTCAAAGTTCTTGAAATGTTTAGGATTGACTGACCTTTATTTCTTAAATATTTTGTTTTGCTTTACTTAATTGAGAAGTATATTGACATAATAAGGATTAGAACTTTATACAAATAGAGCTATTCACTGTATACTCTCAAACACATTAAGAGACAAGAAATTCAAGTAATTAACTTTTGACAAGTTCAGCACAGCTGTTAACTGAAAGCCTGAATTCCAGGAGGCTCTCATAAAGCTGACTGAGAAAATCCAGCCAAGATGCAAATCTGTCATCTAAGCAAGAGGAGCTGCTTTAAAGAATCTAAAATATAAAACAACAGCTATCTTTACTAAACATTAAAGGACTCATCTCCAACTGGTAAGTGATGAGATTTTTACTATAATATAAAGTTTACTTCTATGGCTAAAAATATATAATAAATATATGTATAGCGAAGTCCATAAAGCTAGCTAGAAATGCGCTACAATTTGTGGCTGTTAAAATGTTAACCATTTTCTGTCTTTTCAATTAAGGTTTCTGGTTGGTTCTGCTGCTCGACTGCTAACAACTGTCAGATTTTTTTGTGTTTCTTGAAAAACGTAAAAAAAATGTTTTTAGGAAGGTGTAAATATGCTAAACGAGTTTCGTAACCATTTTTACTGTGTGACCCCTTTTTAGGATTTATAATAGTCAGTTTTTTTTTTCAAAGGTCCCAGTGCTTCAGTACTTAGTGCTTGGTCAAATGTACTCATTTAAAAGTTATGGTTAGTAAAATAAAAGTTCAGTTAATATGTTTATTAACTGCACACTAATTTAAGAGCTTCAAGAGCTCCAATTACAAACACAGTGTAGCATCAGTGTGTTAGATCATTGACAAAATAAAAAAATCAGACTTTTTCTCGAAACTTGATGTTCCCAACATTTTAACACGCACTGATCACTGGATTTGACATCTACACAAAACATGGTTTGTGGGATTAAATAAAACTACTCAAAAATAAAAGAGAAAGAGAAACTGATCCTCACCTGGCATGAAGACAGCAGCGAGCACAATTCCAGTGAACAAGAAGGACAGCTTGAGTTTAGCCATTGTTCTGCTTTCAGGAGCTCCTGCAGATAAAACGAGCAGAACACACACACACAGTGAGCAACACACTAACATAGACAAGTGCAGAGAACCTCCTCAAACTGTCTGTGTTCAGCTTCCAGACTGCAGACACACACCACTGATAATCACCCTGTATAATACACCTGTAAACACACTGTAAAAAATACAATACAGTCTCTCTGTGTTCCCATTGTTGTGTGTTTTGATGCACTATACTATATCTTCACTGTCCAATGAAAAAAACATGTGTGTCCAAAACAGCAACTTTACAAGAGAGAGAGATAAAACCTTCTTAACTTTTAAAGATTAAAAAAAAAAGTATTTCATTTAATTTTGGAGAATCTCTATTGGTCCACTCATCAAGAAGGGCCAGATTGTGTTTTAATAAAGTAGTAAGTTAACCCTTGTGTGGTTTCGGGTCTGTGGGACCCGTTTTCATTTTTCATCAAATGATACAAAAAATATATTTTTTCTAACTCAAACTCATTGGCATTGGCTCATTTTTTGTGAAAAACATAAATCAAAACACATTTTCGATAAACACACACTGTACACCCCCCCCCCCCCCCCCCCACACACACACACACACACACATTTATATTACATACAGTATGTTTGGCCAAGGGCTAATAAACATCGCTTCATTTGTAAATTTGAAACTAAACAAATTTTCTACTCATATCTTGAGTTTAATTCATTTTCTTTTACATTTTATTTAAAAACTAATAAAAAAAGAGTAGCACTTTTTAAAAGAAATGTAACATAAGAAAGGTAAAGGGCAAATATTAACCATGTAAGCTGTTTATATTGCTTACAATTTAGGTGAAGCATGTGAAGCATGTGTAAAGCATTTTAATGTAAAATTAAATACAAGTAACAAAATAAACGAGTAACAAAAATATGAACACCACACAAGGGTTAAAAATAGATATAAATGGAGATAGAAATGATATATACACTATTATATACACTGGAAGAGGAAAACATTCCACAGTGCCACATTCCTCTAGAATTACAGAGCATCACAAACACAAATATAGAGGAGCACTGTGCATTCCTCAAAACTAAAACTGGCCTGTCAGAAAACGCAGCACCCAAGTATCCCAATCCTAATTCCCACACTTTACTGTGAATCAATGATTTTTTTCATCATTTTTTTTCCACGTGTATTATTATTTGTGAAAGTGTGCTTTAAAAAAAACACAATGCAAATAGAGAGACATCCTATTGGTTTATATGGACAGAAGCCATAGGCCTGTCATGATAACCATTCTATCTATCTGCATTTTTCTTCAGAAAACTTGTATGTACAAGTACATGGTATGATATAAATATATGATTGAGACTACAGTATAACTTACATGGTATATAACATGCCAGCGTAGTCAAAAATAAAGCATCTTTCTTCAGATTAGGCTAATCATCTGTTTTATTTTAGCCAAAATAAGTGTCAATGATTAGCTGCTTTTATTATAAAAAGACAAAAGCTCTCAAACTTTTTTTAGACAATGCACCACCCAATCTCCATTTTTTTAATTTTGACATAATGTGAATTTGTCAGAATTTTACATTGTGCCCAAATTTTACAAAAAAAAGGGTCAAAAGACTAATATCTCCAAAATGGCTTGGAATAAAATCTACTTACAATGACATATTATTTCATTCTCCAACCCCAAAGATTTAAATCGCCTGCTACACACACACACACAGTAAATTCACCAGTGTTAATTCAACACTGTTAACACTAACAGTGTTGATTTAACACTGACGAATCAACAGTGCATGTTGTTGATTAACCTGAATAACTATGCCTTCGTTTTTGACACTTTAGAAACAATTTTTTATCTAATAAAATAAAACCTGATAAAGAACAGAAAACATGTATATAGTTGAAGCAAGTTCAGTCAGATTACCAGCTATTAAGCTAAGATTAAATAACAAATGATTGCTAAAATATTACACTAAACCTGCAGTGAAATGCTGTATATTAATCTTACTCTAATATAAAAAGACAATTTTAGCAGTTTTTTTAGGTATTGTACATGACTTAACTAAAGCTGGATACAGTTTTGTGCCTTGTAGGAACTTCCTAAAAATGAATCATTGTTGAAATAAACACTTTTTTTTACTTTTTGGACTGTTGTATTATTGAAAAAATATACAACTATTTTAAGACAATCAGAAAATGTTGATTCTTTAGACTCTTGTATTATTACACACAGAAAAAGCGTGTTTTTGAGAAAAAATAAAATTTGGATTTCTCTAGGCCTTTGCATTGTTCAGAAAAGTACAAAATATCACAGAAAATAACGTTTTTTTAAACCAAATCCTGATATTTAGGCTCTTTAGACTCTTGTATTGTATTGGAAACTAGCAAAAAGAAAAGTGTTTTAGACAAATGCTGAGATTTCTCTTTACAAACAATATAATTTAACCTCCAAAAACCCGTTTTTATATTTTAAGAGTTGTTGTTCATTCTATTCTGCTGTAAAAAAAAATACTTTAAAAAATAAAATATATAAAAATATATATATAAAAAATAAATTATACTGAATTATATCAATTAGAAATTCTGAAACCGCCAACCATTGTATAAGGTTTTTAAGTTAATAATTGAACTAAAATCTAATCTTTAATCTACTCTGTTTATTTTAAAACTAAATCAATCTTTCATTAGCATGTATATTCCCTGAACCCACAGTAATATATCTTACTGCTGAAAGGTTTTCTGCTGGACGTGCTGCAGAATTCTGATGAAATGAAGTGAATTCTGCTGCTGACGTAAATCTTGCACTTTGCCTGTTCTGAAGTGGGAGCAGGAAGACTTACCTGACTCAGCAGAAATGCTCTAAACTGGTGGTGGGCTGGAGGGGGGCAGCGGAATCTGCACCCAAACTCTCCTCTCCCCTGAAGAGCCGGTGAAGGTCGAGAGTGCCGAGCAGCATTTTTAAGGAGGTGCTTGATCATTAAAAAGCGAAAGGGCATGACATATGGTAGGGGCTTGCTCTGTCCTCACAGGGATTGGTTCATGCAAAACAGGGTCTTGGCCAATCAGGGTCCTGTGATTAGGAAGAACAGCAGCGAGACTTTACCTCAGGTGTCAGGTGGAATAAGAGATATCAGAGATCATCCAAGAAACAGACACTTTATGCTTCAACTGATCTGCCAGATATACCACATACACCATGTTGCCCCCACTGCTGACACAGGTGTGTAAACACACTCACACATCTTGTCTAGTCTCTGTAGGAAGCTACTGCCATTAGAATAAGACTTTCTGGAGCAGATAAACATTAACCTACTGGAACCATGCCTAATGAGGGTTATAAACACCACTTGCCAAAATCTGCTACTCATAGGGACCGAAAAAACACCGTCTCCGAATAAAAAAAAAAAAAAAAAGGTGTCGTGCAAAATTTGGCCCATTTTCAAAAACTGCTACCCATGGGGACCGAAAAAATTTCGTCTCCGAATTTTTTTGAAAAACAGAGGTGTCATGCCAAATCTGGCCCACTTGCCAAAAACTGCTATCCATGGGGACCGAAAAAAGTTTGTCTCTGAAAAATTTTGAAAAAAAGAGGTGTCGTGCCAAATCTGGCCCACTTGCCAAAAACTGCTACCCATGGGGACCGAAAAAAAGTTCGTCTCTGAAAAAATTTGAAAAAAAGATGTGTTGTGCCAAATTTGGCCCACTTGCCAAAAACTGCTACCCACGGGGACCGAAAAAAGTTTGTCTCTGAAAAATTTTGAAAAAAAGATGTCTACTGCCAAATGTGGCCCACTTGCCAAAAACTGCTACCCATGGGGACCGAAAAAAGTTTGTCTCTGAAAATTTTTTGAAAAAAAAAGAGGTGTTGTGCCAAATTTGGCCCACTTGCCAAAAACTGCTACCCATAGGGACTGAAAAAAGTTTGTCTCTGAAAATTTTTGAAAAAAAGAGGTGTTGGCCAAATTTGGCCCACTTGCCAAAAACTGCTACCCATGGGGACCGAAAAAGTTTGCCTCTGAAAAACTTTGAAAACAGAGGGGTTGTGCCAAATTTGGCCCACTTGCCAAAAACTGCTACCCATGGGGACCGAAAAAAATTCGTCTCTGAAAAACTTTGAAAAAAAGAGGTGTCGTGCCAAATTTGGCCCACTTGCCAAAAACTGCTACCCATGGGGACCGAAAAATTAGTCCCTGAAAAACTTTGGAAAAAAAGAGGTGTCGTGCCAAATTTGGCCCACTTGCCAAAAACTGCTACCCATGGGGACCGAAAAAAGTTAGTCTGAAAATTTTTGAAAAAAGAGGTGTTGTGCCAAATTTGGCCCACTTGCCAAAAACTGCTACCCATGGGGACCGAAAAAAGTTTGTCTCTGAAATTTTTTTGAAAAAAAGAGGTGTTGTGCCAAATTTGGCCCACTTGCCAAAAACTGCTACCCATAGGGACCGAAAAAAAGTTTGTCTCTGAAAATTTTTAAAAAAAAGAGGTGTAGTGCCAAATTTGGCCCACTTGCCAAAAACTGCTACCCATGGGGACCGAAAAAAGTTTGTCTCTGAAAAACTTTGAAAAAAAGAGGTGTCGTGCCAAATTTGGCCCACTTGCCAAAAACTGCTACCCATGGGGACCGAAAAAAGTTAATTCCTCAGAAGGCTCAGGGCTTTCAACATCTGCCAGAAACTCCTCCTGATGTTCTACCAGTCTGTGGTAGCCAGCGTCCTCTTTTACACTGTTGTGTGTTGGGGAGGCAGCATCAGCAAGAGGGATGCTGGACGACTGGACAGGCTGGTGAGGAAAGCTGGTTCTGTGCTGGGATTAGAGCTGGAGTCCTTAACACCACTGGCAGAGAGGAGAGCCCTCAGTAAGCTGCTGAACATCATGGACAATGTTCACCACCCTCTGCACAGCACCATCACCAGGCAGAGGAGCTCATTCAGCGGCAGACTGCTGTCCCAGTCCTGCTCCACAGACAGACTCCGAAAGTCTTTTGTTCCTCAGGCCATAAGACTGTTCAACTCCTCTCAGCACAGCAAACTAAAGACTCTGTGAAACTTTTTCATTCCGGCCACTCTGGCCACACCATGGACACACCCCCAGCTATGGACACACTCTCAGACTTGCTGATGCCTAGAACACTTTTTATAGTTCTACCATATTTTGCACTAGTAGTTCATTCACTAGTTAATTCATCTACTGTTTACGTATCTTTTGCACTGCTTAATTTAATTTAAATTATTATATAACTGTGTATTTGCACTTTCTGTTTGGCTGACATCAGTTATCCTCACATTATGCACATCAACTGGTGTTCACTGTCTATTGTGTTCAACTGCACTACCTCCATTCTCCATCTCCATTACACACACACACACACACACGAAGACTGTACATTTACACTGTATATTCTATTTCTTATTTGATTGTATTTATATGTATCTTTATATTTTATATTTTATCTTTTTTAACTTTGTGTATTGTGTAACCTGCTGCTGGATGCCAAGAATTTCCCCCCGGGGATCAATAAAGTATCTATCTATCTCTATCTATCTATCTATCTATCTATCTATCTCTGAAAAGTTTTGAAAAAAGAGTTGAAAATTCTTCAAATACTTTCATTTACTTGCCAATGCTGCATCAGCAGCAGCTTGAAAAGAAGCGGTGGCTGGCTTCACATGTATCGGAGGAGGCATGTGCTAGTCTTCACACTCCTGGTGTGTTGGGGCATCACTAGTGATGGGGGGAGTCCTAATGAGTGGGTTGGGTAATTGGCTGTGCTAAATTAGGGAGAAAATAAAAAAAAAATTGAATAAAATTATTTTAAAAAATCCTTTAATTTTCCCAAAAGGATCACATGAACACTCCCCCTCCAACTGGTCGCATGTCCAATTAAATTGTTTTAATAAAGTGGTTTTATTTTTTTATAAACTAAAAAATCTAAATGAATATTTATAAATATAAATGTTTAATTGAGCTTTATAACACTGTGTAGTGAGCAGCATATAGGCTAAAAAGCTAACTTTTTTCAATTAAATATATTATGTTATAAATATATATTAATATTTTAGTCCGATGCGTCAATGCTTCCCATTGAAAATGAATGGGACAAATCTCTGTACTGCTCAGACTCAAGACTGGAGCAGTATTAGCATTAGCCGCTAACCAAAGTGCTAGCTCTTTCGCTGTTCAGAGGTGAGTATATTGGACTGTAGTCTGTGTGTTTACCGTATTAAAACAAACTACGTTTGACAAACCACTAGCTATCATCGCCCTGGCTTACCAGAACACTCAGAGTTCCTCAGTGTAGGAATCTAAGTTTACTGTAAATAAATGGAAGCACTTTACCCACTCAAACAAACAGTTTTCATGAATCTGTGTAGATTAATATCCATTACCTGAAATGTATGCTGGTGATGTCCAACCATCTGTGTCTCTCTCTTCTGCCCCATCACTAAACCCATACATCATCCAGTGCCCCTCCCAAATTACTCCTCCCATTTTTTTTTTTGCATTTTTCACATTAAATGTTAGTTATGAGTTTGGCAAATTGCTTTGCCAGTTGTGTGATGAAATCTAGCTGTCAGAATCCGACTCCCCTTCACTAACATGTATCAGAAAGAGTTTGTCACTGTTCGTCTCTGAAAAATTTTGAAAAAAAGAGGTGTCGTTCCAAATTTGGCCCACTTGCCAAAAACTGCTACCCATACGGAACCAAAAAAGTTCGTCTCTGAAAAATTTTGAAAAAAAGAGGTGTTGTGCCAAATTTGGCCCACTTGCCAAAAACTGCTACCCATGGGGACCGAAAAAAGTTTGTCTCTGAAAAAACTTTGAAAAAAAGAGGTGTCGTGCAAAATTTGGCCCACTTGCCAAAAACTGCTACCCATACAGAACCAAAAAAAGTTTGTCTCTGAAAATTTTGAAAAAAAGATGTCTCGTGCCAATGTGGCCCATTTGCCAAAAACTGCTACCCATGGGGACCGAAAAAAGTTCGTCTCTGAAAATTTTTGAAAAAAACAGGTGTCGTGCAAAATTTGGCCCACTTGCCAAAAACTGCTACGCATGGGGACCGAAAAAAGTTTGTCTATGAAAAATCTAGCTGTCAGAATCCAACTCCCCGTCACTAACATGTATCAGAAAGAGTGTAAAAGATTATATCCAGATTACGTTCATTTCTGTTTATAAATAATGGTTAATCTACGATTACAGCAGATACAGGAATCACCAGCGTTTGTGTTCATACTGCAGCATTTCACATCTGCACACCAAGGGGAGTCAGATTCGGCACAAATTCAATTCTTTTTTCTTCTGGTTCGTTTAAAGACTGACTTAGCTTCCTGTAATTGGTCTGTGGACCTGAACCATCTAGAAAAGCGCTTCCACACTGCAGATAAACTGGACCATGATTCAGTAAATTCTTTTGATCAGACCAAACTCTGGTCCTTTGTTTCAGACTGGCTAGTTTGCTTTGAACCCAAACTAAAAAAAGTCAAAAAGTCCAGATAAAACAAGGTAGGTGTGAAAGCGCCCTAAGAAATAGATCTTTAGTAGGTTGGCAAAAGTAGTGTTATTACAGTGTTACTAATGTACTTAAGTCCTAAAACAAGGGAACCAAACTCATGCTAAGTAACAGGCTTCCTTCTAAATCTTAAAATAACAAATTA
The DNA here is from genome assembly GCF_023375975.1 of Astyanax mexicanus. Taxonomy (NCBI): domain Eukaryota; kingdom Metazoa; phylum Chordata; class Actinopteri; order Characiformes; family Acestrorhamphidae; genus Astyanax; species Astyanax mexicanus. Next base: position 42,168,552 of record NC_064415.1, read on the forward strand.
GCACAATTTGGATATAGTGGAACAGCAGATAAATTGACAAACGACAATTTAACTATTATCTGTGATTCATAAAAGACAACTGAGGCACTAAAAACTGTCTAAAATAAATTTATTAGTTGTCAAACAGAGCAATATATAAAGAGCTCAACTGCAGAAATATTAGTTGTATATTTATGCATTGCAGTTAAAAAAAGGTGGCTGAGTCTGAGTATCTGTCTCTTTATACCTATTGGGTCAGAGTCTGTGTGTGTCACGTCTGGTGCTGTTAGCTCCTCTGGTGCTGTTAGCTCCTCTTGGAAAGCATGTCACTCTTTTTATAGATGACATTTTAATTTATTCCCCCGATCTAGAATCTCATGTTCAGCACGTTCGTTAGGTTCTTCAAAGACTGTTGGAGAACAATCTCTCTGCTAAAGCCGAGAAATGAGTTCCACCTTCAGAGAGTCGCATTTCTCGGCTATGTCATCAGCTCCCAGGGAGTTCTCATGGATGACTCTAAGGTAGACGCCGTAACTAGTTGGCCAGTTCCCCAATCCATCAAAGACCTCCAACGTTTCTTAGGGTTTGCAAATTTTTACAGACGTTTCATACGTAACTTCAGCAGTATAGCTGCCCCGCTTACAGCGCTCACTAAGAATGCCACCAAAGTTCTTAAGTGGTCCCCTGAAGCTGACCAAGCGTTCCAGAAGTTAAAAGCCGCCTTCGTCTCTGCCCCCGTTCTCATGCACCCCAAACCTGAACTACCGTTCATAGTCGAGGTCGATGCTTCTTATACTGGCGTAGGAGCTGTTCTCTCCCAACGCAGCGGTTCACCACCTAAACTACATCCCATAGCCTTCTTCTCACGCAAAATGTCACCTGCAGAGCGTAACTATGGGATACGGGATAGAGAGCTGTTGGCTGTTAAACTTGCTCTAGAGGAGTGGTGTCACTGGCTGGAAGGGGCTGCACACCCATTCACCGTACTAACTGATCACAAGAACTTGGAATATCTCCGTACAGCTAAGCGCCTAAATCCCCGTCAAGCTCGTTGGTCATTGTTTTTCTCACAATTCAACTTCTCTATCTCGTTTCGACCAGGTAACCGCAATACTAAGGCTGATGCCTTGTCTCGCGTCTTTAGTCCCCCAGACGACACATGCCGCGCTTCTGAACCAGAATACATTCTGCCACCCACAGTTAAAGTGGCTGCCATTAGATGGGAGCTTGATGATCTCATTCATCAGAGCCAAGTTAACACACCACCTCCAGAGGGCTGTCCTCCTCACAAGATTTATGTACCCGAACAATTTCGCGATCAACTCATTGGTTGGGCACATGCTGCCCTTACTTCTGGTCACCCTGGTGTTACACGTACGCTACAACTGATCTCAGCTCGTTATTGGTGGGAGACCATGCAAGCTGACATACAAGCGTTCGTAGTTTCATGTTCAGTCTGCGCACAATGCAAAACACCCAAAACCCTTCCAGCTGGTAAACTATGTCCTCTGCCTGTTCCTGAAAGACCATGGTCTCACATTGCTGTAGATTTTGTTACTGATCTACCTGAATCAGAAGGGTACACTACTATTCTAACAGTTGTGGACAGATTTTCTAGGGGGGTTAAATTTATCCCTTTTCCTGCACTACCTAATGCTCTTCAGACAGCTCAGGCTATTTATACTCACATTTTCAGACATTTTGGTGTCCCAGAGGACATTCTTTCGGATAGAGGCCCACAATTTACCTCCAGAGTTTGGAAATCTTTCTTTGAACACTTAGGTGTACACGTGAGTCTCACTTCTGGGTTTCATCCCACTAGTAATGGGCAATGTGAGAGGGTAAATCAGGAATTAGGAAAATTTCTGAGGTTATATTGTTTTAAACACCCTACTAATTGGTCTCAGTACCTAATTTGGGCTGAGATAGCTCAAAACTCTCTTGTCAACTCTACATCTGGTCTCACACCTTTTCAGTGCATTCTGGATTACCAGCCTCCGTTGGCTCCGTGGACAGCGTCGTCCACTGAGATACCTGCTGTTGACGACTGGATGAAGCGGAGTGAGCAGGTGTGGGAGGAGACGCATCACCAAATTTCGGAGGTTTTACACAAGTATAAGGAGCAGTCCGACAGACACCGTGGTACCACCCCCCAATACCAACCCGGAGACAGGGTGTGGTTGTCGACCCGGGACTTGAGGTTTGAGGGGGCCTGTAGGAAATGCTGCCTAAGTATATTGGCCCATTTAAGGTTTTGTCTCAGGTTAACGAGGTGACTTATAAGATTGAGTTACCTGCTCAGTACAGAGTGCATAATTCGTTTCATGTCTCTCTGCTCAAGCCTCTTGTCCCAGGTCCGCTTGCCGAGGGTGTTCCTGATGACGTGCCGCCCACGGCAGTGGAGGGGGAGGATTCGTCTACCTATGCGGTTCGAGAGGTGGTGGATTCACGCAGACGTGGCGGTGTGCTCCAGTACCTGATAGACTGGGAGGGTTACGGCCCTGAGGAGCGTTGCTGGGTTGCCGCCGGTGATGTGCTGGATCCTGCTCTACTGGCCGAATTTCATGCCCGTCACCCTGGAAAACCTGCTCCTAGACCCCATGGGCGTCCCAAGCGCTCACTCTCTTCTTCGGCTCCGGTGCATCGGGGTTCCCAGTCTCGCAGACCCCGCCTGTCCGGCACCTCGGTGGCTACGCCTGTTCCTCCCGCCGGTACTCCCTGCCCGTCGGGTGGACGTCGTCGTGGTCATCCCCGTTCTGGCTCCGTTCCGACTCCCTTGGGGGGGAGGTACTGTCACGTCTGGTGCGGTTAGCTCCTCTGTCCCTTCCACACTCAGCTCTAATGGAGGTTCTCAGGTCAACAACTACACTACCCAGAATGCACCACCCGCTGACATCACGCACTCACCTGGTCACGTGACACCTCACGTGATTACTGGCACTATAAAAGAGCACTCCACACAAACACCCACGCCGCGTAATGTAGGTTCTCCTCATTACAAAGCGTTACTTTATCTCTTGTCTTCAGTTTATCTTGTGTATGACCTTGCCTTTGTTTTCTCGACGCCGATTATTGCATTTGCCTCTGATATTGGATTGCTTGTGTATTACCTGGACTGTGATTTCACTACTGCCTCTTGGATTACCTCTGACATTGGATCTCTCGTGTATGAACTCTGGACTGTCTCTCGTTTATGGTATGGTTTTGTCTACATTGCTCTGGTTTCTGGTGATTACCCGTTTTCTGTATCAACCACGTATTACATCTGTTTATTTTAATAATAAACATATATTTTTATCAGTATCTGCACGTGTCTGCAATTCTATGCTCATCATGACAGAATACGCGGCCGTACAAGATCAGATAGCAGATACTGAGGCTATTAGATCTGGTTTAGCCAACCAGGGGAGGCTACTCTGTCAGCACCAGCAAACGCTCGCTGGTGTGACCCAAGCTGTTTCTGAGCTAGCCAGCCAACAAGCTACACAGCAGCAACAACTTTCGGAGCTGCTAGCTCACCTCAGAGGCTTAACTGAGCCTAGCCCTAGCCCGTTAGCTGCCCCCCGTTTGCCCAACGCTATTTCATCTGTGCCTGTTTTTTCTGTCTCTAAACCGGAGATTTTTGATGGGGATCCGGAAAAATGCAGCGGTTTTCTTTTACAATGCTCCGTGTTTTTCAGTAATTCACCGCCCACAACCGATAATGCTAAAATCGGTTTTATTATCTCCCGGCTTTCTGGTAAGGCACTTGAGTGGGCAACAGCTATTTGGGAGGAAGTTTCAGGGGCTAGTTACACTGATTTTTTTGACTATTTTTCGCTCGGTTTTTGATCATTCTCGCTATGGACAGTGTAATGGAGAACTTTTGCTGGCTCTCAAGCAAGGTCAGAAGCCGGTGGCTTCCTACGCTTTGGAGTTCCGCACTCTTGCAGCTGGTAGTGGGTGGAATAACGCAGCTTTGCTTAACGTATTCAGATGCGGACTCAACCCTGACATACAGAGGGAGTTAGCCTGCAGAGATGATTCGCTAACTTTGGATCAACTCATCTCACTTTCGATTCGTTTGGATCAACTTCTCTCGCGCCGCCCCAAGACCAGCTCTCGCACTCTACACACTCCTGTGACTCTACCCCGCACCCCCACATCAGAGAAAGCTGCGCTGTCTGCCCCTGAGCCCATGGACATCCAGAAAACCCGGCTAACTCCAGAAGAGCGACAGTGCCGGATCCGGCTTCGTTTGTGCCTCTATTGTGGTGAGGGCGGTCATTTCAAGGCTGAGTGTGGTCTCCTGACCCGACCTGTGAAAGCTCCAGCCCTAGGACAGCGCGTGGAGTGCTCTAATGTGGTACGTAAGCAAAACACAATTTTTCGTTCCAAATGTTTCTCGTTGCCAGTAAATGTTATGTTGCCTGATGGTATGCTCTCTGTCCCAGCGCTTATAGATTCCGGGTCGGAAGGGAACTTCATCAGTCTGGACCTGGTTAAGGAGCACGGCGTACCCACCCGAGAACTTCTGCGTCCATTATCCATTCATGCTGTGGACGGGAAGACTGTGCGCTCCAAACCAGTCACGCTGCAGACGCTACCCATCACCCTACAAGCCAGCGCTCTTCATTTTGAGGAACTGCCACTTTTCGTGCTTCCCAGCACCGAGCACCCTGTGATCCTGGGCATGCCATGGCTCAAGACCCACGATCCCACCGTCTCCTGGCGCGATGGGGATATCACGGTTTGGTCTTCTCATTGTCACAAGAACTGTTTAGCTTTAGACAGCCTTATCATTCAGTCCACTTCTGTGGAGAGCCCTGAAGTTTCTGATTCCCCTGTTATTCCCCCTGAGTATTCTGATTTTTTAGAAGTGTTTAGCAAGGTTAATGCCACTAAGTTACCACCTCATCGCTCTTATGACTGTGCTATTGACCTAGTGGAGGGTGCCTCTCTACCCAAAGCTAGAATTTATCCCCTCACTCTTGATGAGGAGAAGGCTATGGAGGATTACGTTTCTGAAGCTCTAGCTCAGGGTTTCATTCGCCCGTCCAAGTCACCAGTCGGATCGGGTTTTTTCTTTGTTAAGAAAAAGGACGGGGGACTGAGACCCTGTATTGATTACAGAGGCTTAAATGCCATTACTAAGAAGTTTGCGTACCCATTGCCCCTCATTCCTTGCGCTCTTGAACAACTGCGTAATGCCACATATTTTACCAAGCTCGATCTTCGTAGTGCGTACAATCTGATCCGTATTAGGGAGGGAGATGAGTGGAAGACAGCATTTACTACCATCATCATCATCATTTATTTATTCACACACACATGTTCAGAACAACAAGACAAACTTCAACATTTATATCATGTGAAAAGGGACACCCTAGGAAGCTCAGGAGCTTTTGAATGGGGCCCAAACACAGAGATACATGTAACCCCCCAAACCCCACCCCTCCCCCCCCAATCCCCACACCCCCCACTACTCCCCACAAAAAAAAAGGAAATACCCCAAAACAACCCTCCTAATAAATTCCATAGTCTTTCACTTTCCAGTCATATAGTCTAATACAAATACAGAGAAATACAGTGTTAATTCATGATCATATTTGAGCATTTTCCAAAAGTACAGTCTAGTATAGTTCAATTTCAATATGTAGAAAAATTCTATATTAATATTAATATTAATATTAATTAATATTAATATTAATATTACCACTAATGGCCACTATGAATATTTAGTTATGAGTTATGGTCTCGCTAACGCCCCCGCAGTGTTTCAGTCGTTTATGAACGACGTTTTCCGTGACATGATTGGCAAATTCGTCACCCTTTTTATAGACGACATCTTAATTTACTCTCCCGACCTTGAATCCCACGTGCAACATGTTCGCTCGGTTCTCCAAAGACTTCTGGAGAACGATCTTTATGCTAAAGCCGAGAAGTGCGACTTCCATCTTCAGAGAGTCGCATTTCTCGGCTATGTTATTAGCTCCCAGGGAGTCCTTATGGATGACTCCAAAGTAGATGCCGTAACTAGCTGGCCTGTTCCTCAGTCCATCAAAGACCTACAACGTTTCTTAGGATTTGCAAATTTCTATAGACGTTTTATACGTAATTTCAGCAGTATAGCTGCCCCACTCACTGCGCTCACTAAGAACGCCACCAAGGTCCTAAAGTGGTCCCCTAAATCTGACTTAGCGTTCCGCAAACTAAAAACTGCTTTCGTTTCTGCCCCCATTCTCATGCACCCCAAACCTGAACTACCATTTGTAGTCGAGGTCGACGCTTCAGATACTGGCGTGGGAGCAGTTCTCTCACAACGCAGCGGTTCACCACTTAAACTCCATCCCATAGCCTTCTTCTCACGAAAAATGTCACCAGCTGAGCGTAACTATGGGATAGGGGATAGAGAGTTACTGGCTGTCAAACTTGCTCTAGAGGAGTGGCGTCACTGGCTGGAAGGTGCTGCACATCCATTCACCGTACTAACAGATCATAAAAACTTGGAATATCTCCGTACAGCTAAACGCCTAAACCCCCGTCAAGCTCGTTGGTCATTATTCTTCTCACATTTCAATTTCTCTATCTCGTTTCGACCCGGTAACCGTAATACTAAGGCTGATGCTTTATCTCGTGTTTTTAGCTCCCCAGACGACACATGCCACACTTCAGAACCTGAATACATTCTGCCACCCACTGTAAAAGTGGTTGCCATTAGATGGGAGCTCGATGATCTCATTCATCAGAGCCAAGTTAACACACCACCTCCAGAGGGCTGTCCTCCTCACAAGATTTATGTACCCGAACAATTTCGCGATCAACTCATTGGTTGGGCTCATGCTGCCCTTACTTCTGGTCATCCCGGCGTTACACGTACACTACAACTGATCTCAGCTCGTTATTGGTGGGAAACCATGCGAGCTGATATACAAGCGTTCGTAGTTTCATGTTCAGTCTGCGCACAATGCAAAACACCCAAAGCCCTTCCAGCTGGTAAACTATGTCCTCTGCCTATTCCTGAACGACCTTGGTCGCACATTGCTTTAGATTTTGTTACGGATTTACCCGAATCAGAAGGTTACACTACCATCCTCACGGTCGTAGACAGATTTTCTAGGGGTGTTAAATTTATCCCTTTTCCTGCACTACCTAATGCTCTTCAGACAGCTCAAGCTATATACACACACATTTTCAGACATTTTGGGGTCCCGGAGGACATTTTGTCAGATAGAGGTCCTCAATTTACTTCCCGGGTATGGAAATCATTCTTTGAACACTTAGGTGTACACGTGAGTCTCACTTCTGGGTTTCACCCCACTAGCAACGGTCAATGTGAGAGGGTAAATCAGGAGTTAGGCAAATTTTTAAGACTGTACTGCTTTAAACATGCTACAGAATGGTCACAGTATCTGATTTGGGCTGAGATAGCCCAAAATTCCCTCATTAACTCCACATCTGGTCTCACTCCCTTTCAGTGCATTCTGGGTTATCAGCCTCCGTTGGCTCCGTGGACAGCGTCGTCCACTGAGATACCTGCTGTTGACGACTGGATGAAGCGGAGTGAGCAGGTGTGGGAGGAGACGCATCAGCAGATTTCGGAGGTGTTACGCAAGTATAAGGAGCAGTCCGACAGACACCGTGGTACCACCCCCCAATACCAACCCGGAGACAGGGTGTGGTTGTCGACCCGGGACTTGAGGTTTGAGGGGGCCTGTAGGAAACTGCTGCCTAAGTATATTGGCCCATTTAAGGTTTTGTCTCAGGTTAACGAGGTGACTTATAAGATTGAGTTACCTGCTCAGTACAGAGTGCATAACTCGTTTCATATCTCTCTGCTCAAGCCTCTTGTCCCAGGTCCGCTTGCCGAGGGTGTTCCTGATGACGTGCCACCCGCGGCAGTGGAGGGGGAGGATTCGTCTACCTATGCAGTTCGAGAGGTGCTGGATTCACGCAGGCGTGGCGGTGTGCTCCAGTACCTCATAGACTGGGAGGTTTACGGCCCTGAGGAGCGTTGCTGGGTTGCCGCCGGTGACGTGCTGGATCCTGCTCTACTGGCCGAATTTCATGCCCGTCACCCTGGAAAACCTGCTCCTAGACCCCGTGGGCGTCCCAAGCGCTCACTCTCTTCTTCGGCTCCGGTGCGTCAGGGTCCCCAGTCTCACAACCCCTGCCTGTCCGGCACCTCTGTGGCTACGCCTGGTCCTCCTGACGGTACTCCCTGCCCGTCGGGTGGACGTCGTCGTCGTCGTCCCCGTTCCGGCTCCGTTCCGACTCCCTTGGGGGGAGGTACTGTCACGTCTGGTGCTGTTAGCTCCTCTGTCCCTTCCACACCCAGCTCTAATGGAGGTTCTCAGGTCAACAACTACATTACCCAGAATGCACCACCCGCTAACATCACGCACTCACCTGATCACGTGACACCTCACCTGCTTCCTCCAGGAAGTCCTGAATACTGATTACTGGCACTATAAAAGAGCACTCCACACAAACACCCACGCCGCGTAATGTAGGTTCTCCTCATTACAAAGCGTTACTTTATCTCTTGTCTCAGTTTATCTTGTGTATGACCTTGCCTTTGTTTTCTCGACGCCGATTATTGCCTTTGCCTCTGATATTGGATTGCTTGTGTATTACCTGCACTGTGTTTTCACTACTGCCTCTTGGATTACCTCTGACATTGGATCTCTCGTGTATGAACTCTGGACTGTCTCTCGTTTATGGTATGGTTTTGTCTACATTGCTCTGGTTTCTGGTGATTACCCGTTTTCTGTATCAACCACGTATTACGTCTGTTTATTTTTATAATAAACATATATTTTTATCAGTATCTGCACGTGTCTGCAATTCTGTGCTCATCATGACACCCAGGAGTGAAATTACTCCAAAAGGCATGAACAACTCATCCAGGAGGTCACAAAAAAACCCAGAACAACATTTAAAGAACTGCAGGTCTCACTTTTCTCAGTTAAGGTCTGCGTTAATGATTTATTAATAAGATTTTGGAGTGATCTAGTCAAAGTCTGATTGAGATAATATGGCAGTGTGAACTTAAACAGGAGGTTTATGCTCACAGACACATTATCCTCTAATGTGTCTGAATTAAAACAATTCTGCAAAGAGGAGTGGACCAAAATTCCTCCACAGAGATGTGAAAGACTCACTGCCAGTTATCGGTAAAGCTTGATTGCAGTTGTTTCCACCAAGGGTGGCGAAATTAAGTTATTAAGTTACACATAGGGCTAGATTGGTTTGGATAGATTTTTTCCTATCCTTTATTTTTGTCTGATATTAAAATGTGTTTCTGAAAAATGTAAGTATGATACAAAAAGCAAAAACAAAATAAATATATAGGTTCAAATACTTTTCACAGCACTGTATATAAAAGCTGACAGATATGGCATTATTTTATAATAGAAACATATTTTTTAGTGTGTCGGGGAGGATGCATGCAGTGTACTGTCAGAAATCAGATTCTCCAATGCTTCACTGGTGGTTTTGAGGTAGTAACTAAATATGGCACTATTTGTGTTGCAGATATCTGTACTAAATAAACTAATAAACTGGCCATGCATAATAAATCTTACACTCTTTTAATCTGTGTGGAGCATTTCTGCATCTGTTTACATCTTCTGCATTGTTTTTTTTGTTGTTGTTGTGGTGCAGAGATTTCCAGCAAATAATACAGAGGCTTCTTCTAAAAAAATACTTTTTTATCTGAAGAATGTTTGATGAGACCTCATTAAACAAAAAAGCATGATACTGAAGCACTAATAAGCAGATTCCTGCAGCGTCTGCAACTCCGCTTACAGTGGATTTCATACTCCTGTATTCTAATGTACAGAACATCTAAAGTAGGTAAAGCTTAAGGTCTTCACTGTTACATATTCCTACTATGCAAAAAAAAAAACAGGAAAAGTATCAGAGGCAAAATGCCTAGAGGCAAAAAGATAAACCCTAAAAAATGGGCAGAAGGTGAAAGGTGTGATAGAAAGGATTCACCTGCTTTTTAATGGGTTGAACATCATAATTATAGAGTACGTCCCCTCAGCCCTCAACCGTACTATAAATAATCTTCAGATCATTGTATATCAGAGGAGAACATCACGGGACAAGAGGTTAAACCAATAAAATCATGACATTATAAATCTGTACCACATGAAGACGGTTATGTGGGCAAAATGGATCATTTATTCATATTTGGGAGGACAGTTTACATAAGTATTTTCCCCGAGGCCCATTCATCATCTGTTGCTGCACGCTCAGCGCCGGCCGGATCAGCTGCTTGGCACTCGTATATATAATTACGCTCTGAACCTGCAGAAAACAGGTGTTCTAGTCAGCTCACAAACCTGCAATCCAGACTGGAAGCTGTCGGACGCACACAAACATGATGCAGACTCATAATTTGAACGTAGCGTGTGGAGCGGAATACCAGGGATTCTCTGAGTTTGGAGACATCTGGAGCCAGAGCGGAGTTTTGAGGAATTTTCTTGCAGAAGTCCAAGCATCCGTCATTCTCTGCAAATTACATGTCATTTAATTTGTTGAGAGAGATATGAGAATGTCCACTGTAAAAAGCCAGCACTGTACATACAGTATGCAGTTGCAAGAAAGAAAGTATGGGAACCCTTTGGGATTACTTAGATTTCTGCATAAATTGGTCATTAAATGTGTTCTGATCTTCATCTAAGTCACAACAATAGACAAACACAGTCTGCTTAAACTAAAACCACACACAAAAATTAAATATGTTTGCATGATTTTATTGAACACAACATGTTAATATTCACAGTGCAGGGTGGAAAAAGTATGTGAACCCCTAGAATAATGACTTTTCTAAAAGATAATTGGAGCCAGGAATCAGCCAACCTCAAGTCCAGTAAATGTGATGAGCCAGTTTTAAGTTTGCTGTTTTTAAGCCTTGTGTGGTGTTCATATTTTTGTTACTCGTTTACTTTGTTACTTGTATTTAATTCAGCAAAATTAAGCAATTTTACATTAAAATGCTTTACACATGCTTGCTTCACCTAAATTGCAAGCAATATAAACAGCTTACATGGTTAATATTTGCCCTTTTCTTATGTTACATTTCTTTCAAAAAGTGCTACTCTTTTTTTATTAGTGTTTTAATAAAATGTAAAAGAAAATGAATTAAACTCAAGATATGAGTAGAAAATTTGTTTAGTTTCAAATTTACAAATGAAGCGATGTTTATTAGCCCTTGGCCAAACATACTGGATGTAATATAAATGTGTGTGTGTGTGGGGGGGGGGGGGGGGGGGGTGTACAGTGTGTGTTTATCGAAAATGTGTTTTGATATATGTTTTTCATAAAAAATGAGCCAATGCCAATGAGTTTGAGTTAGAAAAAATATTTTTTTAGTATCATTTGATGACAAATGAAAACGGGACCCGAACACCACACGAGGGTTAAGAAGCACTTCTTAAGAAGTGGACGGATGAATCCAAAATTGAGATGTTTGGAAGGAACACACAACACAAAAAAAGCACAGCACACCATCATCAAAACCTCAACTCAACCTCAAAATCCCAACTGTGAAACATGGTGGAGGAGGCATCACGATTTGGGGCTGCTTTGCTGCCTCAGGGTCTGGATGGATTGCCGTCATCAACAGAAAAATGAATTCCCAAGTTTACCAAGACATTTTGCAGGTAAACGTAAGACCCTCTGTCCACCAACTAAAATCCCCCCCCCCCCCCCCCCCCCCCAATGTGTTGTATTCCATAAAACATGCAAATATACATACATTTTTGTGTGGTATTAGTTTAAGCAGACTGTGTTTGTCTATTGTTGTGACTTAGATGAAGATCAGAAAACAATTAATGATCAATGTATGTAGAAATCCAAGTAAAGGGTTCACATACTTTTTCTTGTAACTTTATGCTTCTTATATTATTTGTATGCAGAGCAAACTCAAAAAGTTTGAGTGTTTTTTTATCAATCAAAGTAGCTTTAGTCTACACCTCCAAATTAGCAAGACTCTAGTTATACTAACACTTAACACTAATTATCTTTTTGAGGTCATGAATACAAGTTTTCTCATATTTTATCTACTAGCACTTTGAGGTTTTTAAGGTTGTTCTCAGTAAAAATGTAAATGCACATACTTTTTGTGTGTATTTTTTAGTCACATTATGTTAGTTAATACATTTGACTTGGATGAAGGTCAGATCACATTTTATAAAAAAAAAATTGCAAAAACTAAAATTGAAATTCCAAAGGGTTCTCATATTTGTATCTGTCAAAGAACGTCAGCAAGATATATATATTTTTTAATAAATCTAAAATAAAAGCAATTTTCAACAAACGATAATGTACAGTTACTTCGTGTGCAAACTAGTACTTCGCAGAATCCACATTTAACATATTGCAAACGCTTTCTGTAGGTCTGAATATACTTTCTTATTTTAGGAACCTTCACCCACATCATCCTGCAGGAAGCTCCTAGTTCCGCATTATTATTCGGCCATCTTGCATCCACAGTATGTTCAAGATCTGCCCACAGATTTTTAATGATGTTCAAGTCAGGGGACGGTGAGGGACATGCCAGAAGTTTCAGCCTGCATACTTTATTAGTTCATGATGAACGTTGAGGCATCACTGTCCAGACTCCTTCCAGACTCTTTACAGTTTCTTTTCTGGAAGTGTCAGATTAGTTTACAGTACCAGTCAAAAGTCTGGACACATTTTGAATTCAGTGGTTACAATGTTCTGCACTGTGGATTAATAATAAAGTCATCCAAACTATAACGAAAAAAACATATGAAATTATTTAACGAAGAGCAAGAATGTTTTATATTTTAGATTCTTCAAAGTAGCACCTCTTGCTTAGATGACACCTTTAAACATCTTGGCTGGATTTTCTCAGTCAGCTTTATGAGGTAGAGTCACCTGGAATTCAGGTTTTCAGTTAACAGCTGTGCTGAACTCGTCAAGAGTTAATTATTGGAATTTCTTGCCTCTTGATGTGTTTGAGATCATCAGTTGTAAAGTTGTGAAGATTTAGAGTTACAGGTATACAGTGAATAGCTCTATTTGAGGAAAAGTTCTAATCTATATTCTAGCAAAAACTACTCAACTAATTAAAGAAAAAATCCTTTAAGAAATAAAGGTCAATCAGTAAAATTGTAAGAACTTTTAAAGCATCCAAAAGTGCAATTGCAAAGATCATCAAATATGTTATGACGAAACTGGCTCTAATCAGGATCATTCCAGGAAAGGAAGAGCAAGAGTTACCTCTGTTGCACAGCATAAGTTAATTAGAGTTACCAGCTTTAGAAATCGCAAGTTAACAGCAACACAGGTAAGAGACATCTAAATGCTTCACAGAGTATTTTGGTTTGTTTAACATTTTTTAAGTTACTACATGATTCCTTACGTGTTCCTTCATCGTCTGGATCCCTTCGGTATTCAGTTACAAAGTAGGGAAAAAATAAAAACTTTAAGTCAAAAAGTGTGTCCAAACTGTGCACTCTGTACAAACTTTAGTAATATACCTTAATAAATATGGTCATTTTATCTCCCTTTTATAATTTATTCACAGCAATGCACAGTAGAATGATAATCCACCTTTCTTAGGTCTGTTACAGTACATCTTCTTCCAAATCCTGTTTTCATATGGATGGTATGATGTTGCTTTTCTTTGTCTTAGAGATATCACACTGATGAATATATTTCCTATTGTTTTATTTCATACACACTCACTGTCAAAAAAATAGTTGCACTCAGAATTAAAAAAATATATGTCTCTTAGAATATAACACATGCAAAAAAGTCATATACACTGTTTCTTAGTGGTATTGACTGGCAGCTTATATTTAATAAAAAAACGGCTAGTATGTTTGATTTTTTTGATGTTTGAAATAGATAACTTTGACCCGTTCTTTCTTTCCTTTTATTTTATGTTTTTACATAATATATTACATTGTAATGCAAAACTTTAGGATTCTATAATCTTATTAAAATCCTTTAATTTTCCCAAACATTGTCACTGCGCCTTTTAATCTGGTGCACTTTATGTATGAATTTTATCAGTCAGGTATTAAGAAGCAGTAAAGCTCCTTACAGTACAGTTTTATACAGGAGTTTCATTTTAATTCTTCAGCACCATGGCTGGAGCAGTATTAGCATTAGCCGCTAACCACGCTAACCACACTAGCTCTTTTGCTGTTCAGAGGTGACTATTATCAGCCTGTAGCCTACTGCTGCTAACCCCAGCTAGCACTGCTGGAGCAGCATTAACCTTAGCCTATAACCACGCTAAGCGCTAGCTCTTTCACCCTTCAGAGGCAAGTTCCTCAGTGTAGCGTGGTTGGGCTGCATTTACTCGCGCTAACCATGACTAGCGCTAGTGGTTAGCGGTTAATGCTGCTGCTGCTGCTGCTGCACCCAGCCTTAGTGAAAATCTGAAATATTCAAGATGAATAGGATGGATTATAGTTGGACACCATTAGGAACCTCTACAATTGCGTATTGAGATTTTGCATTTTGCAGAAAATATTCAATAAATAATGCCCATATTAGTCCATTTTTTGCTAATGTTTTTGTATGTGGTAACCTTTATCTTCCTTAAAATTAGCACTTATGAAAGAAGCCTTCTTGGTACGAGGAAAGCTGTGGTGACAGAATGAAACCTAATGTTTCATGCAAAACAGAAATGCAATAAAAACCAATAAAGAAAGTTAACTATTAATTATTAATCTTACTCTGGTAAATACCAAAAGAGAGATTGATATTTTAGATTGTGCCTCATACAGTGAGTAAGCAGACTAATTTCTCTGCCGTTTCTTTCTGAGCCGTGCGAAGTTCAAAACCAGCGCAGTATTGTTTTTACGAGCGATGGGTTCTTGTGTAAAGTCAGGGTCGGAGACAGGGTCAGGAAGGTGCAGGGAATAAAACTGCTCTTCCTGAGTTTCTGGCCAGTGTTCTTCCTGAGTGTGTGCGCAGAGTTTGCGAGGTCAGAGGTCATCGGTGATGTCTGTGAGTGAACTGTGCAGGCCTGCATAGTCCCATCCTCTTAAAATCATGCATTCCATCACCAGTAACTACTGCAGATCTGTGTCTTAGGAAAAATACTTATTTTCCTGAGGACATTATCATGGTTAAAAAGAAAATCGTTGAAAACGTACTTGCACCATAGTTGCACCCAGAAGGAAGAGTCAGATTGTAAGTCAGAAACAGATTAAGGAAGATAAAGAGTTTGGGAATCTTTTGTTCATATTAATCAAGCTTCACATACAAAAGTAATATGTAATGCAGCAAGCCAGGTGTCTCAGCATGGAGTTGTAGAGGTTCTTAATGGTGTCCTGTCATAATCCATCCTATGCAGCTCAGATATTCACAGGTCCTGCTGATTTTACAGTAGTTTTAGAGATACATATTTTTCATTGGACAGCGATTTTGTATACTCATTGTCAAAAAAATTGGTTTCATCAGCTACTAATTTGTTTGTTAAAAAGTTCCCATCTTTCAGTTTTTTTACATAACATATTATATTGTCATGCAAAATTGTAGGATGTACAAAATTAAAACTTTTCAGGAGAAAAATGTTAAATTTTAAATACATCAAAAGCTCAGCTTACAGAAAACAATATGTCCCTAAAACTTGTTTTACAGTCTAACAAATAAAGCCTTGTTTCAACAAAAAATAACTATGTCAACTGCCTAAATTATATTGATCCAAAAAAGTATTTAAAGTATGGTAAAATTGTTTTTCAGCTATAGTAGAAAGCATTTTTTAAAAGCATAAACTCAATAACTGTTACTGTTAAAATATATGTTTACATTAACTGAACAAAAAAATATATTTATATTTATATATACTCTACATTTTTATTAATGTAAGTTAGCAACTGAGAATTCATGACTATAATCTTATCTTATCTATAATCTTATCTGTCTTATTATCAGTCATATAAGTATTGCAGTAATACAAATATGACCAGCTGAACCCAGACAGCATGTAGTCTAAATACACTGAGTAACACAAAATACAGTAACTTACTCTTATAGCCTACAACACTGAGACCAGCAGTTACTGCATAACACTTATGTGTATCCCAAGAGAAGCAGCAGCAGCCTGTGGGGAATGACTACACACTGATGGTGAGTGAGAGGTGGGAGGACACGCCCAATATATGCAAATAGCATGACCAACATCATGTGAAATCCTCTGCATAATTGCTCAGTAGACCCTGTTTAAGTAAAGAGTAAAACTGAGCATGTGCAGTAGTGCAGAGTAGTTGGCTTGGTTCAACTACAATTTGTACATTTTGCAACACAAATGATTTAGTTAGGCCAACTTTTAACAGGAAACTTAATAATGTTAGTTGAGGTGACTAGTTTGCTATAGTTTATGGTGCAATTCAATATTTCTTGTTTAGCTGTTTTAAAAATCACATTAAGACGAACAATTTTAAGTTTAGTTTTTTAGTGTAGCCTATCATTACCAAACATTTATTTATTATTCTTGTGGATTTGCTCATATAACATATTTCCTAGACCTTTTCTATTGCCCAGAGAATGTCAGTTTTGCTGAAGATGTCTTAATAAAAATGTCAAACAATGTCAAAATTCAACAGTATGATCAATTTTATTTAGTATATTGGTCTCACAGCTCATTCCTCACATACTTAAAACTGGTGTCTGGTGGAGCCTCTCTACTTCTCCTGAGTGAATTCCAACATGTCCAAGTGGGAGGAGAATTCAGATGGATGGGAAAATTGAGTTGTCCAATACAGATAATTAAGTTGCCAGAAAATGTATTTTGTATTTTAGTGTTAAATCAAATAAATTTAGTTCGGGTTAGTCACTTCCATTTTTCATGTCAGTACAACTCAATAAAACAATAAATGAAAATAAAAATCCTGCCAAATTCATATAATACATACAACTTATTTTTTTATCGTACAACAGGGTGTTTATTTAAGTATTGGCTAAAGGCCATCAGAATTACTTTTTGGAGTGTATTTATTATGTATTCAAAACATACGGTGGACTGGACAGATAGTTCCTCAGAAGTCGACTTATTTCCCATATATACACTGTAACCAGTCCTATTTCAAGTGGCCCTACCTTTTCTGAAGCACATTCTGTGCACTATTCCAACAGGACAATGCTAATCCATATATTCTGCTGCTGTCTCAAGAGCTTGCCCTGAAGACACAGATACAATACCATAGATTGCCAGATCTATTCCAAACTGGAAATGTGTGGGATACCTTTTGACACGCTATCAACACTTAAAACCAGATTTTGCACTGCAGAAATATTAAAACTAAATGTGATTTATTATCACTGGACCTGCTGCAGGTTTTGCTGTAGCAGTGGTGTGTTAATTTTGAATGCAATAGCACCTCACACATTTTCAATCAGAAATAGGTCTGAAATAGGCAGTATGTGGTCAAGTATTGCCATTTTCAAATATCCCACCAGAGTGTGTGTTTAAAAAAAATGTAGGGACACTACACTGAAAACAATGTTGAGTAAAATTTACTTTAAAAAAGTTACGCAACTTTCTGCCCTTTCGTTTTTTTTAAGAACATTTAATTTCAGACAAATTTAAGTAACTTCAACTCGGTTTCAAGACTTAAATGTAACATAGAGTAAATAAGTGAACTGAACTTTAGTCAATTTTCCTTTTAGTAAACTTTACTTAATATCTGCATACAATATTACCCAATTACAATTAATTAATTCACACAATATTACTCAAATAATTTATGATACATAATATATTATAGTTCCTGAAATTTAAACATTTTTATTTAAAACACACATATTACCCTGACTCAACACATGGATGGCATATAATACATTCTTTTTAGTATACTTGGTCTGTTTACAAAATAAATCTTTGCGATTATGTAAATATTTAAATGTGTATTTTACTAAAAATATTTAAATTTCAGGAAATATAATATGCTATGTATCATCAATTGTATAAATTAGGTAATTGTAATTGGGTAATATTATATACAGAAATTAAGTGAAGTTTACTAAAAGAAAGGATTGATTCAGCAAAAATAAATTAAATGAATTTTACTAAAAGAAAGCATTGACTGGAGTTCAGTTCACTTATTTATGTAACATTTAAGTCTTAAAACTGAGTTGAAGTTATTTAAATTTATCTGAAATTAAATTTGCTTTAAAAAAGCAAATGCAGAAAGTGTAATTGTAAGACCTTATTGTGCAGTCCTGCAACAGTGCGTGCCTACATAATCCCATCCTCTAAAAAAAAAAAAACATAGTACGAATTTAACACAACAAGCCAGATGTCTCAGCATTGAGTTGTAGAGGTTCTTAATGTCATCCTGTCATAATCCATCCCTTTAGTTCAGACATTCACAAAGGTGCTACAGATTTTGCAGTAGAATTGGATTGTTAATTATGTAGGCAATATCATCCCACACATTTTTCTGGTGATACAGCTGGCCCTGGAATAGCATTTGTGTCTTGAGGGAAAGCTTATTAAACTACAGCAGAATG
Source organism: Astyanax mexicanus (assembly GCF_023375975.1). Lineage (NCBI taxonomy): Eukaryota > Metazoa > Chordata > Actinopteri > Characiformes > Acestrorhamphidae > Astyanax > Astyanax mexicanus. The sequence continues at coordinate 42,187,020 of NC_064415.1, forward strand.
TGGACAAGCATTTTTCTTTTTTGCTATATCCTACAAGAGGGTGAGTTTAGAAAATGTCCTGCAAACTGTGCAGTCCTGCATAGTCCCATCTTCTTAAACACCACCAACGAACTACTGCAGAACTGTGTCTAAAGGACAATAGTTATAGTATAAACGTTGTTGCACATATTTTTCTACTACTGTCATCAGTCAGACAACCAGCATTTTCACAAATACCAATGTTGAAACACAATGTCTCAAAAACACACTAACAGTACGCTCTACAGCTCAGAAAATTAAAGACTTACAGACAAACCCCAACCCTGTAAACTTCTGCAGATACAAAACATCACAAAAAGTAGTATCTAGACATCCTTTCTAATTAGTGTACTAAGCTACTGTAAGATGTACCTACGACTGACATTGTTTAGTTATATACAAAGCTTAACATCCTGTTCTTATCCTGCCCACCTTCTGCAGTTCGGACGCTTCATCAGAGTAAAATAATATTCACAATATATTTAATTTCAGAAGAAACATTGGATGAGCATGTGTCTCCAAACTTTTATATTACTACATAATAGGGGTGTGACGAGACACTAATATCACAAGACGAGACGAGACACGATACTGGGTTCACGAGAACGAGACGAGATTTAAAGAAATAAAATTTTAAAGAAAATCTCAAAAATGAAAAATGGCTTTAAAACTAGAGTTTTGTTTGACAAAATCATATAACGCAAATTTAACAGACTGGTTCCTCTCAAATATTGATTTTATAAGAAATAGAAATAAGAATAAGAATAAAAAATGCAAATAAAACTTTTCTAGGTCTTATATAGAGCAAACAATAAGTGCAAACCACAACCAGTCATATTAAGACTATGGTTTGTGTTTTTTTTCTCCTAAATCTCTTGTAATTTAACTATGCAGAACCATAACCAGTCATATTAAGTCTATGCTTGAAGTGCAAACATGCTGTATTTTTTAAATACAGTACAGAGCTAAGGGATTAGTACAACTGCCTATGAAACAATCACGTGTAGGATTTACTTATTACAGTATTTATATATGGTTTGTGTCTTGTTGGTCACTCTGTTATTGTTTCCCCCGCGAGACAGATTAAAGCTTGACGAGAAATATCGTCACCTTTAATCTCGCGAGATCTCGTGCCACCCCTACTATATAAACTATATTGCCAAAAGTATTCGCTTGAGTGACATCCCTTTCATAATCCATATGGTTTAACATGATGTTTGCCAACTCTTTGCAGCTATAACAGCTTCAACTCTATTGGGAAGGCTTTTCACAAGGTTTAGGAGTGTGTTTATGGGAATTTGACCATACTTCCAGAATAGCTTTTTTGAGGTCAGATATTGAAGTAGGATGAGAATTCCAAGACCTTCACTGTAATCCATCCTAAAGGTGTTCTATCAGGTTGAGTTCAGGACTCTGTGCAGGCCAGTCAAGTTCTTTCCACACCAAACTCACTCATCCACAGGAAGAAGGTATCCCTAAAGGATTCAAGAATTCAAGGAGATTTTATTGTCATTCGCATCACATGTGGTACATGAGGTGGAACGAAATTGTGATCTCACGGTCCAGTTTACACCCAAGAGCTGTTGTTAAAATAGATAAATAAAATAGGTAACAAAATAAAAAAACACAATGAAAATAGAATAGAACAAACAGATATCAAGATAAAAAAACACACACACAAAAAAATCTTCCTGCAAAGCTGGGGAGCCTAAATTTTCCACAATCTTTTTGTTTGCTGAAGATTTGAAAGTTCCTTTCACTGGAACTAAGGGACTAATCTAACTCCTGAACAACAACCCCACAACAACCCCACAAATAGAGAAGCGTGATTCTTCACTACAGAAAAAAGTGTTTTACACCACTGTATTCATCGCTCTGTATTAAGCTTTGTGTTGTGGGGATTGGATGCAGCTGCTGGTTCATGGAAACTCATTTCATTAAGCTCTCTAAGCTCTACTGTTCTTGAGCTAAAGCTATGTGAACTTAGAAGTCTGTAGCAATTGACTCTGCAGTAAGATGTCAACCTCTGTGCACTATGTGCCTCAGCATCTGTTGACCACTCATTTTATGAGTTGCTCTCGTACCCATTTCTTCTCTTACAGTTGACTATGGAATATTTGGTAGTGAGGAAATCTGAGCTCACTGAGTGACCTATTCTTTCACTAATGTTTGCAGAAGCAGTCTGCATGTGTATTTGCTGGGTTTTATACATCTGTGGCATAGACTGTATATAGCTGGACAGAGCATCGTCTTTCAAAAGTGAAGCCACCACAGGTCGGGCGCCACCTGCTGTTCGGTTGCAGAAAGCTGTGTAACCCCACCCATTCCCATAGGTTTCAATGACAAAACAGACAACTTTCAATCACGTTTTTTTCTAATAAACTATAATTCTACCTCCTTTATTTAAATGCAGCAGCTAATGTAACCTCTGCTTATATTGTCAATTTTTATATCCCCACATAATTCATTTTTTAAAACGTTATTCAGCTCTATTCAAAAAGGTGGGGTTATTGTAAAAGAGCTGGTTATGGGCGGGACCAATAACAGACAGTCAGCTCCGCTCCGCTCTGCAGTCTGTGAGCGCGAGGCAGCCCTCAGGGGCGGGGTTATTTAAATGAGTAGGCTGTCTCTCCACAGTCTTTCTCCCTCCTCTGGTCTCTACTGCGCAGACTCGGGTTTCACAATAGCCAACATGGTGGAAGATTTTGGCTTCATTTTCATTAAATGAATGGGAACGGCGACACGGCATCCATATTTTTTTACAGTCTCTGATCTGTGGCCATGAAAGTGACTGTAATCTGAGTTTAATGATTAGATTTATCGAGATGCCCTGTTGCTGATGTTGCCCAGCCTGGCTCTGCACTGAACCAATCAACATTAGGCAAGGCAAGGCAAGTTTATATTTTATTCAAAGTGCTTTACAAATTAGCAAATACAAAGAGAAGTCGAATAAAAAAGCATGTAAATGAATAACAATAAAAATGAAAATAAAATAATAAAATAAGTATAAAGCATGAATAAAACATGAAACATACATAATTAAAACAATATATTTAAAAGAAGGAAAATTAACTAAATGAATTAGAATAAAAGTGCCATTACAGAATAAAAGTGTGCAGAGCTGCAGTGTTTTGAGATGAATTGAAGGCCTGCTCAAACATGAATTTTTTCAGCCTGGATTTAAAAGTGTCTAGTGTTGGAGCTCTTCTAACGCTCTCCATTTAAGAGCAGCATAGTAACTAAACGTTGTCACCACAATAATTGGCACCACTGTTGTTGCTCACTCATAAGAGGCAACTCTTTTTGTAAAAAACACTACAGAAATAAAAACTCACTCGGTGAGTGACGTTTAGCAAAATCATATATATGCTCCACCATCTTATTTCCACTACTGTCACTTCTAAATTAAATTATTTTATGGCAATGCCAAAGTATGAAAATTAAATTAAATTTAATTTAATTTAAATAATAATACTAATATTGTGTGACGTTTTTAAAAATGATTAAACATTATTTGAATAGCTATTGGCCAGTGCTGATGTTTTGGATAACAGGGGTTGTTGGTTATTGATGGGGCTTTGGTAGGGGCAGATCATGACACTTTACTAAAAGTTTTCATAGCGATGCATGTTTTACCCCATGAAGGGCAGTTTCAAATTTTGGCCTATGTACCAATGTGCCGCAAATTCCTACACAGCTGGTGCACCCGTTCACATGGCCAAAAGTTTAACAATATTAAAAGGTTAACATAAGACATGTAAAACAAAAGTGCGGCAAATTCACCATAAAACACCAGTAGAGGATTGCAAAACCAGTTGTGGTAGATTAAAATGTCAAACTAATAGTTTACAATAGAAGTGTAAGGAGACACGATATTAGGTTCACGAAAATGTGATGAGATGTCACAATATACAGCTCTGGAAAAAATCTGAGACCACTTAAAATTTTTACCAAATTGAAAACCTCTGGAATATAATCAAGAGGAATATGGATGAAAGCCATCAAACCAAGCTGAACTGCCTGAATTTGTGCACCAGAAGTGACATTAAGTTATCCAAAAGCAGTGTGCAAGGCTGGTGGAGGAGAACATGCCAAGATGTATGAAAACTGTGATTAAAAAACAGGGTTATTCCACCAAATGTTGATTTCTGAACTATTAAAACTTTATTAATAAGATCTCTGAATTATGAACTATGAATCTGTGCATTATTTGAGGTCTGAAAGCTCTGCATCTTTTTTGTTATTTCAGTAAATGCTCTAAATGACAATATTTGTATTTTTTAACTTGGTAGAAATGTTGTCCGTAGTTTATAGAATAAAACAACAATGTTAATTTTACTCAGACATAAACCTATAAATAGCAAAATCAGAGAAACTGATTTAGAAACTAAAGTGGTTTCTTTATCAAAGTTTTTTTTTTAGAGCTGACTGAAACAAAATGCAAAACTGAGGGTAAATATTTAATGTTATCTTTTATTGGATGATAAATAAATAATAATAATAATAATAATAATAATAATAATAATAATAATAATAATAATAATAATACATTTTTACTCTGATTATGAATCAATATATGACCATATGCAGTTAATAGGCTTGTTCGACTTAACCCGGCGCTGCGCAGTCCGATCGCCGCCTGGCTCGGTATGGTGCATGCTGGTTAGTTTTTTTGTCCGACTTGCGTCTGCGCCTTCATCACGTGACGATGACTTCCGGCGTTATAGTCCCGCGAGTGAAATCTGCCTGCAGCCGTCTGACCCAGGCGCTGCAGTTGCTTCCCACCAACTGCGGGAGCCTAGAGCCGCCCTGATGACGACAGAGCTTAATCCCCATTGGTTAGAAGATCCACCGACACCTATCACGTGTGAATCTTTTTATTTTAAAATATATATCTCCTCTAAAACCCCTTAAAAACACAGTATTTACACTGTCATATCTAGTAGCAAGACAGTTCATTTTCATGCAGTATTCAAAAATATTTATTTGTTCATAATCTGCATTTTATATCATAATAAAGCTCAACTGCTATCATTTTTACTGTTTTATAAAGCGCCCTGAACTGCTCTTATTAATTATCTTTAAACCTACATAACTATTATACTGAGATCTACTTTTCTTTTCTTCTATTGTTTTTGTGTTGTGAAATGCGCTAAACAATTAAAGCTGTGTAAATGAGCATGATGTATTTATTTCCAAAAACAAAGGACAGAAAAGCTGGTCTGCAAATAAAAATTTAATCCCATTATTAATTTAGTGCTACACAATACATCTGTAACATGACAGTATGTTTTGTGAATATTTATAACAAGTTTTTATCTCAATTTAATAACACTCATGTTATCTCTGTTTCACTTTTGCGATTTTATTCACACCAGAAGTAAACAAACAGCGCATTCATCGCGAGATCCTGTGTTGTTCACGTGGGCTGCAGGTGGAGACTGTCCGACCTGACTTCTCCGCTCCTCCACCCCGCCCACCTGCACGCGGCTGCTCTCGCTGACCAGCAAGGCGAGGCTCAGCCGCATCATGAACAAGCCTAATGTCACGTCCTGGCCTTGTCTCGTGTCTCTGTGTGTTTTCCCCACGTGACCTCTGCTCCTCTGTGTCTCTTGTCAGTACTTTTCCACCTGTGTCTCATTTGTAAGCTCCGCCCCCTAGCCCCCAGGTGTTTCCACTTCCCTTGTGTGCTATAAAGCCTTCCTTTGTCTCTTGTCCTTGGTCGTCTTTGCACTAACCTCTGTTGTTTTGTCGTTCTCGTGTTCTCTAGCTTAGCCCTCGTTTTCTTAGCCTTAGCCTTAGCCTTAGCCCTTGTCCTTTTGTTCACTGTTTATCTTCTAGTTTATTTCCTTGTATATATATCCCTGCCCAGTTTAGTTTTGTATTTATTCAGTCCCTCGTTTTTTTCTTTGTTTATTTACTCCCTGTTTGTTTATCATTAGTACTTCTTGTGTGTTTAGTTTATGTTCACTAGTTTCCCTCGTTTGTTTTGGTTTACTTTATTATTCCGTGTTCTTTGTTATTTATTTATCTTTGTTATTCATTTAATAAATTATTTTGCCCTTACCTGCACTTGCGTCCGTCTCCTCGTCTCCCTGCCTGGGTCACCCTGACAGTTAAATACAGAACAGTATGCAAGTACTGCAACTGCTAATACTATAAGGCCAACAACTGATGCAAAGATGCATCACATTTTTGCACTTTTTTATTGACACATAAAGCATGATATTGATTACACATTCTTGTAGTCCTAATATCATGTATACATTGTTGTATGCATGTTCTGTATGTTGCCTACTGTAACCAAAATCTGATAGAAAAGACTCAGAATACATTACTGTACAATGCTAATCCTTTGGATTAAGGTGTAGATTCTTTGTAAAGTTACCCTTTAAAAAATTCCAGCAGCTTTTTTTCCAAAACAAACATGCCACAACTGCACAATTGCTGCAATAATCACCTTAATTTCCACCTTTTTGTGCACAGGAAGCTCGTGTTTTAGATGTGTGCGTTGAATCTGTGTGGTTTTGGCCTCGGGACAGTTATCGCACTACGTTATAAATCCCCTTTTACAGAGAGATGGAGGGATTTGGGGTGCAGTAAAGTGTCTCCCGCTGTGGTTGGAGGAACAGTGTGCGGAGGCGTGTGGAGGCAGCAACAGGGCTGATTCTGCAGGGCCTCTTCCAGCTAATTGATCCAAGGAGCTACGTGCTGCATTGCACACCATCATCTACTGTACCAGAAATAAATAGTGTTTGGCACAACCCAACACTTTCTGGGTTCTGCTGAATAATTAATACATATCTTGTAATATTTTTATACCAGCTCCTCGAGAAATGGAAACAAACTTTGTGTGCAGCTCTTTTTAATTACGACCAATTTAGGAGTAAGTAAAAGACGCTGACATGCCACATGTCATGGGACAGAAATTATTATCAAATCCAAAAGTTTTGCATGCGAGTCCTTAGGTTCTCCAGTCACCTGAAGCCAGTGGCACCAGATAAACGTAGATTGGATCGGATGTAAAGTCGTTGAACATAGTTTTGAAACTAGCGTTATAAAGAATTGCAGACATGCAGTAGAGAAACGTAAGGTAAAATGTATCTAGTAATGTGGGGGGCACCAAGTGGTCCAGCGGTCTAATGCGCTGCCACTATGAATGGGAGGTTCGCAGGTTCGAATCCCGTTTATGTAGCTTGCCATCAGCTGCCGGCGCCCAAAGTGAGCAAAATTGGCCTTGCTCCCACCGAGTGGGTAGATGGCGCTCTCTCCCCATTACGCTCAAAGTTGGCGCCGGGCTGCACAAGGTGTCTGTGAGCTGACGAATCAGAACCTAGTCGCTGTGCTTTCATACCTACATTTTTCAGATTAACAAACATCAGACAAAAGTAACATGAGTACATTTAAAAAGCAGCTGGCCCTAAGTGAAATATTTGCCCCATAAACCTAATAACTAACCTGATTGTGTCACTTTTGGAGGCAAAAACGTCTATGAAGGGTTTACGATAACTGGCAATGAGTCTTTCACAGCACTGTAGAGGATTTTTGGCTTTACAGAATTGTTTTAATTCAGCCATTGGAGGGAGTTTGCCTTGCCCGTCTTCTTTTTTATAATTAAATCATTAACACTTACCCTAACTTAAGCATGTTTAAATATTGCTCTGGGTTCTTTTGTGACCTCCTGGATGAGTTGTCCATGCCTCTTTGAAGTAAGTGTAGTAGGCCAGGCACTCCTGCAAAGGTTCACCAATATTCCATGTTTTCATATTTGTGAATAGTAGCTTTCACTGTGGTCTTGTCGGAGTCCCAACAACTTAGAAATGACATTATAACCTTTTTCCAGGCTGATAGATGATCACTGACTTTATTTTCTCATCTGTTTTCTCATGAATTTCTTCAGATACTTCAGGCATAATGAGTTTCTTTTTGAGATCTTTTATCCTGCTTTATGTTGTAAGAAGCAGGATAACAGGTTGTATTTAAGTGATTTCTTGATTCTACAGGTCTGGCAATAGTCAGACCTGGTTGTGTTTAGTGAAATTGAACTCAGCTTTCCAAAAAATGTGCATAATCACAGTGAATAAATGGGGGACAATTGCTTTTTTAGTGCTTTTTTATATTTACTCAGGTTATCTTTGTCTGACATAAAAGTTTGTTTGATAATATAAAAAATGTTAGTATGAAAAAAAAAAAAAAAAAAAGAAATCTATTAGAGGCAAATACATTTAGTCTTCTGGAATCCACTCTTCAGAGAGATTTTTAGAAATATTGCATCTGTCCAAATAGAAAATTTTAAGTTGATGATGCTGGAGGAAAAAAAAACAGTTGATCATCAAATATTACAAATTCATTGAAAAACACTGAAAACAATTTAAAAAACAATGTTGCTACTCATGGATTTCTATATATGCAATAAAACTTATTATTTACCATCATCAAATGAGCATAATTATTTTTAATAAATGAATAAAATATGATCTAAAATAAAATTATAAAGCTGAAGTCAAAGGTGTAAAAATTTGTATAGAACTACAAATTCTGTTACTAATGTAGGTTTGTGGTAACATCAGTTCAGGCAGCAGGCAGGAGTGAGACGCAGGGAGTTAGATCCAGCCCATCATCACATTCAGAATCCTGTAGCTCCCCCTGCAGGCCAACAAGCAAAACAGCAACACAGCAACTGTGAGCCCTGGAAACCATCCATCCATGGAGCAACCTTTCATCTGAATCAAATTACTGTCCGCAAAATAATTTAATTACTGCAAAACTAATCAGCATCTCATGTTCTTCTCGATCCCAGTGATTCAATCAGGGTTTCTCATGCTGTTGATTTTCCTAATTTTACCTTTTTACTGACAGAATAGTGCTGGGCAAAACTGTACAACATTTACTGCTAAAAACTCATGCTTTAATAGAGTTAAGCAACACTAAGATAAATAACTGATCAGCACAGTGATTTATCAGTCTACTCATGCTTTAGTAGAGTTAAGCAACACTAAGATAAATAACTGATCAGCACAGTGATTTATTAGCTGCGTATGCTTTAGTAGAATTCAATAACAGAGATTAATAACTGATATCAGCAAAGTGATTTTTCATTCTACTCACACTTTAGGAGAGTTAAGTAACACTAAGATAAATAACTGATCAGCATTGTGATTTATCAGTCTACTCATGCTTTAGTAGAGTTCAGTAACACTAAGATAAATAACTGATCAGCACAGTGATTTTTCATTCTACTCATGCTTTAGTAGAGTTCAGTAACACAGTGATTAATAACTGATATCAACACATTGATTTTTCAGTCTACTCATGTTTAGTAGACTTCAATAACACAGAGATTAATAACTGATTTCAGCACAGTGATTTATAAGTATACTTATGCTTTAGTAGAGTTCAATAACACAGATAAATAACTGATCAGCAAAGTGATTTATTAGTCTGCTCATGCTTTAGTAGAGTTCAATAACACAGAGATTAATAACTGATATCAGCACAGTGATTTTTCATTCTACTCACACTTTAGTAGAGTTCAGTAACACTAAGATAAATAACCGATCAGCACAGTGATTTATTAGCCTGCGCATGCTTTAGTAGAGTTTAATAACACAGAGATAAATAACTGATCATCACAGTGAGTTATCAGTCTACTCGTGCTTTAGTAAAGCTCAGTAACACTGAGATCAACAACTGATTTCAGCACAGTGATTTATCAGTGTACTCATGCTTTAATAGAGTTCAGTAACATTGGGATAAATTACTGATCACATAAAAAAAAGGACAACACAGGCCGATGGTTTTGAATCATCATTTTTTAATCACATTCTTGAGATTATTTACATGTATCTATCGATTTTATGTTCTTCAGTTCTGACACACAATTCGCACAGGCATATAAGGCAGTTGTATGTATGTGGTTTCGATCTACCAGAAGAGAAAACAAAGGGATAAATATTACATTCAAATCTGTGAGGCATCACACCAACATGATTTTATTTTTATTTTTTTTGGTTAACATTAATAACGAGTGGAGGAAATGATCAAATTAGAAAAGCCCATATTAAACCATTGTGTTACTTGAAGAAGGTACAGTAAGCTGCTTAAATAGTTCATAATACAAGTCAGAATACATCAGTAGAAACACTCTTTCCAGACAGACATCTCACAAGCACCTCACAGAATTAAAACAGGCTTGATTTTAGACCTGTAAGACCATCTGTGCTGAAGATGTGAAGAAAGGTCATTCTAAATGGATATTATATATTTTTAATTATGACTTTTCTCTCTAAATAGATCCATCTAACAGAACTGCTGCTTTATTTGAAGTTAACACTGGGTCAATATGTGACCAACAAATCACAATTTTTATTGTTTACTGATGACTCTTCTGGTCGAAAAATTTTCAGATAAGATTTTTTGAAAAATGAACAAGTTATACTCGATTTAGCTCAGCGCAAGTGTCAATGTGTTACAGTGCCTAGTTGTATCACTCCAAATCATAAGGTGCAAACACAAATAAAACTGTCTAAAAACAAGACTACACATGCAAAGCCTTGCATTTAGATACATCCTTCAATAAAATGCGTTATGGAAAAATAGAAAAATATTAGAAAACAAAATATGTATAATAAAAAGTGGATACTTCTCTATTGTTTTGATATTTGCATAAAAAAAATGAGTTATGATGTATTTAGCCAGGTGGAAACCTTACTGATTGTCACTTTGATAGAGGCCTCATGTCTTTGGCCGTTTAGCTTTGGAGAAGATGAGTAAAGAAAGGGCAGACAGGAAATAAATCATCTGCACTTTTCTCTTTCTTAGTAACAAGGACTAATGCTGCGTTCCATTTATCTTGAAAGTCGAAAATCGGAGCTGGGAATGACGTTACATTTGAGTTTACTCGAGTGTTCCAGTTCAGTATTCAGATATCAGCTAGCTATTATTGTTAGCATTGTCTCCGGTTAGCATTGCTAGTGTTACATATTGATAACAACAGATTACCATATTTTTCACACTATAAGGTGCACTTAAAATCCTTTCAATTTCCCAAAAATCATCAGTGCGCCTTATAATCCAGTGCTCTTTATGTATGAGTTTTACCAGTCAGGTTGTAAGGAGTAGTAAAGCCACTCTGCTGAATGTACAGAGTTATACAGAAGTTTCAGTTTAGTTCTCCAACACAGAGACTGGAGAAGCATTAGCATTAGCTGCTAACCGCTACTTTCCCCTTCTGAGGTGAGAATTATCAGCCTGTATCCTGCTGCTAACCCCAGCTGGCACTACAGAAGCAGCATTAGCATAACCCCCTAACCCACGCTAAGTGCTGACACTTAGAGGTGAGTATTATTGGACTGTAGCCTGATGCTAACCCCAGTTAGCACTGCTAAAGCAGCATTAGTCGATAACCGTGCTAGCTCTTTCGTTAGAGTTTAGAGAAGAGTATATCGGACTGTAGTCTGCATGCTTACTGTGGTAAAATAAGCTATGTGGGACAAACCGCTAGCTAATATCGCCCTGGCTTACCGGAACACTCAGGGTCCCTCAGTGTAGCACTGTCGGGCGCTAGCTGTTAGCCTTAGCCTTAGTGCTGGAGAAATTTGGGAATCTAAGATTATTGTAAATAAACAGAAGCGCTTTACTCACCCAAATAAACAGTTTTCAGGAGAGAAATCTGTGTAGATTAACATCCAGTGCTCTTCTAACTTTAAAAGAAAGTTTTTTTTATTAAAGTTTTGTTTAATTAACTTAGCTTTACTTAACTTATTGAGATACCCCCACCACCCAGCGGTGAGACCTGCTGAATTAGATGTGCCTTATAGTGTCTCTTAAAATGTGCCTTATAATCCAGTGCGCCTTATAGTGTAAAAAATATTGATATATGGTATTTTGCCAATCCAAACATAATTAAAACATGTCCACGGATTAAGGTTGGACTGTGTCTGAGACTGATTTAATAACACAAATAAATAGATGTGAAAAAAATACTTTTAATGATCAGGGCTGCCATCTATGATTCTGAGCTCGTTGTTGGCAAAACTCTCCCTACCTTCCAAGTAGAAAATCCAACCTGTAGGAGCATTCCAGTTAAAATATCCGACTTTGAACCAGAAAATTGAGACCTCCGAGTTGAAATGGAATGCAGCATAAGTTTGGCAGCAAGACGAATAAACAACTGCACTCTGAACATCTCTCAGCTCTCTAACAGCTAAACTACTGTTATGGTCCGCACCCCTTTGGTGATCACAAGCTTGGTTAATCAAGTTTATGTGGTAATATGGGGAAATAAATGTAATATACACAGATTATACCCTGAACCCAAAAGTAGTCTACCAGCCAAGATGTTTTAAGGTCTCTAAAGTTTGCTTCTTTTGTTTTGAACTGATGCTAGAGGCTAATGTAGCCAACAATTAATGTAAGCTATCCACACAATCGTACACTTGCCTAATAAGGGATGTAAGAAAATTTCAATTTATAAATCAAAGTATTGTGATATTAAGTTTTGCAATAATGTATTATTACTTTTTATTTACATATATTAATTTTATATGTAAAAATTGGTGGCAGAGGGTAGTTCATTTTGTGTTGTGTTTAAGCCCCGACCATAAGATTGCAGTGTTGTACTCTGACTTCAGATCCCGCTGTTTTGATAGAATAAACAATAAACTTTTTCTCAGATTTCATTTATATGACGATGTGTTTGGCTACTAAAAATTAATTTAAAAAAGTGCAGTATATCAAACTTGCTGTGTAAGGACTGGTCTGAGCCAACTTGGCCTTAATGTTTTGCTCTTCAGGAGCATATAAAAAAATCTATGGCAATAACTAGAAATGGACAGATTAGAATTTTTAACGACAATATTAATTTCTGATCATCTTTAAGAATAATCAGCCAATTGCTGAATGCAAATCGCCAATATCAGTCGAGTGTGGAATTTCTGTTATGTCCTGCATTAAGTTTCAGGATTTAATGTATTTTACATTTTGGAATCAGTCACATTAAAAAGGTTCTGAGTTGAGAGATACACTCTTGAGAGGGTTATCCAGTTAGTGGTGTTTATGGCTGTACTTTGCACTTTGGCTTTGCACAAAGATTCAACACTCTTTCATGCTGCAATTAGAGCAGCAACATCCATACTAATCATACGATTGGACAAGATCTTAGTATTGGCTAGAAATATCATCTGTTTGCATATCTGGAACGATTTATAATTCCATCTCTAATAACAACTTAACACAGCTCGTTAATTCAACAATGCTAGTTAATGTGCATTAGCTTCTATTATTCGTCAGCTCTTTTAGACGTGTAGCTTCATTTGAAAAAAAAATAAATAAACTTCAGATACAGTATCTTCAAGTCTGATATACTGCATTTGGGTACGAGGAGGACATGTAATAGGGATTTTTGTCCAAAATCATTTAAATTATCACACTAAATACCAGGATAAAGTCATGCAGAATGCATCACCGTTTCCACCTTTGCTCACCATTGCACAAGATGCCTCCCTCCTCAATTGATTTGAAGATTAATGCAAAATTAATCAGTTGTACCATAATAAAAAAAAAATACAATGGAATACCATCTTTAGTCTGGACCTTTCCCAGTTCTTCAGACCGTGTCCGTCCCATACTCCCACCAAATCACAGGGAGGACCATGCGTCCTCTGGAAGAATCGCATCAGCGGTTTCCCAGCAGTTTGGAAAAAAAGCCTGGTTGTTTGGCTTCTCTGGGCTGGGCCTCACCGCTGGCCTTCTCCAGGCCCAGCTCCCCTTCTAGCTGCTCCAGTTCTGACTGGTCCAGCAGCTCAAAGTCCTCTGCCTCGCTGTCCGTGTCCTCGGCCAAAGCCTGGGCCAGCACAGGTGCTGCCACTGCCTCCAGACGCTCCTGCATGGCAGCAGCGACTGCAGCTGTGATCACATCCCCAGCCATCCTCTGCACCAGTCCCAGAGCCTGCACCGCTGCCTCCCCTTCCACCTGTGCTTCTCTGGGATGGCTGGGCTGGAGCAGGGGTGTGGGCACTCCTATACTCAGGTCATCATCATCCTCGCCATTAGTGCCCAAACCATTATCCAGAGAGGGGAAGTCAGGAAGGCCACCGGAGAAAGCCTCCTCCTCACTACGCCGGTCTAAATCTGTTGGCATGAAATAGAGGAGCAGAGTTTTAGGCCTCAGATCCTTTAGATTTTAATATTTCTAACTGCAATTACAGTGTCCTACTACCAGTTTTGTGATATGTGCTTCTAATTTATTTCTTTTTTTTTTTCAATACGATTTTTCAACTGCATTAAGGTAGTGTGTTTGTTTCATTTGCATTTCTAAGAAAACATGATATGTTTGACTCTTCAAATAATTTAAACAAATGTATAGGTTTATATGTGCCCTCATTACTCATTACTTAATTTATGTTTTTTTTAATAGTTATAGCCATGTTATTTATTACCTTAAAAATACACAGACATAAGAACCCATGATTGGTAAAAAAAAAAAAAAGTGACAATTTAGGTCAATTTAGGCCAAAAATCTCATTTTGAACCCCCACATCTGTTATAAATAAGGTAAAAAAGCATTGCCTGTCATTTGCACTTTATTGGCTCCATAATCGTGCGTAGTGCCTGGGCCCCTGTAATTGCTACTGATGTTAACTAAAAACAGATGTGCATTTATACCATTTCTCAGAAATTAATGTTTTCTACATCAATTTCAGACAAATCTGCTGATCTGTCTGAGCTATTAACCATGATAATTGTCTCAGTTTAGCATTATGCCACACATATATACAAATTACTTATATAATAAATGTATGTATATAGTATATAAATACTTATATTTATTAATTGGGTAAATAATGTTGCCCCTGCTTTTCTTTTTTTCATTATTTGAACATGATTTAAATACAGATTAACAATTAACATTAATGGCATATTCATCACAAAAATGTGAACTGTGGTGCTGTAGTACTAATACTAGTTAACTAATACCAAAGCTTAAAAGATCTGATGTGCATCAGTGTGTAGGTACTAAGAAACATGTAAAATAAATTTTACAAACGAATACAAATACTGAGCCCTTCCAATAAATAACGGTATGTTAACCATTTCTCTTTAATAGGGAAAATTACTTATTCTTTCTTCTTTAAATTGGATAACTTTTTTCATTATGAAATAAAATATTTACTCCGATATTTGTTTATACACCATGGCATTTAAAATAAAATAAAATTGTTAAAGAAAATAACTGATGTCTCCAAAAATTGAGAACTTGTTGATATATGTCTATTCTTTGGAAGAGCTCAACACTGCATATTAATATGCATACTGCATGTGACTGCATTTTTACAGATGAAACCTACAGTATACCCCTCTTGGGCTGTTGTGGAGTGTTATCACTGGAATTAATAAAACTTAAGCAGACAAAAGGCACAAAAGACAAAATTTACCCTCTGAGTTTTCCGTCTGAGGCGTGTGTCCCTCTGACAAGTTAAAGGTGCCGTTATCGGTCCATGTTACTTCAGAGACTTCAGTATCTGATACAGACATCTCTCTGCATACTGTGGAGTCCAGCTGAAACACAGAGTCGGTATCGGTTATCCTCTCTCCACAGACTCAAACAGATCATTTGCATTGGCTCCCCGCCAGCGAGAGAGCACAGAGTCAAACGTTCACTCACCTTGGGGAACAGTGAAGACAGATCAGCTTCAATGCTTTCCTTCTCAGCCTGGGCCTGGAGCAATCTCTTCTCTGGTGAAAAGAAGAAGAGGAAAATAAAATGTAGGTTTAAATTATTAGAAGCCCAGAGGAGCAATTACACATCAGGAACAGATATTAGGAGAATATATACAGTTGTGGTCAAAAGTTTACATACACTTGTAAAAAAACATAATGTTATGGCTGTCTTGAGTTTTCAATAAGTTCTACAACTCTTATTTTTCTGTGATAGAGTGATCGGAACACATACATGTTTGTCACAAAAAACAGTCATAAAATTTGGTTCTTTCATAAATTTATTATGGGTCTGCTGAAAATGTCACCAAATCTGCTGGGTCAAAAATATACATACAGCAACAAAATTTGTCAATTTTGGTGATGTAGCGAGTTGTGTCAATCAAATTAGCTTCATGTCATGGCCTCTTCACTTCTTGTAAGTGATTCTGATTGACTACAGCTGTTGACTTCTCATGAGCCCATTTAAATAGGGCTCATTTGACCCAGTGATTAGACTCAGCTACAAAAGCTACAATGGGAAAGTCAAAGGAACTCAGTGTGGATCTGAAAAAGCGAATTATTGACTTGAACAAGTCAGGGAAGTCACTTGGAGCCATTTCAAAGCAGCTACAGGTCCCAAGAGCAACTGTGCAGACAATTATACGCAAGTATAAAGTGCATGGAACAGTTGTGTCACTGCCACGATCAGGAAGAAAACGCAAGCTATCACATGCTGCCGAGAGGAGATTGGTCAGGATGGTCAAGAGTCAACCAAGAATCACCAAGAAGCAGGTCTGCAAGGATTTGGAAGCTGATGGAACACAGGTGTCAGTCTCCACAGTCAAGCGTGTTTTACATCGCCATGGACTGAGAGGCTGCCGTGCAAGAAAGAAGCCCTTGCTCCAGAAAAGGCACCTTAAGACTCGGCTGAAGTTTGCTGCTGATCACATGGACAAAGATAAAACCTTCTGGAGGAAAGTTCTCTGGTCAGACGAAACAAAAATTGAGCTGTTTGGCCACAACACCCAGCAATATGTTTGGAGGAGAAAAGGTGAGGCCTTTAATCCCAGGAACACCATGCCTACTGTCAAGCATGGTGGTGGTAGTATTATGCTCTGGGGATGTTTTGCTGCCAGTGGAACTGGTTCTTTGCAGAAAGTAAATGGGATAATGAAGAAGGAGGATTACCTCCAAATTCTGCAGGAAAACTTAAAACCATCAGCCCGAAGGTTGGGTCTTGGGCGCAGTTGGGTGTTCCAACAAGACAATGACCCAAAACACACATCAAAAGTGGTAAAGGAATGGCTAAACCAGGCTAGAATTAAGGTTTTAGAATGGCCTTCCCAAAGTCCTGACTTAAACCCCATTGAGAACATGTGGACAGTGCTAAAGAAACGGGTTCATGCAAGAAAACCATCACATTTAGCTGAACTGCACCAATTCTGTCAAGAAGAGTGGTCAAACATTCGACCTGAAGCTTGCCAGGAGCTTGTGGATGGCTACCAAAAGCGCCTAGTTGCCGTGAAAATGGCCAAGGGACATGTAACCAAATACTAATGTTGCTGTATGTATATTTTTGACCCAGCAGATTTGGTGACATTTTCAGCAGACCCATAATAAATTTATGAAAGAACCAAATTTTATGACTGTTTTTTGTGACAAACATGTATGTGTTCCGATCACTCTATCACAGAAAAATAAGAGTTGTAGAACTTATTGAAAACTCAAGACAGCCATAACATTATGTTTTTTTACAAGTGTATGTAAACTTTTGACCACAACTGTAAATCTTTTGAACCACTGGCAACAAAAAGTGAGTATACCCCTAACTGAAATACCCAAATTGTGCCAAATTAGACATAGACATCCCTCCCTGGTGTCATGTGACTCATTAGTGTTGCAAGTTCTGTTTTGGATAAAATTATCTTATATTGACCACTAGTTATTCAACATGGAACTTTATGGCAAGAAAACGTTCAGAGGATGCGAGAACCAAAATTGTTGCTCTCCACAAAGATGGCCTAGGCCTATGCTAACATCCTAAAACTAAGAGCACAATGGCCAGGTCATACAGCAGTTATCCAAAATGGGTTCCACTTGGAACAGGCCTCCCCAGTGTCGAACCAAAGAAGTTGAGTGCACGTGTTCTGTTCAATATCCAGAAGTGTCATTTAAAAAGATCAACACATAATTGCTGCCAGTATTGCTGCAGAGCTTGAAAAAGTGGAAGGTCAGCCTGCAGTGCTCAGACCATCGCCACACACTGCAGCAACACTGTCTGCATGGCTCTGTCCTGGAAGGAAGCCTCTTCTGAAACTGATGCACAAGAGAGCCTGCAAACAGTTTGCTAAAGACAAGCAGTCCAAGAGCATGGATTACTGGAACCGAGTCCTGTGGTCTAAGTAGAGCAAGTTAAACTTCTTTGGCTCAGGTGGTGTCCAGGTAAGGAGTACCAAGGCAACTGTCCCTTGCTTACAGTCAAGCATGGTGGTGGTAGCATCATGGTCTTGGGCTGTATAAGTGCTTCTGACATTGGAAACCTAAATTACAACATGTACTGTGACATTCTAAAGCCCAGCATGATCCCCTGCCTACAGAAATTGTCTGCAGAGCAATTTTTCAATATTATAAAGACTCCACACATACCTCCAAAATGACATTAATGCTAAAGAAGCTGAAGGGAAAAGTGATGGACTGGCCAAACATGTCTCCAGACCTAAACTCTATTGAGCATCTGTGGGGCATCCTCAAACGGAGGATGGAGGAGCAGAAGAGGATTCCACTGGCAACATGTAAAGCTCTAGTGAACTCCATGCCCAAGAGAGTTAAGGCAGTTCTGGAAAATAATGGTGACGTTGACAGTTTGGGCACAATTTGGCCATTTTTACTTACGGGTGTACTCACTGTTGTTGCCAGCTATTGTGTTCAGTTATTTTGAGGGCACAGCAAATTAACACTGTTATACAATTTGTACACAGATTACTGTACATTGTATCAAAGTGCCATATCTTCAATGTTGTCATGGAAAGATATAATAAAATATTTACAAAAAATTGAGGAGTGTATTCACTTATGTGAGATATTGTGCATATATATTCTTAAATACACTTTTTCACAATTATAGTATACAAGTGTAAATTATACATTATGTTTATCATTAATATTTTGATAACTTCAGTTCCCAAAATCTTAAACTATGACATCGTAAGCTACATACCTTTTATAATGTTTAAACTGACATTAGCACTAGTTATTATATAATCATAAAATACCACAGATTTTTAAAGGGCCGCTTTTTAAATTACCGTGGTTCTCCTTGATTTTCTGAAGGAAGTCTGCCACTCCAAAATCCAGTTTCTGCAGAACTGGGTCCAACCACATCCCAAACTCATGTGATGACACAAGAGGCCACAGGAAAATGCCTAGCACTGGGGTGAACAGATGGACAGCGCATTAACACACATGTCATGGGTCTGCCAGCATGGTCCAGAACCTGCTGACTGCAAGGAACTGGAGAAGCCAGAGAATGAGTGAGAATGTCGTCATGATTACATTACTGGGAATCCGCTATCACATGTCAGTCCTTCTGGTGCTCACTGTGATACTGAGAATGATGCTGGATGGAGATAGTAAAATCTCTCTTAGCCAATAATAATTATAATCGTTCTGAAGAAAATACTAATAAATAAATATTGTAGGAAAAAAATATCATCATTAAATTCAATCATGGATCACTCATCCTATTTATTAGTAAGATCCAATGTACTTACCTATAATGTATGAAATAACAATTCCAGGAATGTATCGCCCCAGCACTGCCAGGAAAGAACATAAGCTGCAGACCAGCAGACAGAACTGCAACCAGAAACAAGCTTCAAATACCACTGTACAGAACACATCCCCATACAGAGCTCATTATTCTCATGTGCCTTACAGTACCTTGCCGGGATTCTGCTGTTTAAACGATGATGTCTCAGCGAGGAACAGCTTGAAGCTCATCCAGGAGACTGTGAACTGAGCTTCTGCTCCAGACCTGCCCTCTGGACCAGAGTCAACCATCTCCCAGCTAGAGAAAGACAAAGAACCCATTAGTTAATAACCTTATCACTGAAATCAGAGTAACACTCATTAATGTTGAGCTACGCCAAAAACTAGCACTTGTGCATATTTAAACCCGATGCAAATTGAAGATTATATCAATTATATCAACACTAATGTTGGTTGAAATGGAGAGTAAATATTATAATATTTATCCTAACTGATTAAAAATCATTTTATTTTAGTAATTATGCTAAATGGTGCTGTACTGTATATGAATGGCACTGAATGTTAATTTAATTTTAGACTGCTGCTGTAGTCTTCCCCAGTGTTTATTTAGGCCAAACATACAGCTAATAATAATTAAATGAAAGGAAAACAGAAAGTTTTTTTCCTTATCATCCGATCCTTGATTTAAAAAATGCAATCTCTTCTGAACAGTGAGTTTTGTGATCCAAGTAAAGCAAACTAGTGTGAACCAACATTTAGTTTTTTTCATGAATTACCAATTAGGAGTGTGCCATATCGTTTTTTAAACACAATAATATAGCTATATATATATATATATATATATATATATATATATATATATATATATATATATATATTTGTTTTGCTATTTACTGTATTTACGTCTATTCTTTGCATTGATTGATTGTTTATATGCTGCAATAGTCTTTGGTACATTCTTTTGTTACATTACTTGTAAATTTTTTTATGTGGTTACAATATGATTATTTAATGCAAAATCACTCTTGGTAAGTTACTGTTTAAACAAAGGTGTATAGATTTTTTTTGTTTCTATTAAATTATTTATATTAAAAAATATATAATATGGATTTTGCTGCAGTAGAATTTTCTTTTTTGAATACTGTGATATTACTTTATATCACGATAACCATATCGCTTACCCCTAGTGGCGAAGTAGAAAAAGGTGGATAAAAAAAACTTAAAGTATTCTACATAATTTAATATTAATAATAGGGTTTGTGTCCATTTTTTGTATTATATTTTATATTATATATTTTATATTATATTGCACATGATAAGATATGGCACACCCCTAACAACCATTTTCAAGAGTTCATTTGTTCTCCATTTGTTTTAGAATATCCAGTCAGTTTATATTAGAGGGTTTTTGGTTGTATTATATTTATAGTACATGAAGTAGCTGCTGCTGTAAACACTGATTATGAAGTAGCTTGTAGCTAGTATGCTAACCCAGCTTTCTAACAGCCTATTTAACCTTATTAACAGCTATTTAGAGCATATGTGGGTACAACATATAGCTAACTAGCACTAGCTATATGGAAAAAAGAGCTGCATCTGTGGGTGAAGTATTGGGCACACATTGGTCAGCAGCATTAGCGTAGCATCTCTTGTTCTAAACTAAAGAATCTGTGGTATAAGAAAATTGTGTTAATTCAGTTTTTTAATTAGATTTTCACAGCTTCCACTTCTACTTTAGCTTTTTCCACAGTAGCTTAGCTAATTAACTGTCTTTCTGAAACAGCATCTGGCTAACACTGCTCATTAACATGTCACTTCTGAGGTGAGGTATGTGTGACACTAGGCTAGAATACCATAACCTTTTTTTTTACTGTGTACTTCCTTAACCTTCCTAAAAACCTCCCTTTATAAAACACACAGAACCCCCTAAGCAATCGCAGCGGCTCCATCCCTGCTTATGAGCGCATTACTGTTTATCTCATCTTTGACCTGCTGAAAAAAGAGAAGGTTAGCTAATGGCTGCCACATAAAAAAGCTAAAAGTAAAGGTTGTTGTGGTCAATAAGGTCATAATGCCTGAGGCTGAAAGAGGGCACACTAATGAGACTCTCTCATTGACCTTGTTTCAGTGCAGTGCTGGATATAGGAACATGTGTTCAAAAATACCCTGCGTCACGCAACACACGTAAAACACATAAGACCAAGCTGTAGTAGCATACAAAACAGAATCTGTGAAAAAAAAATATCACTGCTGTCAAAATAAAAAATAAAAACATGTACAGTCCTAGGCCTGTCACAATAATTGCAATAAATGAACATGACCTCAACAATTTTTGATCATCGTGATATTGTCTATTGTGTTTATTTGTATGTTTGCTCACATATGTAACAGTGAATAGTATTTTAGCCAGTCACTCTTCAATAACTGTCACTCTATACACATAGTATGGACTAAAGTAGGTGAAGAAATAAGTATATAATTCCCAAACTAATTATAATAAATGATAAATTCAACATTTTTGGTGTTTAAAAAGTGTATTTTAATCAATTTTATGCTATTCTGTCATCATTATGTCAGTGGCATTTAATATTCTTAAAATTACAAAAATAATAGTATCGCAATAATTTCTGGGACAATATATCGTCTATAAAAAAAATAATCTTATCATGACAGGTCCAGTAAAAAGTTTTTCATTCAATGTTTTTATTTATTTATTATTTTTTCCTACATTGTAAATAAATACTAAACTCATCCAGACTATAAACATATAAGGAATCATGATGGGGAGCTGTTAACTTGCGGTTTCTGGGGCAGGTAAATTTCATTTTCTGTGCAACAGAGGAAACACTTGCTCTTCCGTTCCTGAAGCAGTCCTGATGAGAGCCAGTTTCATCATAGGGTTTTTGATGGTTCACAGGAAATTTGGCAGTGTTAAATCAACACTGTTAGTGTTAAATTAACACTGAGAGTGTAAAGTTTAACACTAATAAGTGTTGATATAACACTGCCAAATTTCCTGTGTTATTGCAAATGCACTTAAGGGTATTTTCGAAGTTTTTTTTTTAATTTTTTGGATTGACTGACCTTTTCGTTTACTCAGTTCTTGCCATAATATAGATTAGAATATTACTCAAATAGAGCTATTCACTGTATACCAACTCTACCACTTCACAACTTTACAACTGATGCTCTCAAACACATTAAGAGGGCAAGAAATCTAAGGATTTAACTTGTGACAAGTTTAGTACAGCTGAACAATTCCAGGTGACTCCCTTATAAAGCTGACTGAGAAAATCCAGCCAAAATGTGAAAAGCTGTTCATCTAAGCAAAAGGTGACTACTTTGAGGAATCTAAAATATAAAACATATTCTGATTTGTTTAACACTTTTTTGTATAATAAATAATACCAAGGTATTCTTCACAAATCATTTTTTTGTATAATAAATAATACCAAGGTATTCTTCACTGTTACAATGCATAATAATGAAGAAACACTATATTTAAGGTGTGTTCAAACTTTTTACTGGTACTTTCCAAAATGTCAATGAAGGAAAAAAAAACTTGTTCATTTTCATTGGGAGTCAATGAAAATATCACAGGCTATTTTGGGTCATTTATATTTGTTAATTCGTCACAAAATGTTCCATTTCATATGGAGTCAATGTAAAAATATCCCAGCCTATTTGGGGTCATTTCTATTGGTCCATTCTCCACCAAATGTGGACACAATGTGAAGGACAGCTGCGTTTCCAATGGAAGAATGATTTTCCTCCAGCTGTCCTGGAAGCTACAAGTGTGAAATAGCTTACAGTCTTAGTACAGATCCACTGCCAAGCAATGTAGAGGAGGATTCCTCTCACTTAACACAACGCTGGCTGAATGGAGAATAGTTCAAACAAGATCATTGGTGATGATCAAGTTCACTAAATCAAACAACAAAGTTTGTTTATTGCAGCTTTCCCTGAAGGAAACGTTAGAGAGGTCTAATGTGATTCCCACTTTTAGGTGTTGTTAATTTGACTCTAGATGGGTGTTGCCAAGTGATGAAGGAAGAAACTCCATGTTGGTGGGATGTTAAAAGTGTATTTGTATTGTCATTACATTTGAAGGATGCCAAAAATGATGTTTGCACTTCATGTTATGCAGAAAACACACAATTATAAATTATAGATGCTAATAAAGGTTCAAAACACTCCATCAAGGGGGGCCTGTAATGATGTCTTTAGGAATTTGTGTCCTTCTAGATGTCCGAATAAACCCAAAAACAATAAATTAGTGCTGGGCAGTATGGCCAAAAATGCATATTACAGTATTTTTCAAAATTCTGACGGTTTCACGGTATATCAGTGTACTTTTTTTTTTTGTATTATTATTTATTGCATGACTGGGCTTTTATATAGGTTTGTGAGTTACTGTACTGTTAGGAGTACATATAATATAAAACACCAAGGCTTTAAATTAAGGCTTTGATTACTATTGGGTTTACTTTGTCCCACAAACATGCGCAGTATGAAGAAATCAGACTTTATTATAAGAAAAATAGCTAAAGAATGTGAACAAGACCTTAAAAAGAGATACGCTAACAAATTTAACACAGCTCCCAACTAAATATTTTAATAAATAGTTCCATAAACACTATAAACAAACCTTAAATACTCAGTATTTAAGTATTCAAAGAGATATTTCTCATTCCATTCTCGTTCCATTGCACAAGTTAGATACAAGTTTAATATCAATTTACTATATGATATTCCTGAAGCCATTAGAGGCATTACAGTATTTAAATCAGCTACAATTCCCTTCTTCGTCCAGTTATAAAACACATTCAAATCTTCCTTCCAGCTACAGTATTAATCTATTTAAAAAGGCTTTAGTTACTGCTGTATGTTACTGGAATAAAAACACTCATACAGTAGAAATAGCAGCAGCAGGAGGTGTTCTGATTTCTCTCCAGGATGGAGTTAGACCAGCACTTTGACGGTGCTGTTCTGCACGGCGTTCCGCATCGCCCTCTAGTGGTGTGGCGGTATGAGAGAAATGCATGCCGGTTCAAGATCACCCCGCGGTACAACCAAATGAACCGGTTTACTGCCCAGCACTACAATAAATAAATAACTGTTTTCATCCATATTAAGATTCTCAAATGAAAGTACTGAAATTAAAATTCTTGTAACAACAAAACACTAGTCCTACTTCAGCTCTGACCACACATATTAGACCTGATGTCTCTAGCTCTCGTAAAGGCACGTTGATAATAAGACATCAAGCCTTTTACCTTGACAGGATTGTCAGGGCAGTGCTATGTCTCTAAACACCCTCAGTGGTGACAGTTGAGTTAAAGAAATATGCTTTCAACTTTAAAACGCCAAAGCTTGACAATTTATCATCTCTCAAGCTACCTACTGGAGTAGGTCAAATGCTTTCTCAGATATTGCCTTTCAGCTGAATCACCGTGTTACTATACGACTGTGATCTTCTCAATGACACTGAAAGATTCTCTGTGGTAGCCAGGATGACCGTAACCACTTAGAAGGATACTCACATGACCCTCGCATCACCCCTGCATATGATGGCCCTGGCTTAGCTCACAGCGAATTAGCCTGGCTTTTAGAGGAGTGCATCCTTGGATACTTTGGCACGGGAAGAGTATCTATTATTAACAGACAGTTCGCTCAAGCTATGCCCTTTATCTGGTCGTTGGGACGCTCCTGTTAATTTGGCACTTCTGCTATTCCTCAGGCTGTTGTTGAACACTCTGAGAAACACCCATAGCTAATAGTGCTTAGCACAAACAAACCTACACTCTACTAATGGCTCTAAAATATTCAGCGGTTAGTGTAAACGGCTGAAACGACTGGAGTGTGTGTCTAGGAGACATTTCCGTGAAAGGTCACACACCTGCTATTTATTACAGTGGAAGCACATGCCACTAAATCACAGGCAGTTTCCTAAATAACGAATCACACGGGGCCAAGCAGTGCATGTGACTGTGAGGCAACCTGGCTCACATTAGCATTTCACCATCCGGGGGGAGACCGATATGGCACTAGATTAGCTCCAGCGCCAGAGAAGTCGACTTGCCCAACACAGAGAGGAGCGGGTGGCCCGGCTTCAATGAGGTGTGATCCCCACATGATCCTGCGTGGCTCGTAAAAGTGTTAGCAGGGGTCATCTTACGTTACAAGGAAACAGCAGCTGGATGTCCTGTGCGGACACGTGGTGTTCCACAGCGCAAAATATAAAATCCACACACGCGCCATGCAGGGGGGTCTGTGACAAAATAGACCAACCGGGACAATGTGATGTATTATATAACATTATATTAACATTTGTTACATAAACAAATCTGGGGTTCCACCTCACATCTGCCTCTAATTTCACTTGCTATCAAAAATAGTAGCTAAAACACTTCACAATGTTGCTGGGGTTTTAAATACATCAGTGTCTCTTCTAGGTAGAGGGGTTCAGTGGTCAGAAACTGACCGGTGATTCTGAAAGAACTCCCAGATGGTCCACATAGGTCCAGTTTAAAATGAGCAGATTTCCAAAAGGACTGTGTATTAGCTAGAACTTGGGGATACGATACACATCTTGATACAGGGGTTACGATTCAATATATTGCAAAATATATTGAGATACTGGAAGCAAGGCGATATATATTGTCATTTTTTAACCCTAATTCTAGTTAAAAATCACTCTATCATATTCATACAATGTGAATAAAAGAAAAAAAATACTTTTAATCCAATCACAAACTGTTATCTAATATATATATATATATATATATATATATATATATATATATATATATATATATATATATAACATATAAAAAGGTCAGGGTTTAAAACACAACCCAAAATGAACCATTGTCTAACACCAATCTTTACATGTAAACTAATCATTAAACTAAACCAAACTATGTTTTCAAAATTGATAGCATACTGCAAAAAAAATATCATGATATGATACAATATTGATATTTTTTAAAACCTTTTTCCATGTCTGGGCTGGAGGATGTCTGACAGCTGTTTTTGACCAAAAGCTGAACTGAAACTTTCTCTTCACTGTGAGCTACCAACAGGAATAGTTTCTAAGTCTCAACTCGGATGTTGGAGTTCAAAGTCAAACTTCCTTTTTGAAACTCTCTCTCTCTCTATCTATAGATCTATGTGTTTATGGTGTTTTGACACACACAATATTATATGATTCAATGTTTTCAACAATGCCAAGCTGGGATAAAGCTAAAATATGGGACAAACAGTACTTTGGTTAGTATTACTGCTAAACGATTGGCAAATCAGTTACTGTAAACTCCAATGTTTTTTTTTTAGCAAAAAAGTTTTGTGGTCATTTTGATTGCCTCACAGCTTGAGTTGTCTTACACCTGTCAGAAAAGTTGTCACTACATTATCAACTTATCATACAATATATGGACAAGACCTCAAACAGTTTTGCATGCTATGATATTGTCCATTATGATTCTCATAGCAAGGAGAGCCCAGTAACATGAATGTCGATATGCCAGCTTTGTTTAATTGTATTCATGCAGGTTCTTCAAAGGCTGTAATTGAATTACTATGCAATTATGTTTTCACTAAATCAGTGACATGAATTAATCTTAAAATAAAATAATCTCATTAATCACAACTACTTCTGGGACATTATATTGCCACATAAAAACAGTTATAATGACAGACCTGGCTGTCCAAAAAGCTCGTCCAAATGTGTGAAAAGGCCTGCTGTGTCTTGTTTGATTACAACAACTGTTGACCCAGGAGGCCAAAATCCAAACAGCTGCTCCTTTTGTTTCCCACAGATAATCTTTACAGCAGCTCATCTTCAAAACTAACAAGCCTAGTGACAGGAACCCGAAATAGCGTGAAACCAACAGCTGAACAATTTAAGGAACGTCAGTAGTGAAAAAGCTGAGGGGAAACCCACTTATAAATGGGGAAACTCTTGAACCAAAATAAGTTCAGCTTTAAAGATGCTTTCCAAATCCCAACTGATATATTAGATATACAGATACTGATATGGGCTTCATTGCTGTGGGGTGTCCGTGCACGTAAGAACTTCCACAAAGCTGAGCGACAATGCCCCTGAACTCTGCTGCCAAGCAAGCAGGGCATTCCATGGCAGGAGTGTCATGGAGAGAGAGCACAGTCCACAGGAAGCTTAAATAAATCGAGGCTAATACCATTGCGCATTTCTGAAACATGACACCACTGGTGAAGATGTTTGTATACGTAAACAGAAGGCAAAAAATATATACAATAATATATGTCTCCTTCCAAAGATCTTCTACCTCCAGCCACGCTGCATACAGTTTACTACTACCAAAAACATTTTCAGAGACACTGCAAAGCACAATATGAGGAAACCTTGTACGTTTAAGTATAATGTTAAAATAGTAGTACTTATTTGTAAAATCATAAATAAGATATGATATATACACTGTAAGCCTGGATAAAATAAATGTACTTAAATAATATGAGGTAATTTGTTGAGTCATAATCTTAAAGTTATGTTCACTGAAAACTTGAGCTAACTACTTGACTTGACTAAAAACTGTGACTTAATGACATAGATATTATGGCTAAATTGTAAGTTAACTTAATTCATGTTTTTTTTTTTGTTTTTTTGTTCTTCTATATTCTTCTTTTTGATTCCATTTAAGTAAAATATAGGCTGGAAATCTTCTAAACAATTCAATTATAAATTATATTATAAACTATAGAACATAGCCAACACAGAGTTAGCTCCTTAGAAACTGATGCTTGCTCTTATAACCTAGAACACAGATGCAAGGCATTTAATGATAATATATTATCTATAATTTACCCTTAGGTTGCCTGAGGGAAATCACTTACACACCCAGTATTCAAATAGATCATGCCAAAAGTCAACAAAAAAGAAGTGGTCAATGGCAACAGACTAATCACAGTAATTATAAGTTGATTCAACTCAACAATTCCTGTTTAAATATGTATGTGCCCATAAATATTTACCTAATTCAAAATAGTTGGGTACTCTTTGGAAATATAAAATATTAAACTAATTGTGGGTTTACAGTGTTCTTAACAGTAAATAGCTAACTGTGTATCTAATTAAGTACTTTACTGGCTTAGTAAACTGCACAGAATTATGTTGTTTTAAAAGGTGAAATTAAATTGTTAAGCTTCTACGACATACGTTGTACAAAACAAAACAAAACAAAATTCTGTTAAGTGTCATCCCTCCAAAACCAAACAATATCCACAAACACAAAACATGAACAATTATTTTTGGAAAATAAACCTACATACAAGCCAAAATATATATATTTTTTATCTATCATTGTATGAAATTGTTTTGAATATATTGATACTAATGATATATTTCCCAGTCTACTAAAATCTAGAGCTGGATAATATTGTAAAATTTTGTATGACAATATTTAAATACAACATGCAGATAAAATCTTGTCATATTGCCTAGCTTTACTACTATCCATTTAATCCTACTCCACATACACATACACACACCATACATACATTCCCAATACACCAGTGAAAACTCCTTTACCTTAACCCTGACCCATGGTCCTCCGAGGCCATCTCAAAGGCTTCGACCATGGAGATGTGTAGCAAGTGCTGAGAGACAACAGTAAGTCAAGGCCAAGATCCGCTTTAGTTTGGGCCCGCGGGCTAAGTCCGGTCGGTGTCTGTTTCTCAGTGACCCTCACTCTTCACATGCCACACTGAGTCACAGCCCCCAGTGTTTATGTTGAGCAAAGGCCCCTGCCTCACTATTTCAACCAGGCCGGTCTAAAAATACCAGGACCACACAGCATTCCACAGGCAGACAGCAGACATGCAGGGGTTGGCGTGGGGTGAGCACGCTGTGGCGGGGTGTGTGACGCATCAGCTGAGTATAGCAGCTTAAACAAACACCTTTTTTTTCACAGTGCACATCCTTTATGAGGCCTTTGTGTTGAATACTATTTACTGTACTCAGGGATGGACGATATAGCCAAAACTGATATAACAATATATTTCTTAATTACACTCAATACGATATCCAATTTTGTGGGATGTTTTGAAAGTTTGATGTTGCATTATTTACCTAAAAGTTACACTTATGAAGCTTAGACTATTGTTTTAGCCGCAATGCTAACAGATGTCCTCAGCAGGACTGGAGGGTGTTAGCTGTGATGCTAACTGTTTTAATAAGCTGATTCCTGGCTAATAGTGTATTACACTTCAATGACACTCGCCTGGTTAAATAAGTAAGCTGTATGTTATGATATGTATATTAGGATTTTATATGTATTTATGTTTAGATTTTGTACATATGTTGTTATGCAGCTCAGAACAGCGGAAAAGCATGTAGCTGCTGGATCAGCGTGAGCCTCGGTCTGGTTCTGAGTGATATTGAAAAATGTTAAAAATGAGTTTAAAATCGTGTTATCTAAATAAATACTGATATCAAATAAGTGGGTGTCATAGCGTATCGTACGCAATAATATTGCCAAATGTTTTGAATATTTCTATCGCACAAATACCCTAAAAAATGGTGAGATAATTTCAGGTTAATATGAGCTGTCAGGGTACAATTTATTTGCTGTTTGTAGCAACAAAAAAATATTTGCCCTGTTCTCATTTCATAATAAATATCTACTCAAGACAGATTATCTGTGCAGTATCTTTTATTTTACTTCAATCCTGGATATATGGAGCGCATTATTAGTATCAAGACATGTTGGATCATTAATTATTGCCAAGTAGATGGTTTTCTCAAAAATACCCTGAAATACTGTGATATTACTATCTGACAAG
Organism: Astyanax mexicanus; assembly: GCF_023375975.1. Lineage (NCBI taxonomy): Eukaryota > Metazoa > Chordata > Actinopteri > Characiformes > Acestrorhamphidae > Astyanax > Astyanax mexicanus. The sequence continues at coordinate 42,217,326 of NC_064415.1, forward strand.
GGGGTTTCTATAAACTTATTTATACTTACTATATACAGCTATAAAAAAAGAAACCACTTTAAAATGAAACGTTTTTTTTATTTTACCAAACTGAAAACCTCTTGAATATAAATAAAAGGGAGGTGGACAATCACAAGCCATCAAACCAAGCTAAACTGCTTGAATTTTTGCACCAGGAGTGACATAAAGTTATCCAAAAGCAGTGTGTAAGACTGGTGGAGGTGAACATTCCAAGATGCATGAAAACTGTGATTAAAAACCAGGGTTATTTTACCAAATATTGATTTCTGAACTCTTAAAACTTTATGAATATGAACTTGTTTTCTCTGCATTATTTGAGGTCTGAAAGCTCTGCATCTTTTTTATTGTTATTTCAGCCATTTTTTCATTTTCTGCAAATAAATGCTTTAAATGACAATATTTTTATTTGGAATTTAGGAGAAATGTTGTCTGTAGTTTCTAGAATAAAACAACAATGTTCATTTTACTCAAACATCTACCTATAAATAGCAAAATCAGAGAAACTGATTCAGAAAGTAAAGTGGTCTCTTCATTTTTCCAGAGCTGTATAGTAAATCTCAGATCAAAACTCTAATCATTTGTCAATAAATGGAACAGTAAAATGGTCCAAATGGTCATCTGTTACATTACCTTACATAAAATGATAACATAATTTTGTCTGGTTCTATTAGCAAATCTATGTTTTGCTTTGTATGTACCAGTGCTGTGTGCAACCCATTCCAAGAAGTTACACAACATTCATTTACTCTGTTTTTTGTAGTGTTTCTAAGGCTTGTAGGATTACACGGTCATGTGCTGTGCCTCGTCATACCAATTGCTATGCTATGTTTCTCTGAAGTAAACATGGAGTAAATTGTGTAACACTCTCCAATACAGAGCACAGCTATTGGATTTCTACTGTATCATCTATGACCTAATATATCAACACCTTCACCAATGGTCTTTGCTGCAACACAGGACAGCAACAGAACAGGACACAGTGAGTCTATAAAAACTAATAATAAGCGAGAGCCATCCTTATTATTTTAATCACAGTGACAAAAGCTGGTCATATGACCGTGACGAGAGAGTTATGACTGGAGTGATCATGACCAAGCAGATTGTACCCGCCATCACTCAGCCTCCTACTAATAGCAGGCTATGATACTTTGGCACACCCCTTGACCATCAGTATGCACGCTTCTGATTGGTGGAATTAGAGGGTTGGTGGAAGATCCCCTCCAGAGAGGCTAGTAAGAAAGTGTGAGAAGCTACTGGAGCACAGAAATGGCAGTGTCATCTTATCCCCCCCCCCCCTGCCCTGACACACACACGCACAGACACACACACACACACACACACACACACACACACACACACACACACACACACACACACACACACACACACACACACAGCCAAGCAACAGGGCAAACTCGAGTTTCACAACACTGTAGACAACACTGAAGTTTCTCGGACAAACAGCAAATGGACAGCCATATGTCCTGAGTGGGTGTTTACAATAACAAGAAGTGCTAGCCTATCAGAACAGCTGATCATTACACGCTAATACGTTACTTATTAACTCTGCTCCTGGAGGCCCCCTTCCCAGCATATATTTTAATGTTTTTCCTGTTCCCAAAACACCTGTTCCAATTTTCACACTATAAGGCACACTTAAAATCCCAAAAACTGTCAGAGTGCCTAATAATCCAGTATGAATGTTACCAGTCAGGTTGTAAGGAGCAGTAAAACCACTCCGCTAAAGTACAGTGTTATACAGGAGTTTCAGTTCAGTGTTTCCAGAACCAAGACTGGAGCAGGATTAGCATTGCCTGCTAACCATGCTTAGCGTTAGCTCTTTTGCCGTTCAGAGGTGAGTATTACTGGACTGTAGCCTGCTGCTAACTCCAGCTAGCACTGAGGGAGCAGCATTAGCATTAGCCACAAACTGCACAAACTGTGCTTGCTCTTTCGTCATTCAGAGGCAAGTATATCGGCCTGTAGCCTGCATGTTTACTGTGTTAAAACAAGCTACTTGGGATGAATTGCTAGCTAATATCGCCCTGGCATATCGGAATACTCAGGGTTCCTCAGTATAGCGCTGTCAAGTCGCATTAGCGACTGCTAATGCTAAGGCTGCTGCACCCAGTTTTTATGGAAATCTGGAAATCTAAGCTTGCTGTAAATAAACTGAAGCACTTTATTCACCCAAATAAACAGTTTTCAGGAGAGAAATCTGTGTAGATTAACATCCAGCATTCGTTTGAAAAGAAAATGTTTTTTTTAAGAATTACTTTTTTTTTTTATTTAACTTAGCTTAGCTTTACAGGTCTCGCCACCCAGCGGTTCCCAGCGGTTCCCCTGTTCCTTACTAGTGTCACTTAATGTGCGCCTTATGTATGCAAATAGACCAGAAAATAAACATATATTGACAGTGTTGGGCATGTTACTTTAAAAAAGTAATTAGTTATAGTTACTAGTTCCTTCTCCAAAAAAGTAACTGAGTTGCTAACTGAGTTACTCCACTATAAAAGTAACTAGTTACCAGTAAAAGTAACTATTGCGTTACTTTTGTGTTACTTTTTTGAGTTAAAAATACGGTAATCAGCCCATCAACAGCTGTTAAAGCTGGAAAAGCAATAAAACATGCATATAAGGCAGTGGGAAAACGTTTAACAGTGGTGAACCTACCCAGCAGTGGCAGGCCAACCCAAATTACCCCAAGAGCGCAGCAACAACTCATCCAAGAGGTCACATAAGACCCCACAACAACATCCAAAGAACTGCAGGCCTCATTTGTCTCATTTAAGGTCAGCATTTATGATATTGTTCATAGCAACAATGGCCTGCATGGCAGAGTTACTAGATGAAAATCACTGCTGAGCAAAAAGAGCATTAAGATAAAAATATACATGTGACAAACATGCAAAAAAAAAAAGAAATCATGAGGGGTCAGAGTTTTGCAGTCAGGAGCAGTGAGCGCTGTACATACAACATTCAGTGTGAAAAGCATGGATCAGCAGCAGAGACAGATTTTGTTCATAGCTGTAGTGATTATTTGACTAATATATCAGATTAAACTCCACCTGAACAGCCATTTATCTCAAATATAGGGGCAGATCGAGAAGAGATCACATTCTCACCTGAATGTGAACTGAGACCAGCTGCTCTTGATGGTCTCGGTGTGGTTGTTTTGGTCCTAACTCGAGTACAAATCAAGAGTACAAACAAACCAGAGTCCGTTTTAACCAGAATAAATTATGTTGGTTTGAAAATGCACATTTAAAATGTGCTTAACTAATTTTTCTAACAGGTTTTGTTGATTATGTTGATTATGTCGTCTAATAATTTCAGCACTACTACTCACCTAGCGATTCACTCTAACATAAATGTTGACCTGAGATGCCAGAACCTTTACATGATATTGTCACCTCAGAACCCTGGCTGATCCAGTGTCAGTTTTCTGCTTGTAAAGCGCTCTACTACACAGTCAAAGTCACATTCTTGCGCTGAACATGGGAGTGTGCAGTACGTGTGTATGAGGAGACAGGTTCTCGGGGTCACAGTTTGGAAAGAGGTGAGGACAACTGCCGGAGCCTGACCCAGATCAACAGCGGTCTGAGAACTTGTGTAGGCTGAAGCAATGCAGCAGCTGCTGGGAAAGCTGGGCTGGCTTTAACAAGGCCTGCCCCACATAAACACTGCACTGAGGATTACTGGGCTGGCATGCCCCCTTACTAGAGCACAATGGTGCCATTGGGCTTGTTTTCGCCATAAGTGCATAAACAATGGCAGGGAAAGACCGGCCGGAGCGCAGGGTCAAGCAATGAGATCAAAAATAAGGGGGAACCGAAGGCCGGCCATTAGTGGCACTGGATCAGTTAATCAACCCTGTAATTAAATCTTAAATCTTAATGAACTTAAGCAGCCTTCTGAATGCTTAAGTACAGGCTAATGCTAATTATGAGCAAATATGAACATGCAACATTTTTTGTATACTTATGCTTATGTAGTTGTTACATAATTCACCTATATTTCATATTATCATCCTGTAAAATGGTTTGCGCAGCCCTTTTGCTGGCAGTACACTCTGTCCAGCTGCTTCAAAAGCAATAATACTTAATCGAACAGCCTGATGCCTTCAGTTCACATGACAGACTTTATAAATCCCTGCACGTTATCAATAATGAAGTGAAGATAAAGCACCCTCTGCTGGCGACACGCTACCCAGCACTGCACAAGTTCAATGGCAGCTCTGGGAAAACAGGTCAAACTGGAAAAGTGACACACTGTAAACAAAAGCACATTGTACAAGATAAGATAAAGACTTTAAACATACCTGCCCGTCATGCTCCGCCATAAACAGGCACCAGCTGGAAAAACAATGATCAAAATATCAGTTACCAGCTCCTCACCACAGCCGCCAGTTCCTTTATCAGTGTGTAATCATATGTAGTGCATTACAGATACATTATCAAGGATAAAATCACTAATAAACCTTTGCTACAAGTAGTATAAGTGTGCTGTGCTACAATGTTTGTATTGCACATTATAAAGTTTATAAAGTTAATAATCAGTGCTTGAGTGTGAAGCTCGTCAGGTCGGTTGTTCCATGTAAAGGTGGGGCTCTAGACAGCTGCACCTTTTCCTGGAATTAAGAGTTTAGAATAGCTTATCTGATGTTTTCAGTTCAGTTTATTTCTAAAGCTCTTTTTTCACTCTTTGCATGATATGTTTGGTTACTTTAATTTAAATCACATCAGTTTGTCATAAATTATATATATATATATATATATATATATATATATATATATATATATATATATATATATATATATATATATATATATAATTTAATATAAACTACCGATACTATTAGAAAGGATGCTTTCACACAAACCTTGTTAGGTCCATTTGTTCAAAACCACAAAAGCAGGTGTGAAAGGTGCCAAAAAAAAAGTCACGCTCCACCATAAGAGGTGGTCCTAGTCCGAAAAAACTGAGCCATGGTCCTGTTCATTTGAAGTGTATGGCTTGAACTGTTGGGCCAATTACACTAAGTTAAGGCTTCAACCATTAAACAATCAAAGAAGAAAAAGAACTGGTGTTGTGCCCAGATACAATTCCCCTCACACAACAGAATAGGCACAACATATAATGCTAGTGATTGCTGTATCTACTGTAACTGTAGATTAACACCCATTTATAAACAGAACTAAAGGAGTCTGAGGGTAATATGTTACACTTATTCTGCTGCTTGACATGCATGCACTTTCTTAAGTTCTTAAATGAGACTACTAAACTGCAGTGTGAAACCAAACTAACAGAAATGTATGCAATGTAAGATGAACATGTATCTGAACCTTGATTTGCAATGCCATTGAGGAACCACCGTTGATTTTATAAAGAACTCATATTTTAATAAATGCCTGCTCTGTATTCTAAACTACTTAACAAAGACTCTACTTCCCAGCATGCACTCACCCTGGATTTCTCTGACTCTGCTGATCACATAATGCTATTACGATCCCGCTCCCCCAGTTACTGATTGTTTTCACCTGGCCTGTCTAGTATAAATACCCCTCAGTTTGCTCTGTTACCTGCCGATTATTGAATCTAGTTATCTATCTCTTCTACAAATAATTTTCTTTGTTTATTGCTTTCTGTTATTAACTTGTTTTTGTTTCTGACTCTCGATTTTTGCCCTTTCTTTGCTGGATTGACCATGTTTGACCCCGTTTTGTACATGACTACGCTATGGAATGTTTTTTTTATATTTGCTGCCTTATGGTAACTGACCCTGCCTGTCCCTTACTTCTCCTGTAAGCCTAGCTACTTTTTTAATAAACTGTGTGTTTGGTATCTGTGATAGTCTGTCGTGTGTCTGATCAATGTGACAACCGTGGTTCTTATGGTACCAAAAGTGGTTGTTCTATTGTATGTTTTTTTTGTACACTTTTGCACTAAACCATGCACTACTATTACTGATACTGATTATCACAGCTGTTCATCATTGATGAAATACAGAATGGGCAGCCTAGAGCAGATTAGCTAAATTGCGTTAAGGTGCGTTTTAGCCCAGATTGCATTTTGTATCACATCCCATGTAAGCTACAGAATGCTAGCATATGCATGTAGGGTTTCCTACATTAAATGTGATTTCTGCCAGAGTGTGTGTGCTGTCCACTATGGGGATTATACGCTATTAACCCTTTAGTAAATATGCTTTTTGGCATTATGCTGATAACTGTTCACTATGGCTTTACATAAAACTTTATAAATCCATGTGATTCAATAACATTTAGGTGTCCAATTTAATAAAGGGGCATTAAATGGTCTTTGGTGTTGATGAAGTGGGAGGCTGTATTGGATCCACACCTCTTGACCTGGAAAGCATCATATCCCTCAGGAGCTGTACCATCATCAGGAGAGCCAGACACAGGCAGAGAAGACAGACCACCCTACAGGGACTCAGGGACACAAACCTGGATATGAGAGAAAAATAAAGATATAAATATGATGTCATACCTTTTTTTATCAATAAAGGGTTTCTTTCTGGACTTCTAAGCCATTCTACAGTGCAGTCAATCAGAGCAAAGCTCTCCTACATACAGCCCTGAAAAATTAAGAGACCACTTAAGTTTCTGAATCAGTTTTTTTGGATTTTGCTATTTATAGGTATATGTTTGAGTAAAATAAACAAAAAAGATGCAGAGCTTTCAGACCTAAATAATGCAATGAAAACCAGTTCATATTCATAAAGGTTTAAGAGTTCAGAAATCAATATCTGGTGGAATAACCCTGGTTTTAATCACAGTTTCATGCATCTTGGCATATTCTCCTCCACCAGTCTTACACAATGCAAGCAGTTCAGCTTGGTTTGATGGCTTGTGATCATCCATCTTCCTCTTGATTATATTACAGAGGTTTTTAATTTGGTAAAATCAAAGAAACTCATTTTTAATTGGTCTCTTATTTTTTCCCCAGATATCTATATCTGTCCTAAACGCACAAACTGTTTAGTTTCAAAGGATAGAGAGAAATTGGGAAATATTCATGTAAATATGTAAACCCCTCAACATTTTAGAATTGGACTTCCATAAAGCGTATGGTGAGCCTTTTATTTTTTTACCTTATCCTCTTCCCTTTCTTGCAGTTACAACCTATACTTATTGAGAAAGCCTTTCCACTTGCAGTAAGTATTTGACTGCATTAAGTGATGACTGATGTTATGAGATCAGTTACTGATGGTCTGGTGGTCTGGATCTAATCTAAACTGTAATTACATTCCAAAAGTCATGGAACAGGAATACGTATTATGTCCAATGGAAGATAAAGGATGATGCACTGGTCGGTGGAATATGCTTGTGGAGCCTTCTGCACTGAACATGGATGTGATTTCTGCCAGAGTGGCTTGTCTTTTTAAATGGGCAATTATAGTCAGATGCCACCATGATCATGATCATTACCACACACTGAGTATAGATGTTCAGTGTCCACTGTGGGTGGTAATGCCTTGTATCTGGCACCCATTATTAGGCCTAGCTCGAACTCCAATAATTGGATGCATGGATGGGTTAAAATGCAGAGGTTAAAACTTTCCCACTGTGAGACTTATAAGGAATTAATTATTTATTCTTCTTCTTATTATTATTATATGAGTGTTTCCAAGCCATGCCCTAAGGTTACATTTCAAATTCAATTTCACACACACTGCTATCCCATGACTTTTATCTTTTGACGTCCCAGTGTATAAATGGTTCAAATGTTAGAGTAGTTTAAACTGGTTAGAGATCCAGACTTGAGTTAAAGTACCACACAGTGGAAGTATTTAACATTTTTGGTACTGCTGTATTGTATGAAGAAGTGTATTATAAAATGTACTTCTCAAGTACTAAAAGTAAAAGTACTGTGTGTTAAGTATTGTGTGTGCTGCGCAAAAGAAAGAAGGTGAGCAGCAGGGTTTCCCTATAAGATCAGCTTGATTGCTTGATTCACTCAATGATGAAGAATTTTGTCTCTGAGTGGTCTAAAGCACTGCCAATATGATCGGGGCATCGCCGGTTGGAATCCTGGTCATGCAGCTAGCCATCAGCTGCCGAAGCCCTGAGAGAGCACAGTGCTGTCTGCCTTGCTGTCTCTGGGTGGATAAACAGCGCTCTTTCCCCTTATAAGTCGTAGGGTGATGTTGATCAGCACAAGGCATCTGTGAGCTGATGTATCGGAAATGAGATGCTGCTCTTTCCTCAGAGCGTGCTGTGATGCTATTTGGCAATGCTGCATCAGCAGCAGCTCAAAAAGAGGCGATAGCTGACTTCACATATGTCAGAGGAGGCATGTGCTGGTCTTCACACTCCTTGTGTTATGACATCACCTGTGATGGGGGATGTAGAGCTGAGTAGCAGCTGAGTAACAGATGAGCAACAGCTGAATGGGTTGGACAATTGGCCTAGCTACATCGAGAGTAAATAAGGAAAGAAAATAAATAAACAAAAAAAAGTATGAAGAGCTTCATCAAACCTGGTGACAGTGCAAAGCATCTACTACTCTGGTAGTGATAATGTGGGTTTGGAATGATTTGTACCAGTTTTACAATTATAACAAGTAAGGATGCAGCACATAAACAATTTATCAGAGTAAAAATATTTAAATCAACGATAAGGAGAAAAAAATACTACTCCAGTAGATATAGATACAGCATTTTAGTACTTAATTACAGTAATGAAGTACTTCAACTTCGTTTCTATACATCTCTGGTATTTTCCATTAAACTTAACATGGAAAAGCAGATTCCTATGTGTACTGTAAACCTAAACGTAGTGGGAAGCACAGCGCTGCCTCTTTCCACAATGCCCTGTTCAACTTCAAGCTGTCGTATACCTATAAACCTCTTGAAGGTTGCTGGTAGGAGAAGCAGGATATGCGTCATGTGCACCTGGCTGCTCCCGCCTAGCAGTGTTGGCTCCCGGCAGGAGGTGTGGGTGCATAATCTCCAGCATTTTAAATCCAGGACACAGCTTACTTACAAGAAGGAATAACATGGGCAGGGTATTTATATAATTCCAATGGGGGAACACTTAGTTTCTTAACCTACATCCAGTGTTTTGCAAAGTCGTGCCTACTTGGAAAACAAAAGCGAGAGAGGGAAAAACATGCATGTATCATACAGTATATAGTATATACTAGATTGTATGGATGTACAGGTAGAGATAGCAAACAGAGGGTAGCTTTATCACAGCTCTGCTAGCTTGCTAAAACAGCGGGCTATAAATGTCCTATCTAATCTCATCAGGTGGTGTTCGAGCCTTAAGTAACAGCAGGTGTGATGAAAAGCAAACATGACCTAGGGAAAGTAATGAAGTGCAGGCAGACAGGCCTGCTCCTTAAACACCTTAAACATCAACACACACAAATACAAAAACACACACACACAGGCCTGCATGACCTGGGAGGTATTTCACCAAGCAGGATTTCTGGCCTGGCCAGATCATTTCACTCAAATGTCAAGAATTTTTAAATGGGAGGAGAAGTGAATGATGATTATATGATGCAGATTTGTGTTTGTTTTGAGTTATTTATCCTAAGCTACTGGGAAAACCTGCTTTAAGCTTAAATACACTGAAATAACTCTGACTAACACACAAACTACACAAACTAGTTAATTATCTATCTTAGTTAATTAACCTAGAACACTACTCCAGTGTGTGGAGAGTCTCTGCAGGCTGTGGTCCATGTCTACACTCTATTAAACCAAGATTAAAAGTGAAATGAAAACGCTGCGTCATGTCTCTCACCAGAACAGCGCGTTGGTGGCCGCGAACAGCGCGCTGGTCCTGAAGGGTCTCCCCCAGTCCACCAGCTCCTGCACGCGGCATCCTCCAGCCCGCTGCCCGCTCCCTGCAGCCGCCAGCGCTGCGCCCGGGCTCCCGCTCTCCTGCACCGGCTGCGCCGCTCCTGCCATGGCGAAAGCTCCGCGCTCCGCCTCGCCCTCTCCACAGCGCCGGCCGGTGGTGGCTCTGCTGCTGCTGCTGCCGCTGCTGCTGGAGGAGGAGGAGGAGGAGGAGGAGGAGGAGGCGCTGCTGCTGCTGCTGCTGCTCCGCTGGTGATGTTGGTGTTGTTGTTGTTGTGAACGGCGACGTCATCCCGAGACAACCCGCCGAGGGTCCATGGGAACGCTCACGTCATTATTATAATAAGACTTCAAAGAAAGATTTAAAAATGCTGGATTTATTAATAATAGAACACGTGACATATAAATCTAAATAATAAATATGTGTATTGCATGTTTATCATTTCTGATCATTATTCTGGTAATTAAATTAAAGTGAGAAAAAAGTGAGAAATATCATTAGTGTTAATGATAATAATAGCAACAATAAAATCATAGTACATGTTATAGTGTGTTAAGCTATAATATCAATACCATTGCATTCATGTGTTTATATTATTATATTATTTTGAACTTACTAATAGTACTAATGCTAATGCTACTAATCCTACTGCTGGAACTACTTCTACAAATTCTACAATTATTTTTTCACTACTACTACTTCTATGACTACTAATATTAATACTACTACTACTATCACTACTGCTACCATCTACTAGTATAAACACTACTACTTATATTAATACCACTGCTACCAATACAACTATTAATATTACTACTATTAATATTCCTACTCTTACTACTACTACTATTAATACTACTACTATCACTACTACTACTACTACTACTACTATTAAAACTACTACTATTAATATTACTACTCTTACTACTACTACTATTAGTACTACTACTATCATTACTACTACTACTACTACTACTATTAAAACTACTACTATAAATAATATTACTTCTATTAATACCACTGCTACCAATAAAACTATTAATATTACTACTATTAATATTAATACTCTTACTACTACTACTAGTACTACTACTATCACTACTACTACTACTACTACTATTAAAACTACTACTATTAATATTACTACTCTTACTACTACTACTATTAGTACTACTACTATCATTACTACTACTACTACTACTACTACTACTACTATTAAAACTACAACTATAAATAATACTACTTCTGTTAATACCACTGCTCCCAATACAACTATTAATATTACTACTATTAATATTACTACTCTTACTATTACTACTATTAGTACTACTACTATCACTACTATTACTACTACTATTAAAACGACTACTATTAATATTACTACTCTTACTACTGCTACTATTAGTACTACTACTATCATTACTACTACTACTACTACTATTAAAACTACTACTTTTAATATTACTACTCTTACTACTACTACTATTAGTACTACTACTATCATTACTACTACTACTACTACTACTACTACTACTACTATTAAAACTACTACTATAAATAATACTACTTCTATTAATACCACTGCTACCAATACAACTATTAATATTACTACTATTAATATTACTACTCTTACTACTACTACTATTAGTACTACTACTGTCATTACTACTACTACTACTCTTACTACTATTAAAACTACTTCTATAAATAATACTACTTCTATTAATACCACTGCTACCAATACTATTAATATTACTACTATTAATATTACTACTCTTACTACTACTACTACTAGTACAACTACTATCACTACTACTACTACTACTACTATTAAAACTACTACTATAAATACTACTATTTATTTTAATACCACTGCTACCAATACAACTATTAATATTATTACTCTTACTACTACTACTACTATTAGTACTTCTACTATTAAAACTACTGCTATCACTACTACTACTACTACTAGTAATATAACTACTACCACCACTACTACTATTACAACTAATGCTACCACTATCACTACAACTACTACAAATGCTACTACAACTTTTACTTTTCCTATTAATACTTCTAATAGTACCACTACTATTATTGATAATTCTACTACTACTACTACTACCACTATTATTATTAATACTACTTACTAATTACTAATATTAATACTACTACTGTCACTACTACTACTGCCACCTCTATTTATATTAGTATTACTGCTGCTGCTACTTTTATTGGTATTGCCACTGTTAATACTACTATTGTTGTTGCTAGTACTACCACTAGAACTACTACCACTAGTAGTATGTCTGCAACTAGTTCTACCACCACTACTATCAATACTGCTGCTACTGCTGCTGCTATAATAATAATAATAATAATAATAATAATAATAATAATAATAATAATACTTTACTTTAATTTAGATATATATTTCTCTTTTTTTTTAATAGTTGTTCTGTGCTTTAGTGGAGTGAGAAATGTGGATGTTGCTAATCTGACAGCTGTAACCCTGTCCACAGCTGATTGACATTACAAAGCATTAGCCCCACATACTCTCATCATAGACCAGAATGCCATGTCACTGTTGGGCCTTCTAACTTCTTTGAACTGTTCTATTTCTGGTCTGAGTGAATATACAACATATTCTGGAGGGGGTTTCATTACATACATAGAATTATAGATATACATACAGCACATCTAATATTAGGTGAAATGCAAGTTCTTCTAAAAGGCTTTTTCACTTTTTTCACATGGATGTGGTTGGTGTGTTGGTAGATATCCAGCACAGCAGCAATGCTGGTTTGAAGAGAGTGATCCACTATCCAAAAATATCCATCCACAAGAAGCACTGTGGACAGAAACTGACCAGCAAAACATGTCAATCGAAGAAACCAACAACATAAACAGTCAGAAGAAGGCTTGACAGCTGCCAAATGAACATTAAAAATGGATGTAAGCTAGCTAAGTTAGATCTCTGAGCAGAACCCATCTGGTAACAATAGCACTTGTCAGTCAGTTTTGCCAGAAGACTCCAGAGGCAAGAATGCAACATAACGGGCAAAAATCTTTACAGTTTGATCAGAAACAATATCTGAATCAAAAATCTTTGGCATAGACCCTGTCATCGGCCCAGGTCTTGAAGCATCTAGACCTTGCAGATCTTGCTGTCTGTAGAAAGTAGGGAAGTAGCCAGTTGTAAAAGAGTGGATTAGGGAGAATGAGACGTAATTTTACAAATGGATTAATCACTAAAAGTCCAGACCTGAACCACATTGAGAATCTTTGGGATGTGTCTGGTAAGACTTCATCAGTAGAAGATCTTGGCGCAGAACTAATGCAACTATGAACAGAAATAAACTGTGAGCTTGTAAAAATGATGCCACCGTGAATGCATGCTGTACTCAGCTAAAGCTAAAGGTGGTCCAACCAAATATTAGAGTGTGTGACCCTTTTTTGACCAGGCAGTGTATATTCTATTACTTCTATGAACCCAACATTAGGTATGGTTTTAGGCATTACTGGCCCAGTTGTTTGTCAGTCGGAGGTGATTATATCAGTCAGTTAAATCTGTCTTAATTCCTCTAGAAATGCTGGTCATTCCACACTGAAATTCATTCCACTCACCTCTGGCGTACATCCCCGTAAAGGTTCTGATCATTGATGGAATCACTATTCTGTCTGGGAGTCGCTTCTCTGTTCACATGGACAGTTCTACCCAGACACAATCATTACCACCCACTGCACTGTCCACAGTGGGTGGTAATGCCTTTTATGACAAATTACTGGTTCAACCACATGTGACACTGTGGATCCAGAAATGTTAAATGTAGGCACAACTTCAAAAATGGAATTTTCCATCCATCTAGCAACTAGACAACTAGAAAACACCCTCTAACTTATATAGGTGTGGTCATAAGCAAGCCATCCCATGAGGTAATACTTCATGATCAATTTACACACTGTATCTTTTATTTAGAGCGTGTATACAATTAGTATTGTAATGCGTGGCCCTAAAATCCCTGCTTATGTCTTTAGGGATGAAACACAGGTACAGCAAACCAATTTCTGTAGGTTTTGTTTCAATGGTGTCAAGATTTATGGTGCATTTGAAATCATTTCCTGCCTGCAACTAGGACTGTGAACTATCACACATGGTAGATTATGAATAATAGCCTCACAAATCAGAGCAGAAGACAGAAGCAGAGAGCATAGCCCATTTTCTCCTGTGCAGCCAGTGAATGCTGATGAACTGGCTGAGTATTAAGAGCAGTTTTCAGTGAAGTTTACAGATCCACCTTTTTTATTCAAAATAAAAATAAAATTACCTACAACTGTGTTTTTTAATGCTTAATCTAAGTCTTTTAAAATAAAAAAAATTATTACAACACATAAGATACAGTAGAAAGACCCCTTATCAGTGTTAACAGTGCACCACAGAAAAGAGGAATGGAGGCACTAATTGGACTGAATTTGACTGGCAACAAAAGGTCTGGCTAGAAAATTCCAGCCCTGGTTTTACAGGGCCTGCTTTGTTGCTGTCGCGTTTGTTCTCTAGTGCTGTGTTAACAGTTATCTTTTCTCTGGCAGCCTCTCCCCACCCTTCCACAGAGTGCAGGAAAGAGTGTCCAGTGCGAATGGGTCCAGCGCCGCTCAGACGCTGCTCCAGTTTGCCCAAGCCTGCATGGCACTCTCTCTGGAACCTGTCTGTGGTGTAGCAAGAGTCTCTCAACCATGTCTGTTACTACAACAAGCCCTTGCCACAACACTGAGAGGAGAGAGGCATGATGGGTCAGCTTCCAGAGGAGGTTTTGGAAGGCTTTGGAGCCGAGGAACTGGAGTGCAAGATCTGCTACTGCCCTTACACTCTGTCTGGACGACGGCCTAAAGTGCTTGAGTGCTGCCATCGCTTGTGTGCCAAATGTTTGACCAAGATCCTTGATCTGGGAGACTCACCCCCGAATGGGGTGGTCTGTCCTTTCTGTCGCTATGTTACTGGACTCCCTGGAGAGGCTGTGGCAAGTCTGCCGGACGATTGCAACCTTGTGACGGCATTAACCATCCGTACCCGCTTTTATTCCAGCCTTCGGGAGAACCACCAGGGCGAGATCTTGTTGAGCCCCAGATGCTTGAACACTCTAGTGGGCCACTCGGCATCAGCCTCACCTTCGTCCATACGCTCCAACTATGTGGTCATCACCATCATGGAGCCTCCACAGGAGCCGGTGGTGGGTACCAACGGGGCTGGAAGGAATCATCACTCATCCAGTCTGGACTCCATGGCCTCGGTTACCCGGCGCTGGACAGTGTGGAACTGCGCAGCCCTGCTTTGTCAGACCTCAGCCCGAGCCCTGCTGTGGCTCCTTGGGCTTCTCTACTTCAGCTCCCTACCACTAGGCGTTTACCTGCTCATCATGCAGAAGACCACGCCGGGCGTGCTGCTGGTCAGCCTGGTGCCCGTCAGTCTGCTCGTGATCATGGGGTACGGGCTTTGCCAGTGCATGTGCCATGAGTTCTGGAACTGTGTCCTGCCATGACTACCAATGGGAGGTGGACTATTTGCCCAAACTTGTTATCTAAACTGGTGACCTCACCACAGGAATTCTGGATGCATCAGTGGTGCGACAGGTTTGTGGAAATCTATGGACTCAATTTTGGTATTTTCTGTTTTATTTAAGGAAAGAGAAGTGTGTTAATTAATGACTGAGATTAAAAGTTAAGTTTGTCATGTTTTTTTAGCATTAAATTCCAAATCGCAATTGTGATTATGCCTTGGATGGGATGAACTAATGGACCCTTGATGTAACATGGCTAATGGTGTATCGGGTTAATGCCTTGATTCATCAAAAACCTGAGAATCTGAGAACTGGTCAGAATGCTCATGACACATGATCAGCATTGGAAAGACCAATATCACAATAACTATAAAACATTAAATATCATTTATCCTAAGCTGCTAAAGAGCATAATTACAACAGAGCTCCCAACAATTAAGGTGTTCTCTTGCTAATATTTTGTATAGGAAAAGTTTCCCAGAAAGGGATTAAGCTGATCTTGGACTTTGTCAGGAAACTTTTTGAAAATATTTTTACTTAGTTTTGTAATCCACCAAATATATTCAATTACAAGAGTGTCTGTGTATTGTTTTTTTCCTGTGTTTCTTTTATTTCCCAGACAATTAATTAATGACAATGTAAATAATATAGATATGTGCACTGGAAAAATCTGTGTGAGTCATTGTTTCAATGAGGGAGAGATGTTGTATGTTGGCCACATATGAGTATGCTAATAAAGTATTTAGCCTACCTTAGCAGGCCTTTAACCTGAAACCTATTGGCATCAATTTGTAAAATGAATGATTCTTTAAATAAAATAAAAATAGGTATTTATTGTATATTTATATGGGACTTGACTATGAGTTGGTATACTCTTGGTTCATTTCTGGTTTGCAAACTGTTTGGAAAATGTTCCCATCTGTTCAAATAATTTTACATTCAAATTTCTAGTTTCTATAAACATTCAGTTATTTTATTTCTTTACTTATTTTTAAGTTAAAGCAGCAGTACTTAAGATTTATTTAAAACAGTTGTTCTCCTTGGTTGGGAGTACAACTCATTGCAAGCCAAATATATTATATATAGATTTTTTTCTGGTTACTTGAGCAAACATGGTGATGGTATTGTTGCTGATACAAACTCAGTCTGTTCATTCTCACACTGGTTAATCAATGAAACACAGAATTAGAGCTGAAAAGAGCTGGCAAGAAAAACGAGACCAGATTCATCCGCTCTAACAGGAAACCGCACCACAACAGACTTCTAAAAAGTACTCTTCCACATGCTTGATTCAGTTACACATTCTTTTTTTACATTTAATTTCAAATTTTTATCCCATTTTCTCTCCAATTTACACAGCCAATTACCCAACCCACTCATTAGGACTCCCCATATCACTAGTGGCAGGCGTATGTATCTTTATAGAGAACACTTAAGTACGAAACAAGGACAGTAGAAAAACATGAGAACATGCATTGTGCTGAGAAATTTGGCTGCATACAATTCACGCTAAGTTGTACTTTATGTAATATATTGCGTCTCATGAGAATATAGCTTTTATGTCAAAAAGTTAAGTTGCTCTGGATAAGGCTGTCTGCTATATACCTTAAATAAAAATGTAAAATAGGATTTTTATCCTCTGTATTTTTAGAAGTTCAGAGGTTTCTCTTAAATCACTGTAATGGACAATAATTTTGAGACCAGAGGACATCCTGGGCTTTCTTGTGAGGCTTTCTTTGATAGTGTCAAAACAGTGCACAATTACTTTTTAAAATTTCAGTTTTTACAGATATTGTTTCTGCTGCTAATAATCAAAATGTTTTTTTAAATATTTTTGTTAACTTCATACTGTAATTTTAACTATTTCAAACCACATTTTATGAATCACTTTTATTTAGTGTCCTCTGTGGTAAACAACAGGGCTTACTGAATCGCATTTTTATCTGGTTCCCATACCTGTAAAATCTGAGGGCTGAGTGAGGCTAAAAGGATTTCACTCAGAATTGTGAAAGGGAACACAAATGCAGAGCTCTCAGATAAATTAGAGAATGGCAGGATAGTAGAGCAGGAAGTGAAAGGTCAGAGAATGATCTAGAGTCTGAAAAGGACCAATCAGCTTTTTAGAGGGCTGAGCAGAAACTTTCAGTTATTTTGGTTTTGGAAAGATTTTGGAGCAGACAAACTAGTGGGAGGTGCAAATCTCTGGAAGAAGCTTTTCATAGGACAAAAGAGACAAGTGATTAGTATGTTTGTCTTCCAGCGCTGGAGTCCTGTGTTCAAGTCCCTATCTGGGTGAAGGTTTCATGTTCTCTTTGTGTCAGTGTGGGTCTCCTCAGGTTCCTCATGTTAATTAGTTGCACTTATAATTGCCTAGAAAAAAATGGATAACCTAAATTTGTCTGTTATTTATGTACGACTGTATGCCCAGATATGGACTGGCACTCTGTGCTGGGTAAACTCGATGTAGCCGATGTAGCCCTCCAAGTGGATTTCCGGTTGTGAGTACCAATTGGCTGGCACTTCTCACTGGTGAGTGTTGAACAGTGTAAGTGATTGTGTGTGGAATGTAATTATAAGTGTCTTTGAGTGCCTAGAAAGTAAATATCTCATGATGATATCGTCACCTTCCTAAAATAATTCACCTTTTTTTTGCCTAAATCATCTCCTCATAGTGCTGCATGGTACCTGTGGTAAAATCATCTACATACTCAGCAGATCCTTTGATTCTACCCCTTTAGGATAATGGCCTAGTGTGTCAATAGTGTGACTTTAGCTAATTTATTTATGTTTTATTAATTTTTTTAAACTAAATCTACAATAACTACATTATTCTGGGTACGTGATTCAGTCAGTAATTGATGAGATTTTTACTTCAATATCAAATTTTCTTCATATTAATAAAGCCCACAAGCTGTAAAGATGGCATAGTAGTTTAGTATTATTATTGAGTTAGATTTTTTTTTTAGTCTGTATTTTTGTGTCTGTTAAAATGTTATCTGTTTTCTGTCTTTTTAATCAATATTTTAAAAACTGACTGTATAATAAACTAATCTCTTAAACCACTGCACTCATTATTAAATAGCCATTACAACTGTGATGTGTTTTTTATGTTTCCTGAAAAAATAAGTTATGGTAGGAGGGTGTTGATATGTCTCATTTGGCTGCAAAATGTTCTTCGCACGGCGATTTGTATTTCATTATTTAAAAATGCTGTAAATGCTCCACAACGACAGAAACACTCAAAACTTGAATGTCAGCGTGTGTCTGCATTTAGAAAAATACTGCCAGTAAATGAATAGTTTAAAAACTCTGATTATCGAATATTAATATAATTTTTTGAACTTCATGACCTTTTAAAGCGATGTTAAGAGAGCCTGTAATATTATTGACAGCCTGCTCCTCTATCAACTCCTCCAGAAGTGTGACTGGACTGAGCGAGAGCCAATCAGAGGAGCGGATTTCTCACCAACAACAAACAAAAGATCTGGCTCAGGCATCCACTGCGCTTTCTCCATGTCTTTCTCTTAATTAACAGCCATCTAATAGCTGAATGTCAGCCTGGACGGCGACATTAAAGTCTCTGCTCGGTATCTGATCGCTTCCGTCTCCTCGGCACTGCGCTGTTATCCGCTGAGCTGCCCCGTCCTTTCGCCTACCAGCCGCTGTCGGAGATCCGTTTGCTCGCTGCTAGCTGAGCTAGCTAGCTGTGGGAGCTAGCGGGCTAGCGGGGCTAGCGGAGCGGGGAGAGGAGCCCCCAAAACCGCTCGGAAACCACGGCCAGCGGGCGTGTTGTGGCGGCTGACAGCAGACGCAGCAGATCCCTGGCTGCTGCTGGATAGCGAGCTGTCCAGCTGAGAGTAGCTGGCTGGTAAGCGGTCGGTGTGGAAGGGAGGAATCTGGCCGAGATGTCCGGACCGTCATCGGGCTGCGGGTTTCTGATGTCGGTCGTTGTTCACGGGGACTTGGCTCTGAACGAGCAGGAGAAGGAGCTGAACCAGCGGCTCAGGCGCCTCTACCCGGCCGTCAACGAACAAGAAACGCCGCTGCCAAGATCGTGGAGCCCGAAGGACAAGTTTAGCTACATCGGCCTGTCTCAGAACAACCTCCGGGTGCATTATAAAGGTAAATCCACACTGCAGCAGCAACATCAACAACAACATAAACAACAGCAGCAGCTGAAGCAGCAGGGCTACCTAACTGGAGGAACAGCTAGCAAGCTAGCTAACCTAGTTAGCGTTAGCTAAGTCAGCTAGCTAAATGGGACCAAGTTCCTCTCCAGCGTTTGTTTTAACAGTTTTTACAGACTGGTGTTATTGCGGGATAGTTAGTTCAGTAGCTAATTAATATAGTTAGCGAAGATGTAATTGAAAGTAAAGCCTAAAGGATTTTTTTTAAGTTTAGACGTTTTAGCCCAAAATCACACCAGTCTTAGCTTACTCACTGTATCCTAGTAAATACTCACTACGCAAATCAGGTTTCACTAGTAGAAACTCGCATTTCAGATTAATAGCTAGTAATATCAGATATACAGATCAATTCAGCCATTCTGTCTAATGTAACGATCACGTTTAATATACCACAAGTCCCTAATGTAAGTTAGTTAATTTCACTGATCATATGTTTTGTGCACATACAATGTCACACTCTCTCTTGTAACGGTACATTTGTATTAGTGAAAGCGTCAATTATATATATCTACAATTATTACAGTTACTTTTTACCAGTAGAACTTGTAATTCGACATATACACCCTGACTAATAAGAATTCTAAGTTTTAAATGTCAATATTGTTGTTGATGTAGATATCTGAATGTATGTTCAATGACTGTAATACTATACACATCATAAATACACATTGCCATTAAAATACATGAATTAAAGATGGCTTGAATAAAAATATGATGCTAATCAGAATTAATTAATGGTTATTTGGACTAATCTGAATTACAGGGTTTAAACATATGGGGCTACAATTTGTACTAGTATACAATGTATAGTTATAATAAAAGTTAGATATCTATAACTAGAGTTTTGATTTAATAGTAACACTAATAATATTAATATAAAACCTAAAAAGGAAAGAGTGAAAATCAATGTAAATCAGTTGTGTAGCATACTGTATGACTAGTCAAATGTCAATTAAGCTTATGTTTCCCAGGGAATGTGACGATAGGCCTACAGAATATATTCTAGATATTTATTTTATAGATTTTTACTACTGAACATTAGTCAGTTAGCTTCATTATAGTAATCATTATACATTATATAGAAAATTAGTTTGACTGTTGAATCACAGGCCAGTTTAGTCTAATTTTAGTATAAAAGGGCTTGACATGTGAAAAGTGTAGCTTAGCTAGTTGCATTCGCTACATATAACAGGTTTGAGTGAATGAATCCTGTCTTGTAGTTAACTGTTTGACAGCTTTGTCACAAACAGGACTAGCTAGCCTGGTAGGTAAAAGCAAGCTAACTAGGTTAGCTAACGTACAAAACAAACCAGACACAAAAAGCTACGCAGTGAACGCCTTATTTAACCACGCTCACTGTTAATACTGTTGGTTAGGAGGGTATAGCCTGAATTTGAACAGTGACGGTGAAGATAATTTGAGATTACTGGAGTTTCTCCTCCAAGTTTTCAGAGTTAGCTTAGATTAGCTAGCCAGGCTGCTAGTGAGCTAACTCGACCCATTCTTCAATGAAGTCCGGAAGTAACTGTTAGCGGCTCTCTGTAAAAGAGCTAGACGACTTTCAGGACAGTTTCGTGTCCTAGTCTTCACCCTGTGTCGTTGCCCAGCTGTTAGAGCTCGCTAAAGAGCTTGTCAGAGGCTGCCTGTTGTCAGTCAGAGTCCTGGTCAGCTCGGCTGATCCGCTGTAACGTTATGTATCTAGCTGCCTGACTAAACACTGCAGCCCAGCAGCTCAGCAAGGCCCTACTGTGCTCACCGCTCGATAATGTGTTTTTATTATTATGAGCCGAGGAGACACAGCTTCTGTGTTGCTGACAGGCTAGTGGATTAGCCAGCAGGCTAACTGTATGGGCCCCCATTTTGCCTCAAACAAACAAGATAACCAACTGACCAGCTGAACAAGTTTTTACTAATGTAGCTAACCCAGCTACCCCCCTCCACTCGCTCAAGTGCCAAATGGGCTGTAGCCATTTTCCTCACCTCAGTCAGTCAGAAAGTGAGGCCGCATAAAAATGTAAGCTAAGGCAGTTTATTTAGCTCCCCTGGGTTGATTAAAGTGAGCCTGTGTTTACTCGTCTATACTGGGATGTTTTTGCCTCAATAGAACACAAGTTACATAAACATTTATGGTATAATGTTGCCTTCAATTGGCTGCAGGCTGCTGTAAACAGGTTTGACATTAATGTAGTAATTCCAGGTAGGTGACCTTCGGCCACTTGGTCAGTACAATCCCATTGTTTTGAACCTAAAATAACTCAATACAGGAAAGGCCGGGAGTATACATTGTGTTGACACGCAGTCCTGGGCATAGAAGCACAAAGGAATAATGTCTCTTAACATTTTTGTTTGTGGAGAAATAAAGCAGACCACAGTGTTACTCACTGCTTTAACTAATTCAGTTTTTCCCTCTTAGATGTAAAGAGGAAAACTACACCAGTCCTTAACTGTGGAGGAGTTTTGGTCACACATAAGAAAGGCATGATAGTAGGGACCCAATGATGGATAATTCCGTTTTATTTTTATACTTTTCTTTACATTTTGGATTTTGTTTTTAATAATACTGTCAGGCAGATAAAAAAATCAATAACTGTGATCAAAAAATCTATATTAATAACAATTGTTCTAAACTATCTAAGGAGCTTTAAAGTTCCCTGTAATTAACATCAGTCAGTAACAGATCCTGTAAATACTGTATATTTCCTCACAACCGTCTCTTGTACTGTATATCTCTAATAGCTGAAACTTTATTCTCCTAAAAATGATCAAACAATTGGTCACACGTCACCTTTTTTTTTTTTTTTTAGGAGATTCCCTGCTACTCAAATATGGCATTTTTTTTATATTTACATTTGTTTATATTAGTAATAATAGTACAAGATACCAGACCTGTTTAAAATACTTAAAACTGATGCCAGTATGATCAGAATTTATCCATATTCCAAAGTCCAAATAAAATAAAATACTAGATAGCAGATAAGATAGCAGATAAATGATGCTGTGCTGGTTAGTAAATTCTGTGATTTGATGTGATTTGTGGATTATGGCTTTAGTTCACTCCACTCTGAAATGCAGCTAGCTGTTAATTCCTAGCTGATTTATAATGTCAGAATGATGTCATCTTGCTGGATGGAAATTTATTCCATATTTATTTCTGCATTTGGCTTGTATCTCTTAATTTCATGATTTTGTCCGTGTGTTCCGCATTGTGGAAATCATAGGTCCCTATAATAAGTTGCTGAAATAGTTGTAGGGCTATATGGGAATTATTAAAGAATGTGTGAAGATTTTGTTATGGTATTATGTAGTTGTATGTTTTGATGGGACATTACCTGAACACACACAGTGGTAAATATATAAAAAAGGGAAAAAATAGGATTAATTTTTGATTAATAGTTTTTAAAATTTGCAGCTACTCTGCAATTGATCTGTGTGTCAGAATATGATTATGAATATTGTGTATATTGAAAATATTTAAATATTGTGATATGATCTTTGTGCCAAAATCACCATAGGGTTGTTAGTCAGAAGCTGAATTTATGATACAGGAGAGCAGTGAAGCAGTTGCCTCAAAACACATTTCTTATATATGCACCTCTCATATGTTATCATCATTTTATTTTTATACAGTAAGACTACAGATGCACCTAAATCAAATGTAACATTTTGTCTTTGGCCGAATACTAAACGTTAATATTGGTCTATAAACATTAATAAAAGCTACTTATTTTACAATACTTATTGTTTGTTTCTACTGTGTACTGTTTGTTTCGACTGTGTTGTGTAACTGCTACTGGCTGCTAAATTTCCTATCTATCTATCTATCTATCTATCTATCTATCTATCTATCTATCTATCTATCTATCTATCTATCTATCTATCTATCTATCTATCTATCTATCTATCTATCTCTATCTATCTATCTATCTATCTATCTATCTATCTCTATCTATCTATCTCTATCTATCTATCTATCTCTATCTATCTATCTATCTCTATCTATCTATCTATCTCTATCTATCTATCTCTATCTATCTATCTATCTCTATCTATCTCTATCTATCTCTATCTATCTCTATCTATCTCTATCTATCTATCTATCACATGACTACCTTCTTAGTGCAGACAAACCAACAAAACGCACTACATTTTTCTCAGCAGCATTTTTCCAGTCAAAAAAGTACCTCAGTAGAGCTATTCTAATTATAAATGTACATCAGTAGTGCTGTTCTGGTCATAAATTTACCTCTAAAGTTCTACTCAAGCGAAGTCCTTATGGGCATGTCAGTTCATTTGTCTGCCATCTTTGCAACACGAGCAGGTGCTTATTTCCAGTCACGCAAGACCAGCCTTCCATCTGTTTGAATGGGAAGAGACCAAATACTGGAAACCAACTGTCAGATTACAATTTTAACACCATATTTTAAATCACTGATAGAATCTGATGAAAACATCATAAACAGTTTATAGCGTTTGACTCAATAACAAAAAAAAACTTGATTTTCTGGTTAGTTATGCACGCTGACCCTCATCTGTTTTTGGCACACCCAGCAAGCTGATTGGCTCTTTTTGTTGAAGGGCGGGACTTTGTCCTTGAACAGACGCCTTGATTAGAGTTACAAAAAGTCCCATTCGTACTGCAGTTAATGGCCTATCTCCACATTAAAAAGGTCTCTGACAAAAGTTACAAGTGAGTAAAATTTACACAGAGAAGAAAAGTCAGTGTTTTGGTAAACAAGCAGATGCTAAAGCTAAGTTAGCTCAGCTATCATTACTATCTTAGCCTTGTACAGTGTGTATCTTTCAGCTGCAATACAGCCAGCATGTGAAAGGATAGTAAACTTGTGTGAAGTAAGTGATGCTGAGCGCTTCATTTTATGCAATTAGCTTGTTTTTATGAGTGTAAAAATGAGCTTAAATTTGCCATACTGCCAGGAGGGGGGTGGTTGTGTAGTTCTGTAAGTCTGTGCCTCCTTTCCTCTAAGAAAACACTGAAACAGGACCTAAATTAAACTAGTTAATTGTTCATTTTAGCATAAATTATCTTTAGCATGATTAATCTTTAGCATAATTAGTATGATTAGTCTTTTCACTAATCTTGCTGAAAACTGAAAGTGCCTTTTTTTATTTTGCTTTTTTTTGGTTGCCAAATATTCGGTGCATCCCTAAATGAAACCATTTTTACCAATAAAATTATTATATATTTTTTTATTTGTAGGTCATGGAAAGACACCTAAAGATGCTGCATCTGTTCGTGCAACACACCCTATTCCAGCCGCCTGTGGGGTCTACTACTTTGAGGTGAAAATCATCAGTAAAGGGCGAGATGGGTAAGAAAGTGTATCTTTCACAGGTCATTTGTTGTGTTTATAATTCATAACCCCCTCCATGTATTTTAATATTTTTACTCATTTCTAGGTACATGGGAATTGGTCTCTCTGCCCAAGGGGTCAACATGAACAGACTTCCAGGTAAAGCACACTGATTGTATCTGTTTTTTGTTTTTTTGACTGGTTGCCTGCTTAAAATCTAATTGATATGTATCATGTAATATGCAAAATAATCTTTTGCCTGTGTTGTTTTTCTTTTTAAAAGATGGGTACTGTCACACAAAAAAACACAAGTTTGCATGTCTCGGTTTTGTTTCCTTAAATCAGCAGTTAATAATTTCCAGATGATGGCTGAATATAAACCACCCTGTGCTGGTCATAGTGTAATGCGGAATGACAACAAAACAAATAGAGATTAGGCAAAAGTTAATCAAACTGATATTTTAGCTACTGTATTTTTGGCACTGTAAGGCGTACCTAAAATCCTTTAATTTTCCCAGAAATCGACAGTGCCCCTTGTGTATGAATTTTACCAGTCAGGTTGTAAGGAGCACTTTAGCCACAATCACTTGAAGTACGGCGTTATAAAGAAATTTCAGGAACGTTTCTCCAGCACCAAGGCTGGCGCAGTATTAGCATGATTGTACCAGAGTGTAGCCTGTGCGTTTACCATGATAATACAGGCTATGTGGCACTAACCGCTAGCTGATAGCGCCCTGGCATACCGGAACACTTGGGTTGCCTCTTTTTTAGTAGCGCTAAATGCTGCTAACTGCGGTTAGGGCTACTGCTAACCACGGTTAGCGCTGCTGCTTTTTTTCCATTTTTTTTAATAAAGGTTACAGTTTTGTTTAATTTGGCACCTTTTCGGTGCACCTTATGTATGAAAATAGACCAGAAAAATTACGTTTTTTGTTAGTCTGCCCTATAGTCTGTAAAATACTAAGCTAGTTATCTCAAGCTGGCAAAGTAGGATGTAGCACTCAGCTCAGAGGAAAATGCAGTCAGGAGAGAAGCTCCGCCCTCATTATGTGACAGTCGTCCAGGTGGAGTGTCTTCCCTTACATAGGCACTGTGACAGTGTTGGGAGTGTTTTTGGCTGTTGAATGGGGTTTAGAGACATATTAATTTACAATTAACTTCTGGCTGTCTGTTTTAAATGCTTTTTGGGTGTGTTTACATCTTTAATTTATGTGGATGAACCGGTGGGATCATAGTCACAGTCAGTGCCTAAGCTTTCTTCATGTTCAGTGGTTCTGTATTATGTGTTTCAGGTGTTACTTGCTCTTTTTGACCAGCTTAAAATATTTTATACATGAGTATCTAAGTGCTGCAGAGTTAAATGACTTTTTTTGTGGCCTGTTGTATAGACCTCTGTGGGCCTAAAAATTTTGGTTGCATTATCAGGTGTAATATCTGGATGTTTTTGCTGTTTACATCAACCAGTCAACCCATTTATACACTCATCCCAAAACATCGGTCATTTGAAATATACCTGTAAGCCTGTTCTAGTGGTAAAAAGCTTCAGGGGTCCATTATGTTTCATTAGTGGGGAAAAGAACATGAACGCTCTGGTTCCATTATTTTCCAGTGAAGCCAAAATTGTCCACAGATGATGATGACAATAACTGTGATACTCTATATATCGCAAGACAATTCTCTACGATACTTCACAGCATCTGTGTCACTGAAGAGAATAAAATAGTCCTAAGTAAGAAAATACCAAGAATTATGTGTTTATTAATGTCACAGTTCCCTTCTTTCTCCAGTTAACAAATACATTTAATTTAGTGTGCTTTAATATTATTCTTTAAGCTATTATTATATTTAAAAGTATTATATTTAAGTATAATTATATTTAAAAGGGTTATAGTTACTTCATCGTATCCAGAGTTTTAGGGAGTTTAATCTCTTGTGCTCAATAAATGACCATTTCTGGTTGTGGAGCATTGAGCAGTTCCACTCCATATTCATATCTATGCTACCATCAACTCCAGTATGTTAGCTTGTTATGCTAACTGGCTAGTGTTATCCATAGACTGTATATAAATATGGACAGGACGTCCCCATTCACTCTCATTACGGCGTTTTGAAGCCAAAATATGGCCGAAATGGAAGCTGCCATTTTGCATGCGCTTGTGCAGTAGAGACAAATTGGAGCCAGAACTAGTGCGGCAGAGGTGGGAGGCAGGGCCGTGTGACTGCCCAAACCCCGCCCCCCCCACTAAATTACTCTTTGCGAACTGCTCAATGAATCCACACCTCAGAGAAATATCTCTCTCATGCCCCAGACTTACTTAACTTAGCTAACCTGAGTTAGTTAACTAGTTAGCTAGCGTTAACGCTAGGTTAAAAACCTAACCTAGATACTAAAATTAGGGAGAACAACAAAGTATGAGTACTAATGAATTGATGGAGGGAAATTACCCACTTACCGAAAAAAATGCAGAAAACGTTTCCCTAAGGGTCTGTTACAACAGTTAACTGCTGAACAAGCCATTTTCCTTATTTTAGAAATGTAATTTTTAACAGTAAAATCCGAATGTCAGACTGAGCCACAGTGGTGGTGCACGTTCACACTCTTAGGCCACCTGTCAATCAACTCGCCCTCAGCTGTTAATCGCCACATTGCCACACCCCTTCATGGTATGGCGACATGAGAAATAAGCATACCGGTTCAAAAGTCTCCCTTCTACCATATGAACCAGTATACCGCCCAGTAGGGGTGGGCAAAATGGCTCTAAAATAATATCACGATATTTCAGGGTATTTTTGCGATAACAATATACTTGGCGATATAGGAAAACTAAAATAATTCATTCATTTCAGGAGTATAGTGGCAAAATAAATAATATAGCATAAAATATAATAATATAATAATTGCAGAATATTTAGTGCATGCATACAAACTGCAAACTAAAACAATTATACAATAAATACACCTAAAACTTTACAGTAAATAATATACTACTTTTAAGACAGAACAGCCCTATTATCACAATATGGATTTTTAATATCATAATATTTCTGTGTCACGATATATTGTATACGATATAATATCTGCCCAGTACTAGCGGAGCTAAACATCATACTACAACCAACCAACAGAGGTTCTAGACCAACAGAGGTGCTGGCTTCACTTTTCATAGACATTTTGCTGTCCATGCTTTTCTACAGTCATTGTCTTTTATATACAATGTATAATTCTAGTCTCCCAGTATAAGGTACATTTTAATGTTATATAACTAAATGCACATTTTATGTAAAGGTTATTTTAACAGTAAAGGTTAAACTAGAACAGATAAAACACAAATCACTATTAGTGATGCATTTAATTGATCTTATTCAAAACTGTTTGTTCTGTAAGTTAGTTTTCTAATCAAGGAGCCATTGTTACCTTAGTAGAATAGTTAAAAGATGTTTTGTATGTCAGAGAAAAGTATTTTTTATAGTTACAAGCTAACAATCATGTTCTGAGGTGAAAGATATCCTCTGTAGTGGAGTTTTTGCTGTATTTCAGTACAAGTCTCATCCCCAGGCACTCGGGCAGATATACTCCAGACTACTGTCTAATTTAAGCTACATGTTAAAATCAGGAACCAGGACAGCTGTCAGAATCTTATCTCTCATGAAGAATGCTCTGTTTATTCTCTTTGTAATGACAGAACATTACAAAATGTTGAAAAATCACACTCTCTTTTAATCAAATATCAGGGTACCTTATTTTTCGCACTGTGAGGTGCACTTAAAGTCCTTTAATTTTTCCCAAAATTGTCAGTGCGCCTTATAATCCAGTAAGACTTATGTATGAATTTTACCAGTCAGGTTGTGAGAAGCAGTAAAGCCACTCAGCTGAAGTACAGTGTTATACAGAAGTTTCAGTTTAGTTCTCCAGCACAGAGACTCGAGCAGTATTAGCATTAGCCTCTAACTGCTATTTCCTCGTTCTGAGGTGAGTATTATTGGCCTGTAGCCTGCTGCTAACCCCGGCTTACACTACTTGAGCAGCATTAGCATTAGCCGCTAACCGCGCTAGGTCTTTTGTCATTCAGAGGCAAGTTTAACGGAATGTAGCTTGTGTGTTTAACGTGTTAAAACAAGGTACATGGGAAGAACTGTTAGCTAGTATCACCCTGGCTTACCGAAACACTCGGGGTTCCTCATAGTAGCTCTGTCTGGTGGCATTAGCCGCTAACCGTTAGCAGTTAGCCGCTAATGCTAATACTAATGCTCCAGCCTTAGTGCTGAAGAAATTCGGGAATCTAAGCGTACTGTAAATAAACAAAAGTGCTTTAAGCACCCAAATAAACAGTTTTTAGGAAAGAAATCTGTGTAGATTAACATCCTGCACTCGTTTGACTTTAAAATAAAATATTTTTTTATTACAGATTCATTTACTTCGCTTAGCTTTACTTAGCTATCCCCCTTCCACCACCATCCCCCAGCGGTGAGACCTGCTGAAATAGAAGTTCCTTATAGTGTCTCTTAAAATGCGCCTTATAATCCAGTGTGCCTTACAGTGCGAAAAGTACAGTAGCTCAGGTTTAAGTGTAAGCATTCACATATTCCCTGTATTTAGTGACTGTGACAAAACAAAGAAATCTGAAAAGCCATCGAATCCTGATGCTTGTTAAAATGTGACATTGAATAAATTCTTCACAATGAAAAATGTTAGAAAACATCATAATGTGTAAATGTGCATCTTGTCAACACTTAGCAAAGCTGATCATTCACAATTCATGTGTGTCGTGAATCGCAGTAGGATTTGCAGGCACAGCAGTAAAAGTGTGAAAGCTCTCTATGTTTTGCTCTCTGGGTTGCACCTCCTGCTAAAAATCTCTGTTTGGTACCTTTAACATTGGATTTTGGAGGGAATTGTTCCATAATTGTCCAACAACTACTGACTGTCATTTACAAGCCTACCTGATGTTATGCACAAAGGGATAGGCCCCTTTTACATCTGAAAAATTAAAACATTTTTCACGCTTTTATTATTTATTTTTTTCCAACTCTTTTAGTTAATGGTAAACCTCTTCATGCTTTGCCCAGTAATTCAGAGCTAAGGAACAAATGGTTAGAATTTGTCTATGGAACACCACCAGTATAGTACAATTGAGATAGGTAGATGTATGTTTAAAACAGTTCTGTCTACACTAGTTAAAAATAAAAATCCACCCTGGTGTTTTGTTCCAACTGCCTCGGTGGCGCTGCTGCTGCTCAGCCGGTGTGGATTTTTACTTTCTGGACCTGGACCTATGTTTGTTTTTTTAATAGGATCTCCGGTGGATTTCATATTTTTCAGAGACTCTAAGACTAGGTCAGTGGCTGAAATCCCTCTCGCACTTCTTTCATTGTATACAGCAGGGCTCTGACACACAGCCCTGTTGGGGGCAGGGTAGGAGGGGGTGGAGTTTTTGCCTACTTTCATTGATGAAAGAAAAAAATCCTAATGTTAGAGGAAACATAATTCAATAAATTAATTATTGTTTTTATAAATGATTAAATATAATTTTGGTTGACAGATATTTGGTACATCCCTAGTGTAGTGTGAAATCATCTTTTCAAAATGAAAGAATGGAAAGAAATGCCTCTGGATGGCATCTAATCTGAAGTGAGAGATGAGGAAGAGATTATTGCTTATCTTTTGAGGCAGTCAGGTCTCTTTCTGTTATTTTGTGAAACTCCTGTTCTGTCCATTCTGTTCCTTATGCAAGTGGATTATATTAAATTTGATCCTTTCATTGCTGTATTTTAAATGTATGACTGTTCCTGGTGGAGCTGTGCTCTTATATCAGCTAGTCAGTTCTTCATCTGAAATGTGAAACGTCTTCTTTGAGTCATATTCGTGTAAACACTGTTGTGTGTTGTTGACTGATCGGTTCATTTCTAGCTGCATCAGGCCTCTCTGCTTGGCCTTTTAATCAACCAAGAAGTCCTGTGCTTGAGGACAGCCGTGCTTCATGTGCTGACAGTCGTGCGTCAGGATCATGTGTTCAGATGCAGACAGTGTGAGCTATTTGGCAGTGCATGGTAACACCCAGTCCCATTTGTACAATCACAGGACACAGGGAGGCTCCTCTGCAGCCTGTCTGAGAGATAAGAGCCTGAAGCACACTCTCCACACAGGCCCTGCTCTTAGAACTGTGAAACTCAGCTATACTTTGTGATGGTCTTTTATTTTTATTTTTATTTTTTTTTTAAATAATCTTTTAAAAATATTTATGAGAAAAATGTTTTAGTGTGTGTGCACTTTTTATTTTTTCACTAAATTAAAAGTCTTAGACTCTTCAAATAGGGTGGGATGGTGTAGAATTTCAGTTTTCAGAGTTCTATAGCCTACATCTGGGGTCGCCAATAGGTGAATAGGACCATGAAACATCCAGCCTATGAGGTTGTTTGAACTATAATGAACCACAATGGGGGAAAAAAGAAATCCTCTCTGGTGAGCTTTTGTTTATATACCTCTCCTGTCTCTCTGTCGCGCTTGGCGTGACTTCAGTTTCCGCACATTCTCGTTTTTCCACTCATTCTTGGGCTCCCTATCTCCTTATAAGGGCATTTTTTTTCTGGCGGTGTCCCAATTCACATGACACGGGTTCAATTCCACGTGAGGAGCGGTGTGTTTTATTTATTTATTTATTTTTTCTTCTTGGGTTTGCCTGCTTTGAATTCAACTGTTCTGCAATTGGGTTCAACAACCCTCTGGGCTGGAGAGCTACTAGTCTGTAGCACTCCATCCCATTACACTTCATTTTACAAAACAGATTTATTTTTGTGGCAGCCACGTAATGGCTTGGAAAATATCTACCCCGCTGGCATTCATCAGGATTTGTCTTCCTTTTATTTGCTTAGATAAATGAGAGTGTGGATCCAACATTAAAGAACCTGTACTGTAGGGTGACCATATGTTGTCTTTTTCCTGGATGTGTCCTGTATGTGTTCTGGGTCAGGGCCAGGTGTGTGTGCTATTTAGTGCTGTGTGATATGACCGCAAATTATTAGGACAATTGTTTGAACATGTTGCCTCAATTATGAGTAATAATTTATTATTTATTATTATTTTAATATTATTTAATAAACAAACATATTTATTTGATGCAAATTGTTTGGGTTGCTCTATTGGTTTGTTGTTTTGATGGTGTACTTTTCTAAGCTGAGCATGTTGATATCAGATATCAGAGTAAAGCTTATAGTTATTGGAACTCCCCCATGGAGACCATTTTCCACCCAGTTTCTTTCTTATTATTAAATAATTAACACTGACCTCAACTAAGGGAAGTGAGACCTGCAGTTCATTAAGTGTTGTTCTGGGTTATTTTGTGATCTCCTGTATGAGTTGTCCATACCCTTTTGGAGGAATTCTGGTAGGCCGGTCACTCCTGGGAAGGTTCACCCATGTTCCATATTTTCTCTATTTGTGAATAATAACTTTCACTGTAACAAGCAACACTGTTGGAGTCCCAAAGCTTTAAAAATCTATTTACATCTATCAGTCTAAAAAAGGTTACAATGACTCATCTGTTCTTGAATATCTTCAGATCGGGGCATAATGTGTTCCTTTTGTGATATTTTTAATCCTGCTTCATGTTGTCAGACATGTTTTATTTAAGTGATTCATTGATTCTACAGGCCTGGTTTTGACTCGTGAAATTAAACTCAGCTTAAACTCAGCTGGTTAATCACAGTTGATTCATGGGGCAATTGCATTTTACATAGGACCTACGTTGCATTGCTTTTCCCCTTAATAAATGAAATTATCATTTAAAAAACTGCTTTTTGTATTTACTTGGGTTATATTTGTCTGAATCAGTTTTGTTTGATAATTAAAAAAAAAAATAATTACCGTATTTTATGCACTTAAAATCTTTTAATTTCCCCAAAAATCGTGCATTAAAATGCGCATTTTAATCTAGTGCGTCTTATGTATTTTATCAGTCAGGTTGTAAGAAGTACAGCGTTATACTGGAGTTTCAGTTTAGTTCTCCAGCACCGAGACTAGAGCAGTATTAGCATTAGCATTTCCCTTTTTAGAGGTGTTTATTATCGGCCTGTAGCCTGCTGCTAACCCCAGCTAGCATTGCTTGAGTGGTTAGCCGCGAATGCTAATGCTTTACTCCCCCAAATAAACAGTTTTCAGAAGAGAAATCTGTGTAGATTAACATCCAGTGCTTGTTTGACTTTAAAAGAAAGTCTTTTTTTTATCACAGTTTTGTTTACTTAGCTTAGCTTTACTTAAATTAGTTAGCTACGGGTGCTGGTCAACGAATTAGAATAATTTGAAATAGTGCAATCATGAAATTCTTTGAATGCATTTTTTGTGCAGAAAGCAAATCAGGTGTTCACCGCACCTGTCCTACTCGTTAGACTAATCACAGAACTCGTTACCTGGAAATTTGCTCAGCTGAGCTTTCCAAAAGGCCCATTTAGGCCATTTAACTGTGACACTATTGTTTTATTGAATTAGAATAATGGAGAAACCGTTTCATTGAATTAGAATAATTTTTATTATAATTACAATCATCACTTTCTCAGTATTTTGTGGCTGCCCCCTTGGCTTGTTTGACTGCCTGAAGTCTCCGCGGCATCGATTTGACCAGCTTGTCGCAAGTTTCCGCACTCACAGCTTCCCAGGCAGTGGCGATGTTCTGCTTCAGTTGGTCCAGCGTAGTAGGCTTTCTGTCGCGAATTTTCCGCTTGACGATGGCCCAAAGGTTTTCAATGACATTGAGGTCAGGCGAGTTGGCCGGCCATGCCAAAACTTCAAGCTGTTTTTTAGTGAACCAATCTTTGGTCGACTTTGCCGCATGAGCCGGTGCAAGATCCTGTTGAAATATGAAGTCTTCTTCGCCGAACTGTTCCTCAACAGTCGGAATCAGGAACGTTTCCAGAACATCTTGATATACAGCAGCATTGACAGTCTTCTTGAGGAAGCAGAGTTTCCCTACACCTCGAGCGGACATGCATCCCCAGACCATAACGCTCTGGGGAAACTTGACGGATCTTTTCACGGACTCGTGGTTGTAGGTTTCGCCACCACGACGCCAGACACGAGGACCTTGGTCACCGAAGGAGATGCAGAAGCGTGATTCGTCACTGAAGACCACTTTCTGCCAGTCTTCAGCAGTCCACTCGCCGTGTTCTTTGGCCCACTTCAGCCGTTTCTCCATTTGTTTCTTGTTCAGCATCGGTTTTACTGCTGGAACGCGAGATTTGAAGCAGAGTTCGCGCAGACGACGGTAAGTGGTTGATCTGGAGACGTCAGCGCCGGTCTGCTTGTTCCACAAGTCGGTGAGCTCGGAAGTGGACTTGAACCGGTTGCTGACTGCGATCTTTCTCAGCTGCTTGTTGTCGTGAGCAGAAGTTTTTCGGACGCCGGAACAGTTGGTGCGCTTGCTGCAGTTTTTCTTGAGAGCTTTGCAGACGGAAGACTGGCTGATGCCGAGCTGCTCAGCAATTTTAGTTTGGGTCAAGCCTTGTTGGCGAAGGGCTTGAATTTGAGCCACTATTCTGGTTGAGAGGTCGCGCTGCTTACCCATGATTGATTTTACAACTTAGAAATTCTACTCAACCCTGACTTTATACTGCACAGTGAACACTCTTCACAGAAAACAAAAATTCGAGCATTTATTCTAATTCAATGAAACGGTTTCTCCATTATTCTAATTCAATAAAACAACAGTGTCACAGTTAAATGGCCTAAATGGGCCTTTTGGAAAGCTCAGCTGAGCAAATTTTTTTCCAGGTAACGAGTTCTGTGATTAGTCTAACGAGTAGGACAGGTGCGGTGAACACCTGATTTGCTTTCTGCACAAAAAATGCATTCAAAGAATTTCATGATTGCACTATTTCAAATTATTCTAATTCGTTGACCAGCACCTGTATACCTCATTAACACCCAGCGGTGAGACCTGCTGAATTAGAAGGTCCTTATAATATCTCTTAAAATGCGCCTTTTAATCTGGTGCGCCTTATAGTGCGAAAAATACACGTTAAATACACGTTAAAAAAGCAAAAACAAAGCAAATACTTTTTTTTTACTGTATATACAAGCTGTTGTACTGCACTTGCTGCAGTTCACGGTATGCTAAAGTATCTCTCACTGTGTCTTTCAGGATGGGACAAACACTCATATGGTTACCACGGAGACGATGGACACTCTTTCTGCTCTTCGGGGACGGGACAGCCGTACGGACCCACATTTACGACAGGCGACGTGATTGGCTGCTGTGTCAACCTCATTAACAACACCTGCTTCTACACAAAGAACGGCCACAGTCTAGGTACAACCCTTTATTAACTGTACTGTAAAACTTTTCACACTGGTCCCAAACCAGCACTGACCAACACACAACTGGTCCGCTTGTCTTCTATTAAACACTGGAGCATCTATATATTGTTTTTTTTTTTTTTTTTTTTTTCCAAACTGCACTGGATTATGGTATTTGAGATGAGTATAATATAGTTTTTTATGCTGCTCCTTGCCACTATTTACTTAAGATGAACCATTTTTTTTTTTTTTTACAAAATTGAGCAAAATAAAACATTTGGTCCTTTTTTGCAGGTTTTATTAAATTTGCCAAAAAGGACCATTTTAAAAAACACAAATAAAAATATGTATTAAAAATATTTGTAATATCCCAGCAGGCAAACCAACAAAGCACAATACATTTACCTTTACATATTCACCTCAGTACTGCTTTTCTAATCACAAATGTACTTCAGCAGTGCTGTTCTAGTTGCACGTTTAGTTACCTCAGTAGTGCAATTTTGGTTATGAATTTACCTCAGCATTTCTATTCTAATTTAAGAAGTGATCGTTTCCTGCCTCTGCTGAAAATGCCAATATGCAAAACATGTTAGGAATCGCTGATACATTACTTCAGATAAGCAAGTCTTTGTACAATGTAAATTATAATTTTTTCCTTACATATTTTGGGTTGCCAAATATCCAGTGCATACCTATTGTTTACACAAGACTGTACTCTATATGACATCCTTGACCTAATTATGTTTTGTTTTGAAATCAAAGTTAGGTTTAA
This sequence comes from Astyanax mexicanus, assembly GCF_023375975.1. Lineage (NCBI taxonomy): Eukaryota > Metazoa > Chordata > Actinopteri > Characiformes > Acestrorhamphidae > Astyanax > Astyanax mexicanus. The sequence goes on from NC_064415.1 coordinate 42,253,291, forward strand.
CCTAACTCTGTAATAAGGAGTAAATGATGAGCAATAAAAAATATGGATATTCGACACTTTTTAAAAATAAAAAGCAATTATTACAAAACTTCAGTTTAGAAATATTTTAAACACTTTTATTAAACTTTTATTAAATTTATTTAACATTTTTATTCCCCTACATACCAACAAAGTACAAAAATGTACCTCAGCAATTCTAATCTAGTCACACATTTATCTTAGCCAGGCAATTCTAGTCATAATTGTACCTCAGTAGTGTAGCGGGCTCAGTGGTTTAATACCTGGTGCTAATTGAGATGTTGAAATATTTTTTAATTGGGCGCCAGTTATTAAATTAATTTAATTAGATTAATTAATTAATTAATTAATCAAATTAATTAATAACACAAGACATCTCAGGGTGTGGTTTCTACAGGTGACAGAAATTTTCATAACCAAGTTATCCAGAAAAACACACTGAAATGACAGGTTTTGTAAAATAAAAGTATTTATTAAATCACACAGATATGAGTAAATAATTCATTAAAAAGTCATAAATGTAGCCATTAGATATCAAATCATAGTGTAGAATGATAAATGAGAAATAAACAACAAACACGTTATAATGCTGATATGAAAGGAATAAAGATTAATAGAACTATTAAGTGAGTATTTCTAAATAAGGGTCTAAGGCATTTTAAGTCTACGAAACCAGTTCTTATTTCCAACCAAGCAACTCAAAATGAGTCATCTATACTAAAGACGCTCTATTAAAGACCCGACCAAACCATGACCAACAGACACCATCTGCCGAAAGATTAAACCCAGCTCTGCCTTACTCTGAGTTGTTGAAGTGGGCCTTGGTGAGTCCGCCTGGGTTGGTCGTCTGATGCTTCACCCCGAAAAAGGATCACGTGAGCCAGTCTGCAGGGTGGGTTGACTTCCTGTGTCAGCACGGAGCCCCATTAGAACCCACAGGGAAATCCCTTCGCTCTCAGGTGGCTTGCTGGTGGCCTCCGGACCGCAGATTGCTGGGTTGGATCTGGCGGATCTCTTTTTCAGCTGTACTTTAGCTAAACTTAGATGGAATAATGCTTGGCTTCGTAGATTGTAAAATAACCTTAGATATTTTAACTAGGATAGCTAATATTAATATACTTGAAGATTAAATGCACTAGTCTAAGAAAACTAACTTAAGATGACTAAACTAACAGTCTATCCTTCCTCCATCTCTGGGCTCCCTAACCTCTCTCCTCTAACTGTTTTCCTCAACTCATCTTCTTCCACTCCTTCTCTAACTCCAACTGCTTCTCCTCCAACTCCTCCGAACTGAACTGGAAACTCTAAACTGGCAACTCTACACTCGCAACTGAACTGTGTCTATTAGACTCTGTGGCCTGTTTGGCCTTCGAGCTATGATTGGCCCTGTGGCCCAAATGTCTGTGTTTTGATTGGTCTAGGAGCAATTTCAAACTTTGGTGGGGATTCACAAAGGGCCATAAACCCCCCCTCGCTCACATGGTCAGCATGCTTCAGCATTTTTCTAATAGATCAAACCAAAAGAAAACTCAATTAAACAGTGGATCAAAATACATTTTTCAGCATATCAGTTTGTGAGGATAAATTCAGGAAACAAACAATCTTACAATTGAATCACAATAAATGTAATATATATATATTTTGCCCACAAACAGTTTTGTAATACTCAAGATAATCTTAGGAATACAATGATGGATGGTACTCTGTCAGAAAGAGATCAAGAGTCATGTTATTATTTAAACCCAATTAAATCACTTAAAAGATAATACATGGTTAAACCACTGATAACCAAATAAAGCTAAATTATCAAATGCTAGTTAAACCTTGTTGATTCAGACTTGAATGTGTAGGAGAATTTAATCAGGACACATCCAAACACATATACCATATACCAGACACATATACCATTATCTAGTAAACATTCCATAAAACACCTTTTTTATATAGTCAATATATATGTATTTTAAGCAAAATCTTCTCAGTGAGAAATTCCTCTTCTCTGCTGAGTGTAGATAAGCGGCTGGCATCGGAATTTACGACGGTGGGGGAGGTTGGTGAACAGAGAGCAGAGAGTCTCACTTACAAACGGTCAATGGAATTTCCAAGCTTAGAACATTTCTCTTAATTTCATTAATCTTATTTCTAAGTGATTGCAGAAATAACTAGGCACAAACCCCTAAATTAGTATAATATTTGGTGAATTAACAATTTCCAAGGCATTAATTAAGTTTTGACACTCTCTTAAATCCGCAGTCCCGTCCTAGTGATGGTGTTGCAAATGTGTTGCAAATGTTCCAAATGTTTACATTAACTCCGAGGTTTATGACTTGGAGGAATGTAAACAGAATTTTACCCTAAACTCGCATTTAGGGCTCTTGAGCGAGGCTGAGTGAAGAAATAGTTAGTAAATGTCATTTTGAAATTTAAGGTTGTTTGAAAAAAAGATTACTCCAAGGTTTTTTTAGAGTGTTCTGGGTTCGAAGTTTCCTTATAGGCCGTAAAGTGGGGGTAGTGTGTGTGTCTGTGTGTAAGCAATGAAGAAATCCTCTGGTTAATCCACTACATTCCCCCCCCATCGATCGATGGGCCACTGGACGTTGGGTCATCGGTCGATGTCAACGTGGATTTCTGTAGACAGAGCATGTTAGGGTACATCTTTCATGCAATTGGTGTCTTGTTGGTCATGCTTTCTTAAGACAATCTACTACAAGGTCGCTGACAGAGTTTTTGGTCTAATGGATATACAATTTCTCTGATGATCAGTTTTTTTTTTTTTTTGTTGTAGCTATTGGCTTTTGGTTCTGAATAAAATAGTTAATTTAATGTGATAGTGTGGCAACAAGCATAGGAAAGGGTCACAAATAGTTTGCTAGCTATTTGTTCCTTCATAACTTTATCAAGACAACCTACCCATAAGGTATGCTTCAATAATTAGCCACTACTTAGTCAACAATTGAGAACAATATAGCAGAGCAAACGTAGTCAGAAGGGAAACAAAATATGTTTTGGGCACCTGAAGAGAGGAGAAAGAAAAAAAAAAAATTGGCACCCCCCTCTCCACGTATTTATTATACTGCTATGCTAATGGTTTGAAATGGTGATTCAAACACTAGGTTTAACAAAATATCCAATTTGTTGTGAGTTATGCTACTTGGATAGGTGAGTTCCAGACAGTGAATGTGTGGTACGTTCTCAATTTAACAATTGCGTCAGGCCAGAAAATGGTGGACAATGAACACTCAGTGTGTCTAAGTATTTGGCCCAGTATTATGATTTAACCTAGGGCATTATTGGTCCCGACTTGTCCCATGAGGCTTTTGCATAGTTTAATTGGGTTACAGTGAACTTGTTTGAGAATCAGTTTAATAAAACACTGACGATGCGGGATTTGGTTCCAGATGCGAGGCAGTTTGTCTGCCTTTGCCTGAGGACCAAACCAATGAGACCTGAGCTCGCGAATTGTTTTGCCAGTGCTGTGCTGGGACCTCACCAGTAGCTTGTCAGCAGTGTAGCACAATGGTTGGTATCCAAGCGTGCTTTTTCCCAGTTTTGGGTGTTTCCGCAGTTCACCGCTAGAACGGTGAGATATACCAACACCTGAGAAAGTGTGGTTCAGCGAAAAAGTTGTGGCCTGAGCCATTTCAATAGGGTCTGGGGGACGTCCCCCCCATCTGGCAAATGCACCTGCCACAGTGATGAGATGTTTGTTCCTTCGAACAAATTTCATGAGTCTTTCGACCCAATCCATTTGTGGAATTGGCCATACACCACACAGATCTTCTGAAGATTGGGGCTGAAAACACACTAGCCTTTTTCCAACAAGTGGCAGATATGTCAATTGTGGGAATGCTCGGTGTGTTTCCCCCATCATTTTGTGGTCCACCCATGGGTGATCGAGGGCCTGGGCTAGGCTCTCCCCCCCATGGCGCTGAGGCACCACGAATGAAGATGAAGCGTGTGTATCTGGGGCATAAACAAACAGGCCCTTGAGCATCCTGAAAGACGCACAGTAAGTGGCAAGTGGATCAAGTTGAAATGCCAGTGTTCTGAAAGAAGTGTTGCCACATGCACCAATTGTCATGTTAACTTTCCATTTGATTTGAGCATTCCGAAAAGCACATCCATCTGTGTAGATGGTGGGAATGTTTTTACATTCATAAGAATCCAAGGGACTGTGTTTGTCTGGAACCACTGGTGCAGGAACAAGAAGAGAACAATCCTTTTGGTGCACGAACAGAGGATCACAGTTAGTCCGTGGCAAGGAACCTGCAGGTGTTCTGTGAACAGCTGACTTGTCAGCCCATGGAACAAAGATTTCACCGTTGACCGTTGTGTTAAGAGTGAATGACTTTCCAGCTTTTGGGTTGTACTCATCTACAGCCGTAGAGGGAGTCAATGCCCATGAACAGGTGTTTTGTTTTAGAATCATGGTAGGGGATTCTGAGGATGGTGGTTTCAGAACCCTGACAGTGAGCTTCTCATTGATTCCCGTGGAATTTGAAGGTTCAATGAGCTTGTGTGGCTCAATGTTGCTAGCAACATGATAGCATTGAACTCTATCCTGTGCCTTAGGACAGGGCAGGGGTTCGCAAACCTGTGTCCAGATTCTATGATGCTGAAAGTCAATCAATGGTTTGAACCGGTCAAGGAGGTCTTTGCCAAAGAGCAATGGGACGTTCTCCAATGGAGAAATGTGAATTGGATGGGTGAGGCTCATTGGACCGATGGCAACGTGCACCAGGGCTGCAGAATGCAGAGTGATACCAGTGTGCGAATATGGTTGAAGGTGAAGAGCACACTTTTTCAGAGGTATCTCTTTGTTGTTTCGGCGGGCTGTCGCCCTCACCTGGTCAAAAAGTGAATTTGACATCAAAGAAATGTCTGACCCTGTGTCCAAAAGAGCTTCATACCCGAACACATCTTCCAGCCTGGTGGCTAGATAGAATTTTGGTGTTGAACCTTTCTCGGTTAAGAAACCCAAGAATTGTTTAGGTGGTGGGTCCTCCAGGCTGAGGGAAGGAGCTTCCTCAGTGTGGTTGTTTTCAGTGTCTGGCTGTACAACCCAGGCTGCATTGGGGTGGATGGATTTCGCACCCCCCCAAGCAGGTTGATCAGGAGCTTGGACAATTGGCAAGAATTCAGATTCAGCATTGTCCTGCTTGCGTATTTCGTCACGAAATTGTCTGAGCAGACTGCCGTCTTTAGTACTCAGGTTAGTTGGATATCTCTCATGCTTGTGCCCTTTAGGTGGACACCACCTAAGCGGAGATTGAAGTTTGCTGGAGCTCTGTGCTCGAGCATGGTGCTGTGAGTGTTTGCCATTCCAACTGCGTTTTATCCTACCTTTCCTTCGATAGGAGGGCCTTTGGTCACTTTGCTCGGCCCAATGTAGGGACGAGCGACGCCAAGAGTGGAACACTCTCTGGTTTTTGTGGTTTAACTGGGTCTTAGGTGGCATTGGAGCCTTGTGTGCCCCTTTTTGCTTGACGCCGGAGGACTGCTCATTAATTATCAGGACGTCATTTGACTCTGATTTTTTATTAATGTTTTGTTGGAACTTAGCAAATCCTCTGAGAGCCAAATCACGCAGCTGCCGGCTTGTTAGCGTACGAGGGCAGGCTGCGACTCCAAAAGAGTGACTGGTGGAGGGATGGAGGTTTCTCACGAACAATGTTTTGAAAACTTCCTCTTCCTCCATTCCAGGCTCATTTCTATAGCCGAAATAAGCTAGCCTGAGGCGGTGATAGTACTGTAGGGGTGTTTCCTGGCGGCTCTGCTTAATTGCAAGAGCTGCAGCAAGGCCGGTTTGAACAAGGTGGTTGGAGAACTCATTCTCCAAAGCCTTGCAAAGAGCAGGATAATCTCTCTTAACCTGGGGTGGTTGGCGCTCAATGAAACGTCCAACTTCCCGACTAGAGGACACCTTAATGAGGTAGATTTTATCATCTACCGTGGCCTTGGGGAAACGGCGTAAGAAGAAGTCAATGTCGCGAAGATACTGGTGGACATCATTAGAACCGTCCGGTTCTGGTTCAAAGCGTGGGATGTTACGCGCAATTTTGTCCAAATCTCTATCAGAGGGTGCTTGAGGTTGCACAGAGGTCCCATGTGGCTGGGAACGCTGAGTGAACCTTGGTTCTACTGGCGCTTCAGCACCTTTAAGGGAGACTAGAGGGATTGTATTTGTGGATGGTTGTTGCTTAGGATCCGGAACCCCAGGGGTTCCTGATTTACCAGCTGGATTGATGGGGGAGTCTCCCTCCATCATCAGCTCAAATGTTAACTCTGTTTGGTCTCGAGTTAATTTGACTGCATTGTTAGCATGTGCTAATTCAGTTTGTAGCTCAACCTGTCTTGCAATAGCATGTTTTAGTTTTTCCTGTGACTGAGCTGCAAGTTGGGTAGCTATGTTGGCTTCCTTTTGAAGCAGCTGCACTTCGGTTTTGAGGTCTCTTTGGTTCATTTCAGACTGTACAGTTTTGTTCTCTAGGTCTGCAACTCTATCATTTAAAGTCACAATCTCTGCTTGGAGATTTTGAATGGTTTTGGAGGAAGCAGCAAGTTGATCCTGTGACAACAGCAGTTGTTTCCACAGTATTAGGGAAATCGGATCCACTTGTTGCTTGCCCTCAAGGATTTTAGATACACACTCATTGAGGCTTTTGGCAATTAGTGCATGGAGACCCCCACTGTCCGTTTGTTGGACTGGGACGGTAAGTCCTGCGGGTAAACCAGCTGTAAGCTCTAAAAGAGCTTTTTCAGTGACACACATTTTGATTTACGTAAAGCACGTGGAATCAAACAATTTTGATGACAAACAAGTTTACTTTATGTTCGAGTCAATTAGCATTGTGCCTTTCTAAGAAGAAAATCTGTTAAAAGGGAGTGACCTAAGGTTACAATTAGCAGATTAATTTTAAAAGGATAGTTAGATTTGTTGTCAGTGGTGCTAGTGAACAGTTTAATAACTGTAGGCCACTATACGCAGTATGTCTAAATATGGGTATAGGTATTAACTATGTACAGGATGGGAGAAATTTAACTATGTATTAAGCACAGGTATGCTGGGTATATGGTTGAGTAACTGATAACTGGATAGGTTTTTTTTTTTTTTTTTTTTTTTAATGGTTAATTAATTAATTAATTTCAATCAGTTATTAATAATTGATCTTAATCGATCAATAATTAAGCTTAATTTATTTGAAGATGGTTGAATTAAATTGAAAATAATTAATTAACAAAAATTTAATTAACTTTACTTAATCAAATTGATTAAAATGACCAGTTAATTATTTTATGTTGTGATTAGTTACTCAATGGAGATAGCTATTTAGCTTGGTTCAATGTAACATAAAGAGTGATGTTTGAGAGAGCAGACCTGAAACTTAAATTTAACTATTTAATATAAACCGATTAAATGAATGCAGTTATTTGTTTACTTATTTAGAAACCATTTAACCAAACCACAATGCAAATTCCCTTTATTAACTTAACGAAAAGTTTGTTTGAAATTGGCACCCTCTGGCGACAGAAACTCTAAATGCACTCTACAGGATGATGGCAATTACACAAGTACAACACCAGGTGGCGACACAGCTATGTGGCTAAGTGGCTCCCTCTGGTGGTCAAACAAATGAGATGCACCTTTCTGCACTGTATGCAGTTACCCAAATCAAACACCAGATGACGATGTGGCAGTGTACCCCCCCCTAGTGGTGAGGGGTAGTAAAACACCCTTTGAGTTTGAGTGTAAATAGTCAGGCTGTCCACCAGATGGTGGCAGAGGCCGACTGGTGGGCGTGGTCACGCCCACTGATGATGCCACGTTAAGGACCGCCCCTTGGGTCTGGGACCTGGTCAGCAGATTTGACTGACTCAGTCGACTGTGAATAGCAGAGGAGAAGGACTCGGCTGTCCGAAAGTTTAACACAGCAGCAACACACTTCACAAGATGAGCAAAGAGGATTTACATCCTGGCGTGGTTAGTTTAATCACGCACACAATAAACTTCCTGCCACTCAGGGTGGTGTTACGTAAAAGTTAGCTACTCTTTTACGCACGTGGAAGTGTCCAGTACTGCAGGATTTTACGGATTTCGCGCAAAAACCGGCAGTTTTAACTGGAGCGCGGAGTCAATGAGCCGGGGATCCGCGACTCATAGCTGCGCGAAGGCCTTATCAGATCAACACTGGCAAAATATGTCTATTTTACCGGAAACAGTTCGAACTTTATGTAAGTACACACGTATATACACGTATATACACCCGGGTTTAAGGTTACCCACACACGGCGGTGTGTCAACCAAGCTTATTTTACAAATAAGAGTAATGTTTTCAAGAGCGCTCACGTACCACACACACAACTGTACACGTTATACAGACACACAGGGGACCGTGCGCGCGACGCGCACACACAGCGGGGGACTGGCCAGTCCTGAATTGTAAACAAAAGCACGTGTAGAACCTGTGCGTGTGTTTCTAACACGCTGGGTTTATGCAGTTAACTCCAGCTAGGCCAGCTAGCCAGCAGCTAACGCATTTAGCAATAAAAACAAAAATACACATTATTCTGCAACTTACAGCGCTATTTTCTGGAACTGGTTATGAAATGTGTATATTCTGGTCTCGCGGCGGAGAGCCAATAATAATCCTGCCCCACGTTGGCGCGCCAAATTATAATCCTGCCCCACGTTGGCGCGCCAAATTATGTAGCGGGCTCAGTGGTTTAATACCTGGTGCTAATTGAGATGTTGAAATATTTTTTAATTGGGCGCCAGTTATTAAATTAATTTAATTAGATTAATTAATTAATTAATTAATTAATCAAATTAATTAATAACACAAGACATCTCAGGGTGTGGTTTCTACAGGTGACAGAAATTTTCATAACCAAGTTATCCAGAAAAACACACTGAAATGACAGGTTTTGTAAAATAAAAGTATTTATTAAATCACACAGATATGAGTAAATAATTCATTAAAAAGTCATAAATGTAGCCATTAGATATCAAATCATAGTGTAGAATGATAAATGAGAAATAAACAACAAACACGTTATAATGCTGATATGAAAGGAATAAAGATTAATAGAACTATTAAGTGAGTATTTCTAAATAAGGGTCTAAGGCATTTTAAGTCTACGAAACCAGTTCTTATTTCCAACCAAGCAACTCAAAATGAGTCATCTATACTAAAGACGCTCTATTAAAGACCCGACCAAACCATGACCAACAGACACCATCTGCCGAAAGATTAAACCCAGCTCTGCCTTACTCTGAGTTGTTGAAGTGGGCCTTGGTGAGTCCGCCTGGGTTGGTCGTCTGATGCTTCACCCCGAAAAAGGATCACGTGAGCCAGTCTGCAGGGTGGGTTGACTTCCTGTGTCAGCACGGAGCCCCATTAGAACCCACAGGGAAATCCCTTCGCTCTCAGGTGGCTTGCTGGTGGCCTCCGGACCGCAGATTGCTGGGTTGGATCTGGCGGATCTCTTTTTCAGCTGTACTTTAGCTAAACTTAGATGGAATAATGCTTGGCTTCGTAGATTGTAAAATAACCTTAGATATTTTAACTAGGATAGCTAATATTAATATACTTGAAGATTAAATGCACTAGTCTAAGAAAACTAACTTAAGATGACTAAACTAACAGTCTATCCTTCCTCCATCTCTGGGCTCCCTAACCTCTCTCCTCTAACTGTTTTCCTCAACTCATCTTCTTCCACTCCTTCTCTAACTCCAACTGCTTCTCCTCCAACTCCTCCGAACTGAACTGGAAACTCTAAACTGGCAACTCTACACTCGCAACTGAACTGTGTCTATTAGACTCTGTGGCCTGTTTGGCCTTCGAGCTATGATTGGCCCTGTGGCCCAAATGTCTGTGTTTTGATTGGTCTAGGAGCAATTTCAAACTTTGGTGGGGATTCACAAAGGGCCATAAACCCCCCCTCGCTCACATGGTCAGCATGCTTCAGCATTTTTCTAATAGATCAAACCAAAAGAAAACTCAATTAAACAGTGGATCAAAATACATTTTTCAGCATATCAGTTTGTGAGGATAAATTCAGGAAACAAACAATCTTACAATTGAATCACAATAAATGTAATATATATATATTTTGCCCACAAACAGTTTTGTAATACTCAAGATAATCTTAGGAATACAATGATGGATGGTACTCTGTCAGAAAGAGATCAAGAGTCATGTTATTATTTAAACCCAATTAAATCACTTAAAAGATAATACATGGTTAAACCACTGATAACCAAATAAAGCTAAATTATCAAATGCTAGTTAAACCTTGTTGATTCAGACTTGAATGTGTAGGAGAATTTAATCAGGACACATCCAAACACATATACCATATACCAGACACATATACCATTATCTAGTAAACATTCTATAAAACACCTTTTTTATATAGTCAATATATATGTATTTTAAGCAAAATCTTCTCAGTGAGAAATTCCTCTTCTCTGCTGAGTGTAGATAAGCGGCTGGCATCGGAATTTACGACGGTGGGGGAGGTTGGTGAACAGAGAGCAGAGAGTCTCACTTACAAACGGTCAATGGAATTTCCAAGCTTAGAACATTTCTCTTAATTTCATTAATCTTATTTCTAAGTGATTGCAGAAATAACTAGGCACAAACCCCTAAATTGGTATAATATTTGGTGAATTAACAATTTCCAAGGCATTAATTAAGTTTTGACACTCTCTTAAATCCGCAGTCCCGTCCTAGTGATGGTGTTGCAAATGTGTTGCAAATGTTCCAAATGTTTACATTAACTCCGAGGTTTATGACTTGGAGGAATGTAAACAGAATTTTACCCTAAACTCGCATTTAGGGCTCTTGAGCGAGGCTGAGTGAAGAAATAGTTAGTAAATGTCATTTTGAAATTTAAGGTTGTTTGAAAAAAAGATTACTCCAAGGTTTTTTTAGAGTGTTCTGGGTTCGAAGTTTCCTTATAGGCCGTAAAGTGGGGGTAGTGTGTGTGTCTGTGTGTAAGCAATGAAGAAATCCTCTGGTTAATCCACTACAGTAGTGCTATTCTAATCAAATACAGGTGCATCTAAAAAAAATAGAATATTGTTTGAAAAGTTACTTCATTTCAATAATTCAGTTCAAAATGTGAAACTTATATTACTGTAGTTTACACAGAGTGATCTATATTATGATTTTATTTATTTTATCGTAGATTATGGCTACAGCCAATGAAAAACATGTAAATATTACAAGCACTAATTATGTTAAGCATTGTTTTTTTTTTCGTTTGTTTTTTTTTTAAATGTTTTTATGTTAACCATTGGGCAAGCTGATTTACAAATTAAGCATTTAGGGTATTATTAATCATACTACATCCTACTAAGATGTTACTAAGAATCCAGAGGGGAAAAATATTTTGCTCAATTATTTAAACATTCAATATATATATATATATATATATATATATATATATATATATATATATAATCATATATATATATATATAATCATATATATATATATAATCATATATATATATATATATAATCATATATAAGACCGATGTCATGATGTATGTGGGGAGTAACGGTTTTGTCTTGTCTTTCCTTTTTTTTTTTAGGTATTGCTTTCACAGATTTACCAGTAAGTGTCTCTTTATTACTTTCTTACCTTTTCTCTGTTAAAAAGTATAAAAAAAATATTTGTTTGTTCTTCATATGGAGATCTTAAGTTTGTGTAAATATTTGGATGTGTGCTGTATGTCAGTCGTTTGGAGGGAGACCTAGACTGTACTAAAGTGGGTGGACTGACGAGCCTTAAGTATTTCACTAGCCAACAAAACCGAGGTCTGTTTGGGCCTGAAACAATAATCCATTGAGGAGAAAAACAGACTTGGCTTGGCTCCAGCATTCATGTTTTCTCTGTATTTCTCTGAAGTGCAGTTTCCCAGCTTTGACCTTTCTTTTTATTGGATCGTCTGCTTGGTGCTCCTAGAATGATTTCTCCTGAAAATATCACAAACCAAGCCAGCAGACTAATATGGGCTGTATACCTGTCATTTGCTTAGGAACAAAGCCAGAGTGTAGTGCATTTTAATGGGTGTTTACTTGGCAATAGAAGAGTCTGTTGAGGAGGACAAGACTAGCAGTAAAATTAGAAGTGAACCACTCTTTATTCATTAATGTACACTGTCTCTCTCCCCAGCCCAACCTGTACCCTACAGTGGGTCTCCAGACACCAGGGGAAGTGGTGGATGCAAACTTTGGACAGCATCCATTCGTCTTTGACATAGAGGACTACATGCGTGAGTGGAGAACCAAGATCCAGTCTCAGATCGAGCGTTTCCCCATCGGAGAGCGGGAGGGCGAATGGCAGGCCATGATTCAGAAGTGAGTGTGGTGGAGAGATGGTAGCAGTAGAAGTGGTTGTTGATGTCGTTATTATTATTATTATTATCATTATTATTATTAGTGTATTTTTTGGTTTATAAGGCGCACCTAAAACTGGAATCTAAGCTTACCGTAAATAAACAGAAGTGCTTTATTCACCCAACAGTTTTCAGGAGAGAACTCTGTGTAGATTAAAATTCAGGGCTCGTTTGACTTTAAAAGAAAATGATAGAGCACCTTATAATCCAGTGCACATTATAGTCTGAAAAATTCGGTAATAATTTTTAATAGTGTTGAAGTCTAGAGTGCCTATGTTTAAATAAAAATATTGATATTTGACACTTTTTTTGTGAAAAGCAATTATTACAAAACTACAGTTTATAAATATTTATTAAACACTTAACATTATTTCATTTTCCTGCATGCAAAGTATAAAAAATTATCTCAGCGTTTCTTCTTTAGTCACACATTTATCTTAGCCAGGCAATTCTAGTCATAATCATACCTCAGTGCTATTCGCATTAAATACAGGTGCATCTAAAAAAAATTTATATAATTGAAAAGTAACTGTACTTCAGTAATTCAGTTTAAAATGTGAAACTCATATATTATATAGATATATTACACACAGAGTGATCTATTTTTAGCCTTTATTTCTTTTATTGCTGATGATTACAGCTTACAGCTTAATGTAAACCTGAAAATCAGTATCTCAGAATTTTTTTTTATTATGTAAGAGCAGTTGGTGCTTTTGGCAGTGTGGGCAGTGTGCCAAGTCCTGCTGGAAAATTAAGTCCGCATCTTCATAAAATTTGACAGAGCAGAGGGAAGCATGAAGTGCTGTAAGATTTTGACTTTAGACTTGATAGAACACAGTGGATCAACACCAGCAGATCCAGCAGTGATGGTTTGGAGAGACATGTCATCTGCTGGTGTTGATCCGAAGTCAGTGCAGTGTTTCAACGGAAAATCTTACCTACAATCTTCCCGCAAAGTTTTAAGCTTTCCTCTGCTGCCAACTTTTATGGAGATGCGGATTTCTTTTTCCAGCAGGATTCGGCACACTGCCCACACTTCTAAAAACACTAATTGGTCTTATATAATATTCGGTTTTTGTAATATTTTTTTTTGTAAGACTTTTGGATTTTCATTTTCTGTAAGCCATAACCAACAACAATAAAATAAATAAACACTTAAAATAAATCACTATGTGTGTAATACACCTATATAATATGAGTTTCATATTTTGAACTGAATTACTGAAATAAAGTTTTCTTTTAACTTTTCAATGATATTTGAACTTTTTGAGATGCACCTGTATGTACCTGTATGTGCAGTTTTAGTCATAAATCTACCTCAGCACTGCCATTTTCATCATAAATGTGCCTCATTAGTGTTATTCAAGTCACATGTAACTTAACATTTACACAGAGGAATGCAGCCTGTCTGTAATTAAACAAAGAAATGCTAAGGCTAAAGTTACCTCAGCTAAAGTTACTATGCTAGCCCTTTCAGCTGAAAGACACACAGCTTATAAATATGTAGTAAACTAAGTAAAATGATAAGAAGCATGATTAAGTGATGCTAAATCCTTTATTTGTTTTTTTTAAATGAGAAAAGTGTAAAAAACTTAAACCTGCCATTTGCTGGTCTCAACACTAAAACATTTTGGTTGTAATATATTATGAGCATAAGTAATACAGAAGGCCATCCCTACATAACGCTGAGCGTAAGTGAGGCTTTATAGGACATTGTTACTCTCTAATCATGGGCCATGTGTTGATGTATTCTGCTCTGTTTTGTCAGAATGGTGGCCTCGTACCTGGTTCACCACAGCTACTGCGCCACCGCTGAAGCCTTCGCCAAGTCCACAGACCAGGCTGTACACGAGGAACTCGCCTCAATCAAAAACAGACAGAGTGAGTGCCCTCATGCTGAACATTCAGTTCGTTTTCATTAAAGGTCTCATTCCATCGGTTTTAAATTCATTTTAAACAGTCTAGTTGTGGTCTCTAGTATGAATGAATGCCTTGTGAGACGATTTTTGTAGTTAAAAAACAAAAAACAACAAAAAAAGTGCTTTGGTGTTTCTGTATCACCCTGCTTTGGTTCACTGAATTAGTGGTCTCTGAAGAAGGACAGGATTTGGCTCTTGCTCATGAATATTCATACATGCAAACATATCGCCTCTGATTGGCTAACAGCACTGCAGCAGGAAACACCTACCTGCCTTCCCCCACAGTCAATTTTACAATGCTAATAAACACATACCTCAGACTTGGTGATTCGGTGTTTGGGCAGTTTCACCACGTCGAAGCCCCAAAGTCCGCTCTGTATCATAAAATTCTACGTGAACGGCGCCCGTTTTGACCGGTGTTCTGGTGAGTTGTGCTGCCTTGTCAAATCAGGCTTCCCTAGTGTGTATTTAAGGTCTTGGTCAAATGCAGAATCAACCGTAGGTCCGATTTAAACCTATAGTTACTTACACAAGTTAGCTAACGCTAACTAGCTGCTGTAAGCAGAGCTGTAAGCTCTTTAACTAACGAGACAGTGTCGGCTCTGCTGCAGCCCGCCTTTAGCTTTGTCTGTGGGCATTCCCGAGCCAAGGTGGGCGAGGCCATGAATACTATTTCATCGGTTTTCGTAGACACAGTTGCTTTTTTCTGATTTATTTGTTTTTCTGAACATTTTCTTTTCTTAGCTACTGCAGACAATAAGGGGGTTGAAGAACAATGTCATGTGCAGCATCATATACAACTCAGAGAGACCTATTGTATTTCACCTTTAATTAGGTGACAGACAGATATTATGCCCCTGGTTTATACATTGATCATTGCTCTCCTTTGATTTTGCAGAAATCCAGAAGTTGGTCTTGTCTGGACGAATGGGGGAAGCTATAGAGACCACTCAGCAGCTCTACCCCAGTCTGCTGGAAAGAAACCCTGACC
The DNA here is from genome assembly GCF_023375975.1 of Astyanax mexicanus. Taxonomy (NCBI): domain Eukaryota; kingdom Metazoa; phylum Chordata; class Actinopteri; order Characiformes; family Acestrorhamphidae; genus Astyanax; species Astyanax mexicanus. The sequence continues at coordinate 42,268,627 of NC_064415.1, forward strand.
TTTTATTCATGTTAAAGTGAGTGCCAAACCCGCAGTCCTGTAGATGTTTTACAATGGTTAATCTTTTTATATATATATATATATTTTGTTCTCACAATTATTCATGATCTCCACACACAGGGTTAGACAGTTCATAGAGATGGTGAACGGGACAGATAGCGAGGTGCGCTGTCTTGGTGGGAGAAGCCCCAAGTCCCAGGACAGCTATCCTGGCTCACCCCGCCTCTTCAACAGCCCCACACACAAACCCACTGGCTCTCAGGCCTACCTGTCAGGTATGTTTAACTTGCTGAATATTAATACAGTCTACTGAATAATACAGCAGCAGCAGCACTATCAACACCAGGGTTGTACAACCTTCAGAACTGAATTGAGAATGACTCTTAAATTTCAGTTTAATTTTTAAATATGAATTTGAACTTGAATTAAGATGCAAATTCAAATTTAAATGGGTCAGAACTGGTTTGTACTTTAGATTTTTGTAATGGCAGCAATATTGAAATTGTTAACCCATGTAAAAGGACATCTGTGTTCATTCATTAAGGGAATGTATGTTTAATGTTAATATTTTTACTTCCATATGTTAAAAAATGTTACATTCTCACTGATATGTGATTATAATGAATTTAGTTCAACATTCTGTAGGAAGGATTTAATTCAAATTGAATTGAACACAACTTCAACACACTTTATTGGACCTGCTTAGTCTGCATTCAGGTCTTTCTTAGGGTCTCACAGAGATTGATTTAGTTATGGTTTACGCCATGGTATAAAACCTTTCAGCAACAGAATTTGTTCATGTGTTCAAGTCTTGGTACAATGGGCGTTGGGTCTTCCCCGCAAAACTAACAAGACAAAATTAGGTCACTAAATATATCCAGGTTTATAAACTGTATATAGGGAATGTATTTTGCCTGACTCATTTTTATAAATGTTTTAAAATGTATCATTTGTTTATGTTTGTGCGTTTGTAAAGCGATAATAAAACCATATTGAGCTATATTTATTTTTATTTATTTATTTATTTATTTATTAATTTGTGTTTCGCCAGGTTTTGATAGTAACTGCTGTAACGGAGTGTCATCCAGTAAAGCGCACTCTTCAGCGCATGGCCACAAGCCGTGTCCCATAAGCATGCCCAGTGGTGAGCTTGGGGTCCTGAATGGCAGCCGCCCTCAGCAGACTGGTCTAAGGTATTGTTATCAGAACATTTGTCAATAACATAAGCAAAGTTTATTTTCACATTGTTTTGCCAAGTTTGCTAGAAAAAAATGTGGACTGATCAACTTAGCTTCTGCTTTTTGACAATTCCTGAAGATACTTCCAACATTACTGTGGGTCCATACCCTTGAGATTTTGCTCATTTAGCTTATTTAAGGTTACTTTGTGACTTGAGTCTGTTTAAGAGCTGGGCAATATATTGATATTTTATTGTATCACAATATATGTTCTTAGCTTATTGACAGTAAGTCTGTTGAGGTTTTCATCACTGCTTTAAGAACACTAACCCAACTGTACATTTCATTATAGAGAGTGTAAATCCTCTGTAATAAAAATCCCATTAAATTGTATCCTGTGCAGCACAAAATTAAAATAAATCACTGTACTGTGCATGAAAGAGTATTTCAATAGGATTCAAAACACAATAAATACAGTGTATCATATATTACCTCTAAACACTGTGATATACATTTTTCCATCACCTAGCTCTATCAGTGCATGATTCTGAACACCAAGGGTGGTGGCTTTTATACTGTACATTTCAATATCGGAAATTATATTGTATGAGCCCAAATTAAAAAATGAATATTGTGATAGAGCCATTATGAGAATGTAAGAATAATCCACTGTGTAGGGATCAGTCAAAGGGTGGGTTTTTACTTAACTTGAACAAAGAGCTGTGTAAGTTACAGTTTGTAAAAAATCAAATTGGTTAAATCTAATGCCGTATAGGAGAGGTCACGAATAGGCAGACTGCGGTCCGGGTCCGGACCCAGACGTTGTCCAATCCGGACCCAAACCGTTAAACTAGTGAGAAAGATTGAATTCTGACAGTGATCATTTAAAGCGGCGGAACGTTTATTGTCTTTATGGTTTACGTGCTTTACAGTGCAGTAAACTTACAGACCAACCACGTGTGCTGTAAGATCACCAAGCGCTCTCCTCTGCCATTCACAGGCGAAGCAGGCGGTGAGAAGTGGGAGAATAAAGCGAGAAAAGCTAATACAGATGGTGCGCACCAGAAAAAAACATTAAAATACCTTTATAAAACATACTAACAGTAATGTAACCGAGCGGTGTTACTTAATTAAAGAGAAACAACAGAGACAAGAGTGCAAACTAGTCCACTTTACTCCACCTGATCAGAATTCCACAGCAAAAAAAAAAAACCCTCGTCCGCAGGCGCGCTCTTTTTACTCCAAAAACAACCCTACCTCAAAACTAAGGCAACCCCCAGAGAACAAAAAGCATTGGCAACTTCCACAATCAGTTTTACCCACAACATAATAAAGTCTGATACAGTAATAATATTAAATAAAATAAAACTACTGTTTTTAAACAAAGCAAATTTCTCCTTATGATTATTACATAAATGACAAATCATATAATATGACAGACAGGCTTAAATCTAATATAAATAAAATTAAATAGAATAAATATAGCATTTTGAAACAAAGTGAACATACAGATTCACATTAATAGACTCGATAAGTTCAGGGTGTTTCCATTTATTTTATGATAGGTTGATAATGTAATTATTGTGACAGGCCTATTTAAAACAATACATATTATTGAAATATACTTGTATGTGTCATTTGTTTTCTCTTTCAGTTGTTGATGACACAAAACACTGACAGAAACACTAGGCTTCTTCAGTATACAGTATATAATACTCAATCATAACGCAAGTTAAAAATGGCGGTGGTCCGGATCTTGGCCTGGCAAACTTTTCTCTAATTGGACCGTACTGAATTCTAATTAAATACCCCTGCCTGATTGCATCCCCCGAGTTAGTTGATAAAGCTTATAGTATGTTAATTTTGTGTAAACATTAGCATATTCATTGTGTTTTCACACACACCAGAAAACAGAAAAACAAGTGTTTGTGTTAATCTGCAGTGAAGAGGAATGAGACGAGAGAGAAAAGGAAGGATAGAGGGGACAAACAAGACTACAGTTACCAGAACAAAAACATTTCCCACAATACTATATAAATGCAACTTTTGAAAACTAAAGACTTCCAAGTGGCACGCTTGTACCGGACAGTAACGTACACTGCACATACAGTTACAGCCCTAGTGTGTCTACAGTCCTACAGTCTACAGCCCTAGTGTGTCTAGACGACATTTTTTTGTGTGCATTTTTTTCTCTGAATAAGCTAGTCTGGTTAATCTGCCCTCATATTGTAATACCCGATGTATTTTTTTACCATGTTGTTTTGTTGTTCGTATTTATGTATGCATTTTTTTTATTTAACATTAACTTATCTTCATAATGTAAAATTGTAGGTTTCATAGTAAAAGTGGGTTATATTATTTGTACTGTTCTTCAGTAATGATATGGATATGGAGGTGGATCATATCTCTAATGGAGTGTCCGAGTCCTCTTCTAACGGCTTCCTGAATGGAAGCTCCACACATGGAGCAGATCTGGAGGACTGTGATGCAGAGATGGGTAAGATGAGATTGATGTATGCATGTGATGATTGTTTTTATTTATTTAGCAGCTTTCTGACATTTTAAAATGCTGCTAAAAACTGATTTTTAAAATGTAAACAAAGCGCGGGCCAACGGGAAATAAAAACGATGACACATCGTCTACAGCTGTCATTAGTTATTCACATCAGTGCTTTGCCCACAGAAGTAGAGTCAGCTCAGTCCAAGAGGCAGCTGTGTGGGGGGAGCCAGGCTGCTATTGAGAGAATGATCCACTTTGGCCGGGAACTGCAGAGCATGAGCGAACACCTCCGCCGGGAACGAGGCAAAAACTCAGCCAACAAGAAGATGCTCAAGGTACCAGCACTACACTGTACATGTATTACGGGTTGATCATATGCTCCAAAGAGAGTCCAGGATGAATTTTGGCCTTTAAAGTTTGTGGTGGAATAAAGCAGTGCTCACAGTAGTTCTATTATTTGTTATATTATGTTGTGCTATTTTTATGTTATTAAGTCATAAAGTACAGTAGTGTAGTAGTAGTAATACTATTTTGCATCTCAAAAAAATAGAATTTTGAATCATTGAAAAGTTACTTTATTTCAGTAATTCAGTTCAAAATCTGAAACTCATTTATTATGTAGATGTATTACACACAGAGTGATCTATTTTAAGCGTTGATTTATTTTATTGTTGATGATTATGGCTTACAGCCAATAAAATAAAAAAAAAACAGTGTCTCAGAAAATTAAAATATTATATAAGACCAATTGGTAATTTTGGGAGTGTGGGCAGTTTGCCATGTCCTGCTGGAAAATGAAATCCGCATCTCTGTCACTGATGGTGGAAACTTCACAGTAGACCTCAAAATTAGCTGATGATCAGTGATGGTTTGGAGAGTCATGTGATCTGGTGGTGTTGATCCACTGTGTTTTATGAAGTCCAAAGTCAAAGTCTTACAGCACTTCATGTTTCTCTCTGCTGACAACGTTTATGGCAATATGGATTTCATTTTCCAGCAGGACTTGGCACACTGCCAAAAGTACCAATTGGTCTTCTATTCTCTAAACATATAAGAGTTTCACATTTTTAACTGATGTACTGAAATACTGAATACTCAATGTTTTGAGATGCACGAGTATTTTATATTATAGTAAAATGGGTACTCTAGTACTTTGCTTGTGACAATAGTGGTACCGGAGATTACTTTAATGAGGAGACCAGCCACTGGTTGGAATATGACTGGCGGTTCTTGTAACAGCTTATCAGCTTGCTGGTTGTGTCTGAGTGGGCAGGATTGTATTTTCTGTAGTAACATGTTGAGGGTGTATAATCAGATATTAGCCATGGAAACTGGCTTTTTTTGCTGAATCATTGAGCTTCAGTAAGGTTGCTAATCACAGCTAGGTAATTTACCTCCACCACTAGTATAATAGAGACGGCCATTTTTGACATTAAAATGTATGGTTAATTATTAGCCACTTGCTTAACTAAATGTTTTCCTTTAAGCAAGCATCCGTTGGCTAGCTGAGTTTGTGGTGTCATTTGAAAAATATATTTATAGAGAGTTTTGTGTCTTAAAGAAAACATGTGCATGTAGTACCGTTATAGTACTGCTATAGTACATGTAATACTCTTTGAAAAGAGTAAAAACCTTATTGTATTTTTACATGTTAAATACAGTACATTCTGTGTAAAAATAATCAATTTTAAGACATTTCCTAATATCATAATATAGCTTCTTTTCTGGCTCTGGTTTCTAGTTGTCTGGCCTCATTGCTCTGTCTCTCTGTTTATACAGGATGCATTCAGTTTGCTAGCATACTCAGACCCCTGGAACAGCCCTGTGGGATACCAGCTGGACTCCATCCAGAGAGAGCCTGTCTGCTCCACACTCAACAGTGCAATATTAGGTACGACAACTAACAGAAAACTGTCTAAATCTCACTTGATGATTAATATAGTAGATAGCATTAGAGCTCATTTTTGCGAAAATTGACAATTACATGCACACCAATCTTTCATGACAGGTCTGTGTACAACGAATGTGGTGATGTGTATTGTTACAGGCACAGTGCACAGCTCATTTGAAAGCATTATAATTTATAAAATTATATGAAACAAACAGCAAAAAGAAAAAGAAAACTATTTTTTGAAATTACCTCAGTTTTAAAGCAACGTTAAGAAAAGTTGTGATTTGTGCCAGAAGATTGTAATAGTTTAGTGGTCAGAAACTGATTTTAAAATAATTCGGATGGGTTTATTATGAGATGGTTTATTAAAGAGACTTAATTTAGATTTAGATTTTTTTTTTTTACTTTCTTTTTTTTTTTACTGGCTGATGCTTTGCAATTTTACTGGCTGATTCTTTGCATTAATGAGCCAATCAGAAAAAGGCTCATTAATGCTCAACGTTAAATATGTTAAATATTTTCAGATGTAAAGGGAGTATAAATGAGCCTAAAGGTGAAATTCTGTGTAAAATGGACTTAGGGTGTAGTAAAACATAAGTCCAATTTTTTTGTTCACTCTCAGCATTCTGAAATATAGAGATTTTAGCTGATGCTCCCAACAGGCTTACAATGGTAGCAATAGGGGAATAGCACTGTCCATGCAAACAAATTGCTTTTTTTTACACCATAAACAAGCTCAAAGTAGCTTCACACTTCATTGGTAGAATAATGAGGGCCCTGGCATTTAAAATGAGGCACTGAGAACTTTATAAGTCACAGATTTATTAAGAAACACTGTTTATACACACAGTACCTTGAGGATTACAGCTGTTGCTGAAAATATCTTTATAATCATGTATGTCCCAGAATTAAGTTTGCACCTGTTCCCTATCGTATCTATTCGTTCATGCGACTTATCGTGACTTAAAGATGGCAGTGCTTGGAGAACTAGCTCAAAATACTGTGTATAAACAGTGTTTTTTGACAAACTAACGTTTTTTTCCCACACTATAAAGCACAGCGGATTATAAGGCACACTATCAATATACATCTATTTTTTTTTTTTGGTATATTTTCATACATAAGGCGCACCAGATAATGAAGCGCATTTTAAGAGGCCCTATAATGAACTTCTAATTCAGCAGGTCTCGCTGCTGGGTGGTTGTGGTGGTGGGGGTAGCTAACTACGTTAAGTAAACCTAAGCTAAGTAAACAAAACTGTAATAAAAAAAGTCAAACGAGCACTGGATGTTAATCTACCGTATTTTTCGGGCTATAAGGCGCACTTAAAATACTTATTTTTTCCCAAAAATCGTCATTGCGCCTTATAATGCAGTGCGCCTTGTGTATGGATTTTGCTTGTGTTTACTGACCTCGATTTTATGTGGTACACGGCGCTCTGTTGTGCAGAATTCCTCACCCACGCCAGAAAAAGATCCCCCTCTTGGGCTAGCGCGCGGTTACCTTTGACTGCCGTACTGCCTCTCGGCTGTGGCTCAGGGTAGCTAGTTTCCACTGTAGCTCCGTGGCCAGAACAAGGTGCCGGTAAACTTTCCTTTCCACCCGTTCTGGGGGTAATAGCACAAACTGTTTCTTTTTAGCGCCCACTTCTAAGTAAAGTTAACCTCTTAACACGCGCTGGCCCACCGGCGGGCCAGAAATATTTAATATTTCATAACTGGCTGTGTTTCTGAATAGTTATGAACAGTTACAGGTTCAATATAGACATCCAATATACCATTTTAAAGCTTAGAATCTCTGCTTTTGAGCTATTTAGCCTATTTAGCGGAATATCCTTTCAGAAAATAAACATTTAGGGCGAAATATGCCTTGGTTATGATTTTAATAATTCATAACTCTCATATTTGCGTTTATCGTTCGTCCATATTTCATCGAATGCGGTCATGTCATACACCATTCGAACCGTCTGGCTCTCCGGATTCCAGAACTGTGCTTTTACTGTAGGATGTATGTTTCATGAATTAGAGCTGCGTCAGAGCGCATGTTTCCAGTAATAAAAGGCTCTCCTTTTGTCCTGGGGTAACCTCCGGTCACTGCCGCCACCCCCCGAACACACACCCGCGCTCAGCCACAGGTCCTACCTTCAAAACGCGTCCAGACTAAAGAGAATCCATCAATCCAGTCTCCTGTAATCCACAGTTATATCCAAACAGCGCTGGAAATCACTTCATCCAGAAATGAAACTTATCCAATCTTTATCTCTGTTTTAAAACCGTTTTATTCACCGAATTCGGCACAACACGCTATTATAGTCAGAAGCCTCGCGGAGTAATACGTACTTGCTGTGCTTCAACATAATATTATGGTCTGTCGGAGCGTTGCGGCTACCGTTGTCAGGAGCGTCGCGGAGTAATACGTACTTGCTGTGCTTCAACATAATATTATGGTCTGTCGGAGCGTTGCGGCTACCGTTGTCAGGAGCGTCGCGGAGTAATACGTAAGTTACTTGCTGTGCTTGTTGATTTATTGCTCAGAGATGTTGTTATTTTTCACAGATATTGTGAAGGATTTATTGCTCAGAGTTATTGTTACTGATATAAATAAAGTTTCATTTAGTGCGCCTTATAATCCAGTGCGCCTTGTGTATGGACTAACACTAAAAATAGACCGTTCACTCATCGTGCGCCTTATAATACGGTGCGCCTTATAGTCCGAAAAATACAGTACACAGATTTCTCTCCTGAAAACTGTTTATTTGGGTGAGTAAAGCAGATTCCCGAATTTCTCCAGCACTAAGGCTAGACCATTAGAAACTAACAGAAAGAGCTACACTAAGGAACCCTGAGTGTTCCGGTAAGCCATTGTGATATTAGCTAGCATTTTGTCCCATGTAGCTTGTTTTAACACAGTAAACATGCAGACTACAGTCCGATATACTCCCCTCTGAACGACAAAAGAGCTAGCCCGTAATGCGGTTAGCTGCTAATGCTAATGCTGCTCCAGCAGTGCTAGCCGGGGTTAGCAGCAGACTACAGTCCGATATACTCACCTCTGAATGGTAAAACAACTAGTGCTTAGTGGTTAATGCTAACCTGACTGGTAAAATTCATACATAAGGCGCACTGGATTATTACCCTGACGATTTTTGGGAAAATTAAAGGATTTTAAGTGCACTTTATAGTGCGAAAAATATGGTACATAGAATAGAACTTTTTTTTGTATTCTGAACCATTAAATTCATGGAATTCCCCCTTCTTTAGATTTAGAAATATCCTTCTGGCTTGCAGTCTGTTTTGGCAGAAGTATAACCTCATGAAAAATAAATGATGAGTCATCTGCACAGACCAGTAACAGGGGAAAAAAAGGAAATGCCTCTAAGTGCTTCTGACTAAAAAGATGCAAACTGATTCAAGAACAAGATGTTTTCAGGGACAAGAATGAGTGTACAGAATAAATCTTTAATTAAAAAAAAAAACATCAGTTTGAGGGCTGATGGTTTGAGGATGTGGTGAAGAATTATTTGGCCGTCCTCCTTTATTTTATCCACTTTGTGCAGTGTAATAGTCCTACATACAGAAAAAAACACCCCCAGAGCATGACACTACCAACACCATGCTTAAAATAAAAACTTCACCAATAATGATAACTATGCATAGTACACATAACACCATGATCTACACACCTCAGTGTCAAGGCTGGCCTGAGGGCAGTCCATCAACAGCGTACTGTGGACAGCATCCTGTTACCACTGATGAAAAGCTAGAGGATGACCAGTGCAAACTATGCAGAAACCAATGCTCTTCTGTCTCTAATTTTATATCTACACAGTGGAGCAGCTAGGTAGGAGTGTCTAATGAAGTGAACAGTGAGTGATCGGAGTGTTTAAAAACTCCAGCAGCACTGCTGTGTCTGATCCACTTAATAGCAGTGCAACACACACTAACAGACCACCACTGTGTCGATGTAAATGCAGTGCTGAGAATGATCAACCACTCAAACAATAGCTGCTCTGTGGTGGTCCTTTGGGGTCCTGAGCACTGAAGAACAGGGTGGAAGGAGGATAATAAAGTATGCCGATAAACTAAAGGACTAGAGACTGTAATTATACAGCAATATGATTGGTGGAGCTTAAACAAGTAGGTGGTCATAATGTAATGGTTGATAAGTGTATATTGCAACAGGACTGCTATTACTTTGAGACATCAATCACTCTGAACTATTTGCTGATGGATAATAATTTAAACTATAGTAGGGTTGGGCACAATGACGATGACCTAAATACATTACAATGCATTACTTCACAATAGTCCACAGTACTTCTATTTTAGAGTATATCCTGGGAATCAGAATTTGTACACTGACTATCTTTGTTTATTTTAATTCTAGTCCTTTTTTTAATCTTGCAGCTCATCAGGCATCAGGAGGTACAGTGTACAGTGACTTGCTAAAGTATTTGTACCCCTTGAGGTCACATTTTGTCACCTTTCAACCACAAATTACTAAAAAGTGAAGTGAAGTGAAGTAGAACAAAAATGATGCATGGTTTTCAAAATTTTAATCAATTAAAAATCCAAAAAAATTGACAAAAGTATTCAACCCTGTTTACTCTAAAACCCCTAGGTAATTCTTCACAATGTTTCACAGAGGGGATGGTGTGTTCAGGGTGATGAGCAGTGCTTTTTTTTACATCCTGTAAACAGATTCTGCCACCTGAGATGCGGTTTTCTGCAGCTCCTCCAGAGTGACCAAGGGACTTTGAAGGCAATTGATTGTACTGAATTTTATATAGTGGTTTCAGAGCAAAGAAGCAGGTTAAATACTTTTGCACCTCACACTTTTCAGATTTTTACAGTACAGGCCAAAATTTTGGACACCTTCTCATTCAATGCGTTTTCTTTATTTTCATGACTATTTACATTGTAGATTCTCACTGAAGGCATCAAAACTATGAATGAACACGTGGAGTTTTATACTTAAAAAATAAAAAAGTGAAATAACTGAAGACATGTTTTATATTCTAGTTTCTTTAAAATAGCCCCCCTTTGCTCTGATTACTGCTTTGTACACTCTTGGCATTCAATCAATGAGCTTCAAGAGGTGGCCACCTGAAATGGTTTTCCAACAGTCTTGAAGGAAGGAGTTCCCAGAAGTGTTTAGCACTTGTTGGCCCTTTTGTCTTCACTCTGTGGTCCAGCTCACCCCAAACCATCTGGATTATGTTCAGGTCCGGTGACTGTGGAGGTCATTTTATTGTTAAGTACATAAAACTCCACATGTGTTCATTCATAGTTTTGATGCTTCAGTGAGAATCTACAATGTAAACAGTCATGAATGAGAAGGTGTGTCCAAACTTTTGACCTGTACTGTATTTGATGTAAATTTTGCAAACCTTGTTTCAGGTTCATTCCACTTCACAATACATTTGTGTTGTAAAAAGGTTCAAGTATATCTAATGCATTTAATGAGCTATCATGATCGAAAATGTTTGTCTTCTCACCCAAACTTCACGTATATGTTTATGTATGTTCTATATTGCAGAGACTCATAACCTGCCGAAGCAGCCCCCGCTGGCTCAGGCGGTGGGTCAGGCGGCTCAGTGTCTGGCCCTCATGGCTCGCACGGGCATCGGCTCCTGCGCCTTCGCCTCCGTGGACGATTACCTGCACTAGCCTCCGAGGAAGCGCCCCTCCCCCCCCTTTAAACAGCCGTGCGGTGCGGCGCGGCCCTGCGTCATCCCAACTCAGCCCAGCCTCCTGAACACTGGGCCTGCCCTGAACCATGGCCTGGAGCACTGAGCCTCCGCGCAAAGCCAGACCAGACCTATCCCATAATGTTGGCTTCTCTCCAAGAGACTGGATCCTCTTCACCCGGGCCTAACCGAGCCTAAAGACACACATTATTATATAGGAAGGAAGGATCCCTGGAGCCAAAAAAGCGATTCCTGAACCGTTTATGCTCTTCTTTTTTTTTTTTTTTGCTTTGTTCCTTTTTAATTTAGTTCTATCTTTTTTTTGGGACGGGAGGGTGGGTAGGTTGTTTGGGGAGGGGAGGGGAGGTTGTTGTGTTTGGGTGGGTTGCAGGCTCTGATTGTTTCCTAGTTTACAAGGCATGAGGCAGATTATTCTGATTATAATTAATGTTATCATTAAACTTGCATATGATATATTTGTTCTTGATTGAAAGCTGGCTAAAGTGAGCACGAAAGGGTCCCAGTACAGTATCACCCTGCTGTTTTTAAAGCTGTTGGCTTGTGTACTTGTTACCATATAAAAACCCTCCCTCAGTTTTGTTTTTGAATTGATTATATTAACATGCGGAGTGGAACATTTTTAGTTACTTGAAAAAGAAAAGGAAAAAAAAGGAAAAGATTAACAAAAAAAAAGTTGATAAAGAAGAAGAAGAAGAAGAAGAAGAAGAAGAAAAAAAAAAGACAGACATGCCGTCTAACACTGCTGGACTCATCCTTAGTGGTGGTATTTAGCATAGAGAGTTAGTGTGAGCTATATACACCAGTTAAAGCCCTCGTTTGTGCAAGCGCACCCACCCTCTGCCAGCAGCACAGCAGATGTTTGGACACTTTTTATTTTAATTTTTTTGGTTTGTATCTGTATTGATGTCTACGGCTCTTCTCATCAGCCTGGAGTCCCTCTGTCCCCCTGTCTCTGACTAACTTTCCTCATACGAGACAATTCACCACTCACACTTGCACTGTACAGTAAGACTCTCTGACAGGAGCCTGGGTCTGTATGTTCAGTCGTCTCAGAGTGAGAGTGCTGATCTAGGGCAGGAGTGTCCAGTCTTACCCCCTAGAGACTTTTAAGCCTATAGGTTTTCATTCCAGCCAAGCTGGAGCTTGATGAAGTCCAATTGCACCTTTCCCCCTCCCCTCACTCTTTAAACAGCTGAGGTGTTCAGATGGACACTCCTTATCTCATATCTATTCAGTTCATTCATTTGTCAGAAACTAGAAGTGTCCAGAGCAATTTGCTAAGTGTTTAAGCAAGGAAATATTCCAGTTTTCTTGCTTTTTGTTCCCCAGTCCTGATCCTGGTCTTGGCACACCCCTGCCCAGTTAATTTTAGTCAATTACCAGCTTTACCACACCCACTGCAACTCCTACAGGACTTGTTAATGTGTTAATTAGTTAAATGAGGTGTGTTAATAGAAGGAGAAGCCAAAATCATCAAATTTGCAGGTTAGGGGGGTGTCACGGCTAGGATTGAAGAACCCTGCCATAGAAGAACTTTAAAAGACCATCTGGCTCCATTTAGAGCCATGTTTGTTATTGAGCATTTTTAAATGATTATATTATTAAGGAACATTAGCAACAAGCGATTAGTCTTCAGACTTTTTCAAGACATCTTAATTATAAACATTTTTTTTCTATGGCATCTCCCATGGAACCATCTAAAGCAGCACCCGATTATTTTAGGTACAGTTAGGTAATGTTCCTGGCAGGAAAATCACCTGTGCTATAACTGTGTTGTACAGAAAGTCACTTCAGGACCCATTCTGGACACCATCTCTTTTTCCAAACAGTAGCAAAGGGTTCTATTGTGGCATCCCTCAAAAAAATGCATACATCTTGGCAGGAAATGCAACAAACTGTCCTGGACAAAGTCTCTAAGACTCTAAATCGGGACACCCACTTATTTTTCAAACAATAGTCAAGGTTTTTTTGTGGCATTCCTTAAGGAACCATCTGAAGCACCCTTTTGTTTTCAAGAGTGTAGGTACATCTTGTCAGGAAAAGCACCAAACTGTCCTGGACAAAGTCTCTGCTAGGACTAAATCTAAATCTAAACTCCTTTTCCAAACAATAGGGTTCTCAAGGGTTCTTTTGTGGTATCCCTCAAGGAACCATCTAAAGCCACCTGTTGTTTTAAAAATATATGTATATCTTGGCAGGAAATGCAACAAGCTGTCCTGGATAAAGTCTCTCTCAAACTAAATCTGGACACTCCCTTATTTTCCAAACAGTAGCAAAGGGTTATTTTGTGGCATCTCTCAAGGAGCCATCTGAAGCACCCTGTTTTAAAAGTACATGTATATCTTGGAAGGAAAATCACAGAACTGCCCTGGACAGAGTCTCTAAGACTCTCTAAGACTAAATCTGGATACCCACTTCTTTTCCAAACAGTAGTCAATGGTTCTTTTGTGGCATCCCTCAAGGAACTCTCTAAAGCATCCTTTTGTTTTTAAGAGTGTAAGAAAAGAACCAAACTGGTCTAAAGTTGGACACTCCTTCCCCTTCTGAAAAAAATGAACTAAGAGGGGGAAAAAAATCTCTTCCCTTGTCAGAGCTCTTACTCTGGAACGACTGATCGATACAAGCCCAGGCCTTTAAGGACTCATTCAGCTGAAAGACGCAAGCCTGCTCCTGGTTTTCTCCCGCGGTTTACCAGCCAGCCCTTATTGACCATCAATACGTTAAAAACGAAAAGAGAATGATACAGTATTGTCAACAGCACTGTCTTATCATTTTCAGTAATAAAATATAAATACCCAGGTGGACGAGTCATGTGTCTGTATGTGTGTAAGGACTCTTTTTTTTGCATACCAGAAAATGCATTCTAATGCATATTGGAACAAAATTAGTTGGATCAGAGTTTGCATGGATCTGGCTGTGGATTTGTTTCATTGGTCTTATAGTAAGGCTGTTCATTCCTAGTCATGGAGATCTACCAGCCTGGAGTGTTTCCCCTGTAATCAGTCTGTCTAATTCTCAAGCAGCAGAATACTTAAATCTGCTGTTTTCGGGGGGCCCTGCCTGTAATCTCAATGCATGTATCTGCCATAACCCAAATGAACACATGGTGATGTGCAAATTTACTTAAAGCACTTTGTCCTTTACTTTTACTCAAAGTCCCAAACTGACATATACTGATCATCCTGAGAAAATCACTACAGGACAGTGTGTGAATGTGTTCGTTTATCTCACCTTATTTACAGAACATTACATTCACAAATGCGAGTGACCTGTATCTGTGTGTAATGTCACATTGATACGTGTATATTTTTTCCATCAACAAAAAACCTTATATTTAAGAGACGACTTGTAGCTTTATAAAGGTGAAATAGATGAGTTAGCAGCTCATATGTGGAGCATCTTTTGCTATTTTGCTTTTTTGGAGAAACAGCAAACAGCTGGTCTAAAGTACATGATCAGGTCGAGGAGGAGAAAAAAGGCCAGGCTGTTTGCTTTTGCTGTTTTTACAGCTATAGCTGCCATGCATTAGTTACCTCATGTTTAAAAGTGTATCATAGTGGCATAGTGCTGTGCAATATGACGATAAATATTGTGGGGACGATAGAAAAGTATATCCCTATAGTAATTTAATCTATTATTCATGCACATCTGTGTTCACTATTTCGTTTTGATCTTTTAGAATTCTTTAGATTGTATTTCTTTTACCATTTTGAGCTTAGTTCAGCTGGTTATTTTCCTGTTTTATATCTATTTTTCTGTTTTTATTAAATCTTATTAGCTTATTAGCTTCTAGCTGTTTTGCTGCCTTCTTTGTTATTTAGCATACAGAACTTCTCACTGGTCTTTTCTATTAATGTTGATTTATTCATTTAATAGCTGTATCTAACTAATTTAAGCCAGACAGACACTGTGTGATTTTTTTAATTGGGTGCGGAGAGCTCATCCTCACTTTTGAATGATTTGTACTGTAGGAAAACCCATGCGATTTATATGCTGACATTAATCCACCTGTGGAGCTTTAAACGCGCGGATGAGCTATACGTTTTTGATAAGCACAAAAAAATCACAGTGTGATTTGTTACATTGAACATTAGAGGTGTGCCAAAAAATCGATTCACATAAGAATCTTGATTCTCATTTACTACGATTCAGAATCGATTTAAAATGTCCCAAAATCGATTCTGAGGGGCGGGTTTTAGACTGATTTTGGGCTGGGTATTTTTGTTGGACCTGGCAACCCTGGGGATAGGGCTTGTCCCTTCAAACGGAGATCTTCCAGACACACACAGAGCGTAGTAGGTGTTTGAGAATCACCGGTAAGATGGCAGAACAAGCACTATATTACATTAGATTAACGTGTAGTTTCAATGTTTTATGGCAGAATGCTTCATAACAAGCATAAAAAAGATCGCTAGTAGTTAGTTTCAGTTTCTGTTAGCTAGCTAACTAGCTAACTTTCCAGTTCCACCTTAAATAACGCTACAGGTGGCTGCGGGCTGCAGCATTTAAGGCGGAACGGAAAAATAACAATAAGCTAATCAGAGCTAATTTCAGCTCCTCATCACAGAGGAATTAAGGAATGGACAATATGAATTAATTTCTCCACCTCCTGCCCCCTTTCTGAAGAAATACAACCACCTTAAATTAACTAGTTAATCAGCAGCTGCTCCTGAACTTTAGCGCTCCACTGCTATCATCACATCAGCCCAGCAGCGTCACCTACACACCACCGCTAGTAGCCTGGTAATAAAGCAGTGTTATTTATTATTTATTTATTGTTCATTAACGTCATTGTGATATCCCAGTGATTTCTCTGTCACTGAGGACCCACATTCCTGCACATTTTATTGTTTTTGTAACACATTACTTGCTCCAGGACCAGTGTATATTATGGAGGGTTTTTTTTCAATAAGATTCATAAGCCAGAAGCAGAAATTTTTATAATTCAAATCGTTTTGAATCAAAAATCGATTTTGAATCGAATCGTGGCCCCCAAAATCGGAATCGAATCGAATCGTGAGATAGTAAACGATTCCCACCCCTATTGAACATAGTTCTACGTCACGCCACAGACCATTTTCTTCAGCCAAACCAGACAGCGCGCCAGGAAAGCAGTGAGAATTCTCCCAAATTCGGGCATCGGCTCAGTCAGGCTCCCGTTCAGGTTCGGGTTCGGGCTGACAATCTAAACTCCAGTATGCAGAACTATATTATTATTGTTATTAATTTTCCTTTCTTTTAAATAGCAGGATACTTTGACTTTTACTTCTCTGCCCGGGCTTCAGGAAATAGTCGGTAATGTAGTCATCTGTTTTTTAATACTACTTTTATTTTATATAAAGCTATGGTATGATAATCACCATATAGCTAAGTAACCAAGTCTTATTGTTAACAAAAACGAACAAAATAACGAAAACTGAAAGTGAAAGTTCTCCTTAACTGAAACTAATAAAAACGGTAGTTAAAAGAAAAAAACTAAAACAAACTGAAATTACAGATTGAATACCCTCATTTTCGTGTTTGTTCATTTATTTATAAATATAATAAGTAAGTAAGCAATGATATAATTTTGTCATATTTTTTCAAGAATAACTGAAAACATACTCAAATGTGGTATATCATGATATATATCGTTATCGTGATTATAAAACTTTCCTTATCGTGATACATGATTTTTTCCCCATATCGCCCAGCACTATAGTGGCATATAATCACAAATATTAATTGCTTAAAAAAAAATGTGAAGAGCATTTCAACAAAGCTTTATCAAAAACGTGTAGAAGGCAAAGTACACTCAATGAAGGAGACACAGCATTCAATTGTCTTGTTTGTTTTTAGAAAATAAAGCATGTACATTATTTAAAGCAAACATTTAACCAAAAATGTACAGAGGGGCTGTCTTTACTTCAGACAACAAAGAAAATCTCCTAAAAAAAATCCAACTCAAGCCTAGCTAGTACTGATCTGTGGTGTTGGAAGGGTTAAGCTGGTCTTTGAGGTGGTAGGAAAGCTGGTCATCCAGGGAAAAACATAACACACATACTGGTCTGCTTAACAATACAGGCTTTTCAAATTTGTACCACTTAAACAATCAAACTAAAACATATAAAATGCTGGCCAAGAGATAAATTACCTAACCGCATTTAACCGGTCTAGGAGTAAATTGTGTAAATGATAAAGATTCGATTTAACTAAAGCCGCTGCTTTAAAACAAAATGTAATATCTCCTTCACTTCAAGGACATATTGGGTCAGTTTCCCAGACAGGGATTAAGCCTAGTCCAAGACTAAATTCATCTTTCAATGCTAAATCTCTATTCAAAAATGATATGCAGTCCAAAACTAGGCCTAATACCCCTGTCTGCAAAACTAGTTAATAACTAATAGTTACAGCAATTTTCATACCAGCACTCAACTCAATTTAAATCAATCATAAACAAGATAAGATTACATAACTGTATTTTCAATAAGGCCCAGTATCAGAACACTATCCACTGTGACCATAATATAATACAACCAAAAACGTCCAAGTTTTTTTGTTTTACAATGACTTAAACTCAAATTACACAGTTATTTCACTATGAGGTGCTTCCACAGCCATAAGACCCCCTATAATGTTTGTCTACAGGGGGTTTGTGGCAACTCTGGACCAGTCACTTTGCCTACAGCCCTCCAACCTTCAGCCGCCGCAGCTGCTAAAACAGCAGAAAGGTCCAGTGAGGTGAGCTGGAAAGTTTTCTTTGATGTAGCCATCACCTCCAAAACATCCAATAAAAAAAATGTTCCAGCTCTCAGGTGGTAACGAGCTTCTGCCTGTGAATAAATCTCTTGTTGGACTTCTCAGCCTTGGCCTTCTGTTCTGCTCCTGCAAGGACACAGGGATGGCAGAGCCTTTTAACTCACGACTGATGGGTTTTGGAAGAAACCCAAATGCTCAATTAAAAGAAATAGACCACACTTACCCCATTTCTTATTCACAAACTGCACTGCAGCTCCCTTTTTCACACCCCTTTTCTTTTCCAGGGACAGAAGCTCAGCATCTGACAAGCAAGACAATTCCACGATTAGCAACAAACACTCCACAGAATATTTTTCACACTATAAGGCGCACTATCAATGAACGTCTATTGTCTGGTCTATTTACATATATATGGCTCACTGAATCATAAGGTGCATTTTAAGGGATAAAGATAAGGAGCTTCTGATTCAGCAGTTGGTGGTGGTGGTGGGTTAGCTAAGTTAATTAAAGCTAAGCTAAGTAAACAAAACAGTTAAAAAAAAAAGGCTCTTTTAAAGTTAAACAAGTGCTGGATATTAATCTACACAGATTTCTCCTGACAACTGTTTATTTGGGTGAGTAAAGAGCTTCTGTTTATTTACAATTAGCATAGATTCCCAAATTTCACTAGCAATATGGCTGGAGCATTAGCATTAGCGGCCAACCCTGAGTGTTCCGGTAAACCACGCAGAACACATTTCGATATACTCACCTCTGAACAGCGAAAGAGCTAGCGTGGTTAGAAGGTAATGCTAGTGCTGTTAGCAGCAGGCTACAGGCTGATAATACTCACCTCTGAACGGGGAAATAGCGGTTAGCTGCTAATGCTACTCCAGTCTCGGTGCTGGAGAACTAAACTAAAACTCCTGTATAAAGCTGTACTTCAGTGAAGAGGCTTTACTGCTCCTTCAAACTTGACTGGTAAAATTTATACATAAGATGCACTGGCGATTTTTGCATCTATGTAATGCTGCAGACCGGAAAACGTTATATATATATATATATATATATATATATATATTAGGGGTGTCACGATCTCGATATTTTATCGAAATCGAATCGAAATGAGGTCACGATCTCGAGTATCGAAGTCAAAAAGAGGATCGACGATCCCTCCCGCGCGCGCTACGCAAATAGCGCAGCGCGCTACGCAAATGGCGCGGCACCAACACAGCGCATCCTATTCATTTAAATAGAGATAGCCACTGCATGAGCGCAGTCGGCGGGAGTGTGATCACTGTTTTTATCTGTCCAACGGGGGAGGGGGAGGGGGAGGGGGAGGGGGGGGGCGGGGGTTGGGCGCGCAGGTTTTGTATCTGTATCTAACGGAGGGGTGGGTGCGCGCAGGTGAGAGCGTGTGAACTCGCTGAAATGCGTGTGTCAGTGTGACTTGAGAACACTGACTATAGATCACAGTGAGGTGGATTAAAAATCTTAAACTTATAATTGACTACACCTGTTGCTTTCCATTGAATTAAAAAAACATCTTTCTCTCAGATAAAGTAAACACAAGCGTGTTTCTGACTAAAATAAAAGCTTTTCAGGAGAGATATAAGTTATGTGTAAATATTTATAAGACAATACCCACATCACTTATCTAACCAGCCTGTACTGATTTCTGCCCCCCAATAATGCTTTCAATAACCTCTTGTAACCCCTGGGAGCCAGGGGTTACACTCTAATAGCCTTTAATAGTCTTCAGTAGCCTTTAAAAGACTTACCTGGCGGCCGTGGTGTGTCCACTAAACTCCGTAGTTATAAACATCCTGAGGTTAGCAGCGCGCTAACTGACCTGTTTACAATGTAATCCGAGCAGTGCCTCCGTGTCGGCTGTTCTAACCTGCTGCTGTTAGCTGCTTGGGCTGAAAGATGAACTGTAGTGAGCTGTATTATCCGGTTAGTGGGGTTAAAACCTTTATTTGTTTACAGAAACAGTAAAAACGGACTGGCTGAGCTCTGTAGCCCGTGGCTGGGCTGTACTGAAGTAGTGACTGAGTGAAGAGAGCGGGGCTTGTGCTGCTGCTGCTAGTGGTTGGATGAAGAACTGCAGCTTCATGTAATGAGCAGTTTCACCAGCCATCCACACACAGCTCTGATAAACTGCTTGTTTTAATAGTGCACACTGTTGCTACCAAAAAAAGTCACTAGATGGCATTACCATATATATCTTAATAAATAATAATAATAATATTTATAATAATAATAATAATAATAATAAATATATTATTTAAATTTTATGAGGCATAAAATAATAACAAGAAAAAAAAACAAGAAAATCGAGAATCGAATCGAATCGTGACCCTCAAATCGAAAATGAAATCGAATCGAGGATTTAGAGAATCGTGACACCCCTAATATATATATATATATATATATATACACATATACATATACATGATTAAATTTTTTTTATTCATTTTATTGCAGTAATTGCATTAAATCTTGTTTAAAAAAAAAAAAAATCACAAAAGTGCCTTTCCAGAAAAATGAGTATTTTATTCTTTGATTTAAAAATATCTAAAGTCAGGGCTTTTCTAACGTTTTCATTCAGTTACTTCTGTTTAATAGCGGCATATAGGCAGGACTAACTACAATAGCACATAAATGTGTTTAAACTGTTAATATAGTATTTTGTAAAATACTTATACAGATTCAGCTTCACCGCTGTTCACCTCTGCTGACGATTTTGAAACGTATCTCTGCCCATGCTGATTATTTTAAAACGTAAACGCTGTGTCTCTGTACAGCCTCACCTAGCCCAGCTTCCCTCCCTCACTAAACACTACCCCTCCCTCACCACAGTCAACATTAGGCAGCCAGAGAGAGAGAGAGAGAGAGAGAGAGAGAGAGAGAGAGAGAGAGAGAGAGAGAGAGAGAGAGAGAGAGAGAGAGAGAGAGAGAGAGAGAGAGAGAGAGAGAGAGAGAGAGAGAGAGAGAGAGAGAGAGAGAGAGAGAGAGAGAGAGAGAGAGAGAGAGAGAGAGAGAGAGAGACCAATCGCCTGCGTTCTAAATAAAGTGTGGCACGCACAGAGGAGAGACACGAAGCTCATTCAGACGCTGTTCTCTATAAAAACACAGTGACGGCAGAACCCGACTTTTCAGCCAAACAACAGCACTTCTCGTGTTCTGAAGCATCACCACTGAACTAAACACTGATCTTTAGACACACCCACTCTAACCTTAACTGACCAATCAGCTCCTTCACATGGGTATGAGAATAGACCTGACACTGCTTCAGCCCAGATTTACAGATAACTCAAACTGCACTTTTTATTCACTTTTTCTTAAGCGCACACACACACACACACACACATACACATATATATATATATATATATATATATATATATATATATATATATATATATATATATATATATATATATATATATATATAATTAGTATAATTTGAAATGACTTTCAGTTGTTGAGGCTACTCTAATATAAAGGATATGGCACTGACAATTATATTAATTATATGACAATTATAAAAGTACCAATATAAAATTTGGAGCTTTGTCTCAAAAGTATCTTTTTGATATTACCTTATGGGATGAAAATATAGAGATATATATTGTATATCGCAATTCAGAAAAATATATCGACATATAGTTTCTGTATTGGAATCCGTATTGAATTTGGGTAACACTTTACTTGGATGGTCCGTTTGATGACGCTTAACTGACATTCAACTAACATTCAACTGCATGTCTATTAAATGCAACTGAACTGAAAGGTGAAAGTACGATTCACTATTGAATGTTACCCCACATCCAACTGTAACCCAAACTCCAATCTTACATTTTAGCATTGGGTTTAGGATTCAATTTAAAGTTTAGTTTAGGGTTAAGGTTAGGTGTAGGGTTAGATTTTAGGGTTGATTAAGGGTTAGGTGTAGGGTTAGATTTTAGGGTTGATTAAGGGTTAAGGTTAGGGTTAGATTTTAGGGTTGATTAAGGGTTAAGGTTAGGGTTAGATTTTAGTTTTGATTAAGGGTTAAGGTTAGGGTTAGGTGTAGGGTTAGATTTTAGGTTTGATTAAGGGTTAGGGTTAGGTGTAGGGTTAGATTTTAGGGTTGATTAAGGGTTGAGGTTAGGGTTAGATTTTAGGTTTGATTAAGGGTTAAGGTTAGGGTTAGGTGTAAGGTTAGATTTTAGGGTTGATTAAGGGGTAAGGTTAGGGTTAGGTGTAGGGTTTGATTTTAGGGTTGATTAAGGGTTGAGGTTAGGGTTAGGTGTAGGGTTTGATTTTAGGGTTGATTAAGGGTTGAGGTTAGGGTTAGGTGTAGGGTTAGATTTTAGGTTTGATTAAGGGTTAAGGTTAGGGCTAGGTGTAGGGTTTGATTTTATGGTTGATTAAGGGTTAAGGTTAGGGTTAGGTGTAGGGTTTGATTTTAGGGTTGATTAAGGGTTAAGGTTAGGGTTAGGTGTAGGGTTATGTTCTATTTTGAACCATTTACATTCAACATAAGGTTAAGTTGCAGTTAATAGACATTCAGTTGAATGTCAGTTGAGGATCAACGAGGTCATCAAATGGACCATCCAAGTAAAGTGTTACCTGAATTTGTATCTTTTTAAATGTATCCTTGGTGTGTTTTTTTTGGTCTTATATATATATATATAAATCCTAATTCTCGAAGCGCATGACCAGATGTAAAAGGGGTCTGTGTTTCACTTACTGGTTGTTCTCAAGGTTCCTGATCCGTAGAGGCGTGCTTGAATGAAGTCCATGGCTGACTGCTGCATTGAAGAATCAGCGGACTCGTCCTTCAGCCGCATCACACTGCAGTTTCCCTGCAAACTGAAAAAAAAAAAACAAAAAAAAACATTGGATTTTATACAGTGCAAACCAAGTGTAGTCAGGGGTCATAAAGGCATGTTTAGACATTTCCTTGGTTCAGATCAAAGAAAATATTGTTAATTACTGTCTAGTTCTTTGACATTAAACTAATAGAAGTCATACAGTTTTTAAAGTTACACATGGAATTTATAATGTACATTTGTACATTATAAATAACAATGCAGCCAATCAGAGCAGAAATCTTTCACCTTCTCACACTTAACTACTTTCCTGTATTAAACCTTTCCAGGTTTTATCAGGTTTTCCAATATATAGTCTGACAGTGTTAATGAATCATAATAGTGTCAAAAACCCAAATAAATGTGTCATTAATACAATTTACCTGAAGTGGCTGTGTTTTAATTAGGGCTAAAATGGTTTTTGCTAATGGGCTCAGGGTTTCCCACAGCAGTATGTAGGTAACGCGGCCGCCCTAACAACAATTACAACAAATTACACCTGGGTTGTAAATACTCCACTACTTCTCTGTAATCTCTTTATTCTTTGGGTTGTCAGCTGAAGTTTTCCTGAGAGCATAAACGAGTGGTTCTCTCAGGTGAAGTCTCAGCTAGGGCTGCACAATATAGCCCCCACCCGCGCTCTGTCTCGCTTCCAGACCAATCAAGAGCTGAGTCAGCACCGAGCACTCAAAACCCAAGGAAAACACCTAAACAACAGTAAATCACCCCTTTAATCAGACATTCAAAAGCTTTTTAAAAGTGTTACTGTAAATATCTGTGCAAAACTGTGCCAGACTAAGGTGCACAGTGTTTACACAAGTGTTTACAAGCACGTGCCCAACCATGTGGATGGAGGACATGCGGTTACCTCGTGTTCACTCCTGCAACCATCACCCCATGTCCCCAAGCATTCATTGCTGATTACATTACTTGCACCAATATCAGCACAGCTCAGTCCCATTTCTAATTGTGCATGGTGAAGATGTAAAACATATAAATACAATATTTTTACCATATTGCCCAGCCCTACATGAGATTCAGCAACGTGAACATACCTTCTAGATGCTTTCTTTTTCTTTGACTTAGTCAGCTTCTGCTGTTTCTTGTCCTTCTCCTCATCTGCAAAACAAGACAAAACAATGTGCATTTAGACAAAGCAACATCTGTGTTTATGATGTAGAATTAACTAAGAAAAAGAATCTGTAGAAGGTTTGACGCAGATGGTTTTAAACCCTTACCTCTGTCATCTGAAAGCTTCTTTTGTCTATAATATACAGGGAACAGATAAAAAGAATGGTAAGGAGAAAAATAAAAATTGTCTATGTAGATCTACTCTTAGGCCCAATCTCATTTTAACCCCTTGCCTGATTCTGATTCTTGTTGGGATAGGGTACGCCCTCCAAACAGAGACGCAGTATATTATCTAAATTTAATTAGGGCTGGACCCGAATATTCGGGTATTCGGATATTCGTTCGTTGAGTAGGTATTCGGTTTTTAATTTTGGTATTCGGATATTCGTTTTTTTTTCTCCTTTCCAGAGTTCCACCTCACTCTAACCACTTCTGTTTTAGCGGGTCCCGTCAGAATATCTTGCGCGCGGGACAGAACTGAACTGTTATTGGCTGGAGCGGGAGTTTAATCCAGACCATGCGGGAGCAAATTAATAAATAGTTAAGAAAACTGTAATAATTGTAAAAAAAAAAAAAAAAAACCTAAAGAAAACTCTCAACGCGCAGGATGGACCGACACACACACGCACACACCGATGGTGTTTGGACTGGGGTAAGGAACGGGACCACACTATTCAGCGCTGCTGTTTTAATAAATATATAAGTAAATTTGAAGCATTAAATGTAGTTTATTTAATTTATATTAGGAACGTGGGGCGGGAGCGGCAGAAATGTGTATGTGGCGGGCGGGCGCGGGATTAAAAGAAGCAATTTTTTTGCGGAGCGGTAACGAGACAGAAACGCGGGAGCGTGGAAGAGTGGGTTTAAAAATCAGTCTCGCGCAGACCTCTATTATACATGATAAAAAAAAAATGCAGGCTCTTCGAAACTGATTTATATAATAAAACGTAAGGGGTAATGTGGCAACAGTAGGGGCTAAATCGGTTACAAAAGCCTGGCCTACAAAAATGATGTCTGAACGAATTTCCTCTTATCTAATATAATTTAAAATGGTTTAAAAATATAAAATAATTTCTAAGCAAACGAAATATTTAATAATTGAGCTTATAGCCCAAGTGCAAAAATACAAAATCAGTAATACGGCTATGCCCTGCACAATGCTTAAACCGAAATAGACCAAGTACAATAACGTCATTAACAATGACTTTCCTCTACTCTAATATAATTTAACATGGTTTAAAAATATAAAATAATTTCTAAACAAACGAAATATTTAATATTGAGCTTATAGCCCAAGTGCAAAAATACAAAATCAGTAATATGCCCTGCACAATCCGAAATAGACCAAGTACAGTTTACAATGACTGTCCTCTAATATAATTAACAATGTTTAAGAATATAAAATACTTCCTGAACAAACGTTTTTTTTTGTTTGTTTTTTTAAGCAAATAGCCTAAGTGTGAAAACACAAACAGCAATTTACTGGGCTGGCTTGCGCAGCGGAGAAACCGTGCAGCAGCCTCCTAGCCTGCTTACGCAGCGGATAAGCCGCGTGTGGGGCAGCAGAAATTCCGGGATGAAAACACAAAGAAATCTGGGCTAAAAACACAGAAAAAATATGGGGTGAAAACACAAAAATATGGGGGATAAAAACACCAAAAATCCGGGGTGAATATGTCTCGTCGGTCAGAGCAAATTGAACATTTTTCAGTGGATTAAAGGGGCCGTGATTTGCTTTTTTTTATTTATTTTTTTTTACCTCTTTTTTTAAAAACGAATATTCGAATATTCGCTTCGAATCAGTGCCGAATATCCGGAGCTCAAAAAACGCTATTCGGGCCAGCCCTAAATTTAATGTACTATGACCTTTTGTTCTAGTTTCAATGTAGTATGCCCCTTTTCTTGATAATAAGCATAAAAAAAAATCATAAGTAGTACGTCTCGAAGGCTTGTGAGATAAATGTCCATTCCAGAAAAGGAATTAGTTTAGAATTGTAGCATCATAATGAAAAATTGGATTGTTACTTAGTATTATAAATTCACTTACTTCTGTGGTACTGTATCAAACTCTTCCAAAAGTGTGTCTGAAAGAAGCCTTTTTTTCTTGAAAAGAAAAAAAAAACACACACATTAAGCAAAGCCTTCCTTCCTTTTTATTTCCTGTAAAAAAAAACAGACACGTCTCTCTGCTAATAAGTGAATATATATAGATCTATACACGTTTATAAGCAGTTTGGGTAATCATTTCATTTTGAAATGTGATGGCATGCTATAGAAAAGCTCTGTACCTTTTGTTCCTGGAAAAACTGCTGCCTTTTTCTTCTTTTCTCCTTCAGCAGCTCCTTTTCCCTAGTCACAAATAGCAAAATTACTTAAATACAGCCTGTTATTTATATACTTGAGTACCTGCTGTGTCTTAACGGATAATAATCATAATTCTGTAAGCTATTTTGCCATTTCTGAAGTAAAACAATGGAACAAATGTCTTGGACTAAAAAAATATATATATTGAAAAGGGTAAAAAGTATAAACCTAGAGGGAAGATTTTCCCCTACCCAAGGTAATTAGTTACCGTGTTATTTCGGAATAAAAGGCACACTTAAAATCTTTCATTTTTCCAAAAAACGACAGAGCGCCTTATCTATGAATTCTACCAGTCAGTTTATAAATAGCAGTAAAGCTACTTTGTTGAAGTACAGTATTATTAGGGTGAGTTTACTGTGTAAATTCTCCAGCACCAAGGCTGGGGGCGGCAGTATTAGCATTAGTCGCTAACTGCACCGCTAGCTCTTTTGCCATTTAGGAGTTGAGTATATTGTACTGTAGTCTGCATATTTGCTATGTTAAAACTATCTATTATCTAACTATCTGATAGCAGTCTGGAATACAAGAACACTCAGGGTCCCTCAGTCTAGCATTATGTCACGCTAATGCTAATGCACCCAGCCTTAGTGCTGGAGAAACTGAAAACTCATCCTTAGACAAAATATTGGAAATTTAATCTTACTGTAAATAAACAGAAGCGCTTTAATCACCCAAATAAACGTTTTTTTAGGCTGTGTAGATTAACATCCAGAGCTTGTTTGAAAAACATGGTGTTTTTTTTTTCCATAAAACTGTTCCGGACAATTTACTTATCCAGGGGAAACGGTAAGGGATTTACTGCAGTTACTGAGGTTTTTTGGCCATTGAGTCCACTGTAACTATTCTAAACTTTACTGGTAGAATTCTGAGGGCTCTGACATTTAAAATGAAGCACTGAAGGAAACAGCTGGCAAATTAATCGAGTGGAAATGCGTGAATATTAATTCGTGCATTTACACTTTAAGCTTGTTAGTAGTTTCTTTGCATGTGCAACGCTATGACCCCATCACTAGCATTGAAAGCCAGTTGGGAGAATTGGCTAAAAGCGCTGTAATTCAAGATGATGGGGGTTAACAGAGGTGTGCTAAGGTTCAACTTTAAAATATACAATGGAGAGAAAAAAAAAAAAAATATATATATATATATATATATATATATATATATATATATATATATATATATATATATATATATATTATACAAATTTATATTTATAATATAAATTATAAATATAAACGTATACAACTTTTAAAGGGTCTGTGACATATCCATTACCATGGGCTCTTTCAGGTAAAAAGTATTCCAACATCAGCATGTAAAAATTGATGGAAATATGGGAAGAAAAAAAACATAAATAAGTGAATAAATTACTACAGAGCACCTGAATGGACAGTGTGTCTTTTTTTTGTAAAAAAAAAAAAAAAAAAGAAGGGGGGTGAGCACCAGATAATATATTCACTGGTCTATACATGACTTTACTGACTACTACCTTCTGCAGTATCATTTATTTTACTTAAATCCTGAATATATGGAGATATTGGGAGTACATTATTAGTATCATGACATTTGACTTCTGTTACAAATATGGGAAAAAATGCGATTTTTTTTAATCATATTGTATGCTATTTTAATTTTCTTGCACTAGTGTATTCTTGATTTTTTTAATTCAGTGTTTTGCCATATCATGGCAGACGGTACAAAAAGAATTACAGCGAATTAAATATGATAAGGTAAGGTTATCCGTTTAGAACCTAATGCTAGTTAAGTTAGCTTAGAAAGCTTGAACTGCTCTGTGTACATATTACTATCGGGTGCCCACCACTTAATATGATGTGTTCAACACTTTTGTACGTAAAAAAAACATACACTATGTCTCTTCAGGGGCTCCGTAAGTCACAGACTCTGAAGCTGATCTGGTCCTGTAGTTAGTTACTTATGGCTCTGACTCAGAGAGCAGCACGCTGCTCCGCAGGTCTCACCTCTTAGCGGCCTGCAGCTTCTCCTCCTCACTCTTCAGAGCAGCGGATCTAGACTCTTCAAACGCCACCTCTTCAGGACCCTCATCCTCACTGGAATCAGACATTACTACACTAACTCTCACTCCTTTTTCTAACTCACACTCAGACTCCCCACGCTGAAGCTTCGCCATGCTGAGAGACGCGCTGATATCACAGACCCGAGGAGAACAGTAGCGCCCCCAGCGCTCAGGAGGAACCGTACACCTACCGACAATTAGAAGTCTGACAGGTGAAATGCAGAAATAAAGTTATTGCTAACAGGACAAAAATAAAATAAACAGCTTGCCTGGGCCATACAGCACTGCTAGTACTGCTAATCTAAAAAAATAGGGCGTGTAAGTGTATGTGTACACTGTACAAGTGTGTGGTCTGCTGGCAGCAGTGCTGGTTGTGCCAATAGAATAGATCTCTCTGATCATATGTTTTTCCATTATTCCAATACTGGATGCAGACCTTTCAGCAGACTGTGAGACAGCCCCATCCATTAGGCTGTGAGGATGCTAAACTTTCTCCCTGCTCTACCCTCTATCCCAATCCTGCCCCCAGCACACACTCACTCACTACATATGCAGTATTGGCAATAAAACTACTTCACTTGATATAATATATAATGATCCACTGGAGCAGGTAGTCATGTTATTATGAGGATGCTATAATATGTTATTATAGATCTGGCCCATATACTGTAAAACAAGACCCAGATAATAGAAGTGTGTTGAATCAACGTAATTTTTATTGCATTGAAACACTTTTTTTTAGTTTACAAAACATTTATTCCTGTATAACTTTAAAATGCACTGCCTGGCCAAAAAAATGTCACCTGGATTTTACTAAGGAAATGATTTGGGGTTGCTGCAGTTGGTCAGGTATAGGTTCAGCAAAAGTATATGCTGAAAGAATGAGGTCAGCTGTCTATCTGAATATTTTTTCTTCGCTAATGGCAATTTTTATGTGTGTGACCTTTTTTTTGGTTGCAACTTTTTTAGGCCAGACAGTGTATGTCTTCAATTTACTGTACATGTAAAGAAAACACATTGAACGAGATGAAAAAAAAATCATAAAAAGAAAGAAAACACATTAAATAAGATTTTAAAAAATCATAAAAAGCAAGAAAACACATTAAACGAGATACAAAAAACATAAACAGAAAAAAACACACTGAATAAGATACAAAAAACATATAAAGAAAGAAAACACATTGAAGGAAAACAAAAAAAATCATAAAAAGAAAGAAAATACATTGAATGAGATAAAAACATAAAAAGAAAGAAAACACATTGAAAGATAAAAACAATCATAAAAAGAAAGAAAATACATTGAATGAGATAAAAAAGATCATAACAAAGAAAACACATTGAATGAGATAAAAATATCATAAAAAGAAAAAAAAACATTGAATTAAATAAAGATATCATAATATCCTGTATGTATAAATTATGAATAGAGGTCTGGTCATTATAGTCTGGTTCTGATTGGATCCAGGGCCCCACGCGCTTCATGCAGTGAACCAATCATAGCTTGTTTTT
The DNA here is from genome assembly GCF_023375975.1 of Astyanax mexicanus. Lineage (NCBI taxonomy): Eukaryota > Metazoa > Chordata > Actinopteri > Characiformes > Acestrorhamphidae > Astyanax > Astyanax mexicanus. The sequence goes on from NC_064415.1 coordinate 42,298,521, forward strand.
GCCTGTGGTCTGTTTTGAGGGTCTTAGCGCCCCCTGTGGTCCGTGTTTATGTATTAAATCTGGCCTTAGCGGTTTTACCCGGGTACCGCATTTATTCTCGGTACCGCCGCTCCTTTTTTCCCGGTCTTCTTCAGTATAATGTCGGGGTCCGCTGTGTGCGCGCTGGCCCTGGGGCTGTGCGCCGCGGCTGTGTGCCTGGCCGGACCGACCCCCGGAGCCGCAGGCCCGGTTCAGCCCTGCGCGGCCCCGCTGCAGTGGGAGGGACGGACCGTGCAGTACGACCACGGTACCGGGAGGAACACCCGGGCCGCCGTCTCTTATGATGCTCAGAACCAGCGGATCCGGGTCCTGGAGGAGATACGGAAACACACGCCCTGCAAGCGGTGAGACAGTTAACGTTATTCACTCATACACACAGACAGCAGTGATAATAGCAGAGGACTGCAGCGTGCTGTAGAATAAAATAAATTATTAAAGCAGTATACATGTGATAATATATTGTTTTCTGTCGTTTATTTAAGGTAATTAAAGTAGATATTTATCTGAATCACGTTTCTGCAGTTTATAATCCTTAAAACAATGTGTAAAGCCTACACGAGCTGCTAACGGGCAGCTTAGCTCCAGCTCTGGCTCCTATAAACATATAAACAACACGTGACTCTGCTCATATTAAATCTGCAGCATTTCATCATGAGCAGAAACGTACTGGGACCCAAAAACGGCTCTAGACTTTTCTCCCTGATGCTGTCCATACACTACACGACTGTGAAAAGACTTTTAACAGACTAAAGTATGACACCCTCACATCTAAAGACTAGTCACAGACTTTTACTCACAGTCTTAAGATTTTACAAAGATTGGGATCACAATTTGCAAGACTGTAACTAGATTCTTTCTGAGATTATTTTTTATTTCCCATCATGCTTCTGATGTACTTTACATAAAATACATATTGCGTATTGAAGGAGAACTCTGGTGTAAAATGGACTTTTGGTGTAGTAAAACATGTTAAAAAGTACTTACCTTTGATGATTAGCACACCTCCATTCTCCTACAGCATTCCGAGATCCAGAAATTTAAACAGCTTCTCCAAACACCCATCAGACTGGGTGACACGGGGCATAATTTACCCCGATAAATCGCTTTTTCTACCATTACCCAGGCTCAAAGTAGCTTCACACCTCCTTGCTAGAATCCGGAGATCCCTGACATTTAAAACAAGGCATTAATAACTTTAAAACTGCACACGAAGCTTATTGAAAAACTGTGTTTACATCCTATAAAGCTAGCTTCAGCTCCTGTACTGATAAGGACAGACATATATACATAGACTCTGCATAGCGTAGCAGCTGGTGCCAGGAGGCAGGCTATGCGGAATCTATGTATATATGTCTGTCATTATCAGTACAGTGATGGCGGCGCACAAAGCTAAAGATATAGGATGTAAACAGTGTTTTTAACAAGCTTCTTGTGCACTTTTAAAGTTAGGCAGTTTTTTTTTTATAATTTTATTTCTAATTTTTATCTCATTTTATCACAATTTACAGTCAATTACCCAACCCACTCATTATGACTCCCCCATCACTAGTGATGCCCCAACACCGGGGGGGTGAAGACTATCACATGTCTACATGCGATGTCTAATGCCTCGTTTTAAATGTCAGTGCTCTCCGGATTCTAGCGAGGAGGTGTGGAGCTACTTTTTGATACAACCTTGTTGCCTTTGTTTTAAATATAATTATTGCAAAAAAAAAGAACATCATTCTTGCAAACTGTTTTTATTTATTAAACTTGTTTGTATCAAAAATAACACTGCATAATAAAACAATTAGTACAAAATAAAAAAAACTTTAAATATAATTATATAATAATTATATTTTATACTGTGTTTAAAATACTGTGCATATTAAAGTAAGAAGCATATAATGCTAAGCATATTACCTGCTAAACTGCTTAACACATTTTATAGTTTTATATGGTAGCTTATATACTAAGCCCAACAAACAGGCCTAAAACTATTTATACTGTAATTATTCCTTCTACAAATGGTGGTGAGTTCAGTGTGATTTTTGGGTCATCATGCAGAAGCCGTCTCCTTTTCATCTTCAGCTTTTTTCAGATTTAGTGATGTTTGTTTTTACTGTTTGCTGGTTTTTAATTAAATACACTCTTTTCTCTACATGGAACTGCACCACAAGCCCAAGGCATGATCAATCCACTCTCATGCTTAACAGCTGAAGAGGTTTTCTTTTCATGAAATTCTACACCCTTGTTTTTACAAACATACAAACCAGTCAGTATGTTTTAGAACACCCACATTTTTTGCATATCCCAGGAGAGCCTGCTTTTCTTGTTTTGCCTTCTTTAGCAGTGACTTCTTACTGCCACTCTACCTGTCAAACCTCCAGCTTCAAGTTTTATCTTGCTAAAACTGATCTGGTCTAGTGTTAAGTTGTTATAACACAGTGTAACTTGAGCCATCTAAGCATGTTGTGCATGATCCTCTATTTTTTACTCTAAATTTGTGAAAACAATCAAAATTATTCATGTCAAGCTTAAAATGTTAAAGCAAATGTTTCATTTGACTTTAGACTAAATGCAGCAATGGGGTTGCACGGTAGTTTAGGCCCCTCTTAAAAAAGACAGAAATCTGTCCATATTGTGTGTACAGTCCAGTGCATATATTCTTACAGAATTCACCAAAGTCTGCTTCTGCATTACATAACTAGTTCCCTTACTCCACAGGTACTTTGAATACATCTACCTGTTCCAGAGTGGAGTGCTTTTCCAGATCGAGCAACTTTCCAAGAACTGTGCTAAGCTCAATTTAACTGAAGCATGGGACCCGTTCGACATCCCGATGAACTCCACATATGAGGATCAGTACTTCATTGGTGGGCCGGGGGACATGATTCAGGTTCAGGAGTGGTCTGACAGGAAACCGGCTCGCAAACGTAAGTACAGTGTATCTTTTTTATTATTTTATTTTTTTTATCCCACTTTCCTCACAATTTAAAAGGCCAATAACCCAACCCACTTATTAGGACTCCCTCTGTCACTACTGATGCCCCAACACCATGAGGGTGAACACATGCCCCCTCCAATACATATGAAGTCAGCCAATGCCTAGTAGCCAGTGTACTCTGAGGAAACTGAAGCGCAGCTCCGGCAGCTGATGGCAAGCTGCATAAACAGGATTCAAACCAGCGATCTCCCGATCATAGTGGCAGCACCTTAGTCCTCTGGACCACTCAGAGCCCTTGCAATGGTCTCTTGACCATCTCTAATGATGAATGTGGCAAATTGTGCAGTATCTGATAGAGCACAAATCAGTAACTGCAACCCTATGGACAGCATAGATGTACAGATACATACCAAATGTCATGGGACAGGAACTTCTATACAGTTGTATACAGTTGTATAGCACCTTTCTAGACACCCAAGAATGCTTTAAAGTTACATTCCACACTCAAGAAGCATCAGCCAGTCGCACATGACGTTATCTCAACCAGAAACTGTCCATCTGGAGGACTGTATCCAGTCCCAGGACAGAGTGCCAGTCCATATCTGGATATACACACACATACGCAACCATGGCAGTTTTTTTTTTAATAATTTTATTTCTAATTTTTATCTCATTTCATCACAATTTACAGTCAATTACCCAACCCACTCATTATGACTCCCCCATCACTAGTGATGCCCCAACACCGGGGGGGTGAAGACTATCCCATGTCTACACCACCTCTTTTCAAACTGCTGCTGATGCAGTATTGCTGAGTAGCATCACAGCACACTTGGAGGAAAGAGCAGTGACTCGGTTCCGATACATCAGCTCACAAACGCCTTATGCTAATCGCAAGAGCGCCATCCACCCACCCAGAGAGAGCAAGCCAATTGTGCTCTCTCAGGGCTCTGGTAGCCGATGGCAAGCTACATGAGCAGGATTCGAAACGGCGATCTCCTGATCATAGTGGCAGCGCCTTAGTCCGCTGGATCATTCGAAGCCCCAGTTCATTCAATTTTTCTGAGCAATTTAAAGTATCCAATCTCCCTGATTTCCATATTTTTGGACTGTGGAAGTCTCCAGAGGAATCCACAGACACAGGCAGAGAATGGAAGTTCAGGACTTGAAGATCCCAATGCTTGGAGGTAAATGTGTTAACCACAAAACTAAAGAAAGATATGCAGATCGGGGCCTCCTGCAATAAATATATATGTGATTCCTGCTAGAATCGCTTGTCTGTTCACACATACAGACAGTCACAATCATTACCAGCCACTGCACTGTCCACCGTGGGTGATAATGCCTTCTATTAAATATTCCTGGTGCACATGTACCACACTGTAGATCGAGAAATATTAAATGCCCACACAAATTCAGAAATGAAATGTCCTATCCATCTGGCACCCTCTATCAGGCCTCCGATAATAACGACACTAACAAGATAACACCTCACAACTTTGCCGTAACACTCTATGACCAAGTTATATGCTGCTATCCCATGACTTCTAACATCAGTGTACACATGACATACATATAGTAGGTGTTGATCATGTTCTTGTAAACATCGCATTCATACTAATACTAATACACACTGTGATCTGTGTCTCCTTCACAGACGAGACCTGGGTGGGCGTGTACACCTTGAATGACTGCTACCCCGTGCAGGAGACTTACACCAAGAACAGCAGTGTGACCACCTCCACGCGCTTCTTTGATCTAGCGCTGGGTATTACTGACCCTGGGGTCTTCACCCCACCCAGCACCTGCCAGTCAGCTGTAGCAGAGCGTATGGATTCTGACTGCTGATCCTCAATATCATTCTGAAGGAAGCACACGATACACACTGTCCTCTCTCTACAGGGGAGCACTCTACTGTATGATGAGTTGATATTCAAAGGCGTATCTCCTGATAAAGCATAATTGTAGCTTTATGCTCCAAGAACCTTAATATTTGCACAAGAATGAAAAGGGGAGTGTGTGTAACAAAAATAACAATTCTAATTTACTGTTTTTTTTTTTTACAAGTATTACAATGTGTGTTTAATCATAGAACTTCATAATTCAGATCTGTGTAACTAAGCAGTTCTGTTTAATCTGCACTTAAATTTTATTTAAATTTGCCCACTACTGATCATTTATTTTCTTCTTAATTTTAAGGCATTTTAACATTGCTGCTATAATTTCTTAAGTTATATTTTGTTGCAAATGCAAAGCTGTAAGTCCATGATGCAATTGAATAAAACCATATTATAAGCAATGGTCTCTTTTTTTTATCAGCATTAAAGTTGCAATAGAATGCATTTATTCAGTATTTAAATGTATCCATGATTTCCAAACAGAAGGTACAATATATGTACAGAAATACTGGGACACCTGCCCAATAATTGATTTTCAGAAATGAAGATGTTTAAAAAAACAAACAAACATTAATTCAGCTTTTGTCTATTAGATTTGGATAATCGCAGTGAGGATTTAGTTACATTCAGCAGAAAAAAAGTGTGCTCAGGATGTTTGATAATCACTAATTTCTAAAGGTTTACAGTTTGTTTCTTCCATTTACATAACTTTCGTAAACTTTAGTTTAACTATAGAAATATACAGTTTAATTCCAGATCACATTTCCTTAAAAAACAGTAAAGTGAATTTGTATATATGTCAGTTATTTCTTAGTAAAGAACCAAAATGTTAATTAATACATATATTTATATGCAGGACATACCAGTCAAAATTTGGACTCATAATCTCATTAAATTTCTTTATATTTTTTCTTTTCTAAATTGTAGAATATTAAATATAGGAAAACAAATAATGGACACATATGCCTATAACAATCCCCTGACCTAAACCTAACTGTTCCTGTATAGCTGTATATAAGAGGTGCATTCAAACTTTTGACTGGTACTGTACATTTTAGTTAAGTTCACTTGTTATATGATGGACTAGTTTATGTAAAATAAATAAAAACTGTAGCTACTGGCTTACTGAAGAAACAAAACTACACCTCCCACAATTCCATGCCTCACAATCTCAATCAGCTGATATTATACTACAACTCCCACAATTCCTTCCTCACAGTTTCACATCAGTTTCTGAATCCGTTTCTTTGATTTTGCTATTTATAGTTATATGTTTGAGTAAAATTAACATTGTTGTTTTATCCTATAAACTACAGACAACATTTCTCCCAAATTCCAAATAAAATATTGTCATTTAGAGCATGTATTTGCTGAAAATGGGAAATGGCTGAAATAACAAAAAAGATGCAGAGCTTTCAGACCTCAAATAATGCAAAGTTCATAGAAAAAGTTCATATTCATAAAGTTTTAAAGAGTTCAGAAATCAATATTTGGTGGAATAACCCTGGTTTTTAATCACAGTTTTCATGCATCCTGGCATGTTCTCCTCCACCAGTCTTACACACTGCTTTTGGATAACTTTATGCTTTACACTCCTGGTGCAAAAAATCAAGCAGTTCAACTTGGTATGATGGCTTGTGATCATCCATCTTCCTCTTGATTATATTTCAGAGGTTTTCAATTTGATAAAAAAAATCAAAGAAACTCATTATTTTTAAGTGGTCTCTTTTTTTTAAAGAGCTGTATGTGTATATGCACATATATGTCTATGCACACTACAACTCCCAAAATTCCTACTCAAAGTCCCGATCAGCTGATGTTAAACTACAACTCCCACAATTGCTGCCTCACAATCGCGATCAGCTGATGTTATACTACAACTCCCACAACTCCCTCTTCTAAACAGAGTGTGTTGGGTTTGATGGTGAGGCTGTGGGCCCTGAGGGAAGTTTGTTTGTCGGGCTGATGCAGGAGCGCCTCCAGCTCCCGCAGCTCTCAGTGCTGAGATTAAAATCCGAATTAAAGACTGTCAGGAGATCAGCGGCGCAGCTCCGGTAACCGGACTGAGGAGGAGTAGGAACGGTGGCCTGACTAATACTGAACACTAACAGCAGCGCCGCTGGATCTCCCCGTGTCTCTCGTTTACGGTTACTGTCCGGTCTTCACTGTGAAATACGGTGAGTAACTAAAGGCTTTATATTATCATACTGTAAATTTAACACACAGACATTAACTAGCGCTGCGTTTATAACCAACCGCCGAGGACCGCCCAGCGACCAGCTAACGCTAATTAGCTCAGATACAGTTAACCTAGCTAGCGTTAGCTTAGCTCGCCTGTTTGTTTTTATAACTTAGTGTTGTGTCCTCTTAAGTGATTTTCTTCAGAATTAGTTAACTCATTAACTGAAATAGACAAAAATTCATACACACTGTATTTTAGCTAACCCAACATACACAGGTTAGCTAAGCTAAGCTAGCAGTCTATCCAAGTTACGTTAATTTGTCATTATACTAGTTAGCTTGACTATTATACGAAATTCTGCTTCAACTAACCAAACAAACTAGTTTAGCTAGCAGGCTAACTTAGCTACATGATTTTAGTTAAAAGCTGAGGGGACAGGTTTGCTGTCTGTTAGTTAAGTTAGTTTTTTATTTGGCTAGTTAACCTTCTATGGCATACATTTTATTTTTGGGGGAAATATAACGTTACTATTTGAAAGCTTTGGAGTCACTTTGAATATATCAAATATACAGTTAAATGTTTTGATAATAAGCTAATTAATTGAATCAAATGATTAAGAGCCAGGAAGCACCTAAAACAAGCAGGAGTGTTCTAACTAACCTACCTGTGACACCTGTGAAAAAACTACTAACGTTACACACATGAAAAAAATACAGTTTTAGTAAGTTTACAACAAGAATACAGTAAGAACATAAACAACAGCAGCAATACCTATTTCCATCTTTGGTTACATACATACGTCTCGTTGTAATGGGTGTAGAAATGCGTTGTAGCATTATATTTAAAAAAAACTGTGTTATGGTATGGTATGGTGTAATAACTAAAAATATGGTTTGTTGCCCAAGGGCAATACTGCCATAGAGGGCTTAGTAAAACAGTGAGAGTTTTATTGTTAATTTGACGTGCTATTTAATGGAATACAAATTTGAGCGTTTCAGACTTTTTTTTCAGTAACGTTATATCGGGGGAAGCCAATACACCAGCTAATTACACACAAAATAATGCAATATTCTAAAATCTTCATCCTGTGCCCCAATTAAACCAAAACATAAATATCACAGAAAAATTGTAACTACAGGTATCAGAAACACTTTGAGTACCGGGTCCTCTCGATCTGTGTTTCCTGTTGTGGGACACTGAAAAGCCAATGTTAAAAGGCCTAAATCACATCGATTGATATTATAAATATCCACAGGGCAGAAAAAAAAACAAAGACTAAATTTGCACTTAATTATGCCTTTTTTAAATAGGCTTGTGGATTTTATATGTAACAGTAGATGTTATTATTAAAATCCTATATATTTTTTTTTTGTCTTTTTGTGATTTTTTTTCACCTGACTTAATTTACCTCTTGCAGGCATTCTTTACCTGGAGTCTAAAATGGAAGTTTCATAATGATTAGACCAATACCAATAACTTAATAATAATAAAATCTTCTGACATTGTGTTCCATTGAAATTTAACAATGTCTTTTTCTTCTTTGAGGAAAGTGAGGAATTCTTTTTTTCTGACAGTTTATCAGAAAGACACTAGTTGTTCATGGTTGTCCATGGTTATCTCTTAGTCCAAGCCTTTTCACCCATTTTTGCCTGATTTGAAATACTTAAAGAACTGTCCTACATTTAGGAAAATCATAGTTTCCACATTTTTCTAAAATGACAAGCAAAGATTATAAACTGTATGTACACATAATTATCATATTTGTTGAGGAACCAACATTATAAAAATAATAATTATTTAAAAGGTAGCAGGATTGTTTTAAAACAATGTCATAAAGCACAGTGTCATTAACCGGACGATGACCTTTCAGTGGCCCCTTTACATCGGAAGCTTCCTTTTTGAACATTGTTCGGCCCCCTATTCTAAGATTAAATATCTGAGAAGTCTGGTGATTTTGATCACAGTACATCACCTCATGTGTTAACCCACTGTTTAATTTATTGAAATTTATTTGAGGAAGACCTACACCAGATGAAGTTGTGTCTCCATTAATCAATCAGTGTCCCACATTAAACAGGTCACCATACCTTTACTTTCTGTTTAAGACCAGTTGGTCATCTCGTCATAAAATCAGGTGACTGAAAATGTGTTTTCCTTTCAGTCGGTTAAGGAAGTTTGTTATTGGAAACTGACTGAACTGAAAAGTATGACTGAACTGAAAAGTATAGAACACTAAAGCCAGTAAATATAGTGAAAAAATGATCTGTTAATTACAAGCAATTTCCAGACAGGCATTTTTGATGCAGTACTTTCCATATCTACAGTGCTTACCATGTCTACACCTATGCAAAACTTTTAGGAGCAGTAAATGTTGTCTCTTCTTTGGCATGCTAACAAACAGGCTTTGTACTTCCTTGTACTGATAAAGCCTGTGTGTCTTACCTTTTACTGTAATAACAAGTATGTGCAAACTTTAGATATAGGCCTAGCCTCTATGTGAAAGTGCTATTATATAAAATTAGGTTATCAACTATTTAAACAGCTGTTTTAAGGATTCTTATTTGTTTTGTTAAGTCCACCTGTAGAGATCATGTGACCAAATTATCTCATGAGAATCTCTAGGTCTCAGCAGCAGTAAATGTGCTTAATCTGCTTTATCAAAAATGGTCATGGTTCACTTTAGGGAATTTAATCACAGCAGCGTAACTTCCACGCAGACGCCAAGTTTGTAAGAATGAGGAAGCATGTTGGCCTATTGCTGTTATACTTTTCTATTCCTGTTTCTCGCTGTGTCTGCGTGTGTGTACTTTTAGCTTGTTACACCAATGAGAGTTCAGATGTGTGTGCCAAACTGATACCTGTGTTCTAATTTTATGACTTGAGATTCTGCAATGTCCAATGAACACCTAAATAATTTAGAGAAGACGAGGGTTAATGGGAATTGGCCAGATGAATCCGAAATTAAGCTCTTGGGCATCAGTTCAACTCGCTGAGTTCGGAGGCTCAGGAATGCTGGATATGACCCTAAAAATACTATGCCCACTGTCTGACATGAAGGTGCAGACATGCTGTTTTTGGGGCTGTTTTTCTGATACTGGAAGACTTCACTGCATTGGGGGTCTGATGAATATACTGCAGAATCTTGAATGTGAACCTGCTGGCCTCTTCCTGCATGATAACAATGACCCGAAACATATGAACAAGGCAATATTAATTAGACATTCATCCTATAGAAAATCTGCGGAGAGGGCTCAAACTTTAAGTTGTCAAGCATATTTTGCTCTCCTGTAAAGAGGAGGGGGCAAAATCACCCCTGAGATTTCCTCAAACCTAGTGACCAACTCCCAGAAACATCTGGCCTATGTATAGTGTTGCTTGAGGATCAAATACTTATTTTACCTAATCAGATACAAATAATTTTATAACATTTATTCATGGATTTTGTTAATATTCTTTCTATTTGTTAAAACAAACATACCATTAAAATGTAGACTGTACACATACAGCCAGCATGGGATAAAATAATTATTTTTTTCTTCACTGTATCATGCTAGTTCTGCTGTGTTCTGGTATTCACAATTTTGGGCTTTGTGACGTTCTCTTTCTCTCTCGAATTCTCGAGAATTCCCCCATGATGTGCATTACTTTTACATATTCTACAAATATTTGAGTCAGATGTGATAAACAGTCACACACTGTTATGTTATATGTTATGTTTTTAACATCTAGTGTTTGAACAAGTAACTGTAGCGTATTGTGACCTCGTACAGAGGTGCAGCAACTTGCAAAATCTGGATCATATGATCTGACCAGCTGAATTTTTGGCTGAAAATCAAAAACACCAAGAAACTAATCGATTCTTTCATTTCTACTTTTGTGTGTTCTTGGTCTGTGCATTTTTAAGTTATTGACATGATGTAAGTTTGACTGTTGTTATTTACGTTGTGTTGAAATTTCAGTGAAGATGATAAGGATGATTTATCACTGGACAGTAATGTTTCCCTTGATGTTCTTTACTTTGTGCACTTTCGGTATCCATTTAGCATGAATTGACCATTTATAAAATCTTCTAAAGTGAAAGACACTAGCAGGTGTCAACACACTTTTGAACATATTATTAAAAGATACTATTTTTTAAAGCCAACAAAATTTGTATTGTGAATCATTACAGTCCCTTTAGTGCTAAAATTGTGGAAATCACAGGGTGTCTCACGATACTGTATTATAACAATATATTGCCCACAGTAACGGTGATAGATACTGTAATTCTGTGATTCTTAGTAAATAATTAGACTATTCTCTACCATATTTTAAGGCATCTGTGTTACTAAAGAAGATAAAATACTCCTAAAAGAGCAAATACCAGAAATTATGGATTTATTGTTGTCAGTTTAACAAATTTGACAATTGATATTTTTCACAGCATGTTTACCCT